>NC_045806.1:25664253-25985078 GCF_009873245.2 Balaenoptera musculus
CTCCGTAGATAAATAAAGAGTCTATGGTCAGGCCACTCAAGATGGCTGTTCTCTTGCTCTCTGTACCTCCCCTGCCCGACCAGTGCCTGCTTCACCTCTACCCTATGCACATGACTGACTTTCCTACTACTTGCCCTGGGCCGCAGCTGGTGGTTGTTCTTATCAAAGGGGCGGTGAGGGGCGTGCCCCTCTGCTGGTTTCCCTGGTAACTAATGAGCCCACCTGATGTCAATTCCCCTCTAACTGGTAATCTCCCCTTCCGCGGGGGAGAGAAGCCTGCCGCCATGTCCTGCCCGCCGTCCGCTACACACGCTGGGGTGTCGCTCCAGGACCGTGCTTCAGACAGGTCAGCTCCCCCATCTGTTAAACCACTGACGTCTCTGTTGCTGACTCCGGGCTCTTTCTTTGGTCTCAAAGCTGGGCAAACACAGGCCTTGTAGGCCTGCGGGGTGCAGCGCAACAGGGCAGAGCAGCCGAGAGACCGAGGAAACTCCCGTGAGCGCCAAGATGTCGGGAAATACAGGACGGGGAATGGAAAGTTGCAGGTAATCCTGGAGCGGCTGTCCACTAACATGTGGGGCCCAAAAGTTCCAAGGGTGACCCCGAAAGTTACGGGGCGATCCCAGGGTGTCTGTCCACTAGTATGTGGCGTCGTTGCTGAGTGGCGGCGGCCGAGAGATCTGGAGAGCAGTGCCCTCCAATGGCTCTGCTATTGTATCAAAGTGAGCCTTCTGTAATTGGTTAAGCCAGCTTTCTAGAAGGAATTGGTATTTCTCTTGTGCCTTTGAGTTGTAAATGGTCTACCTGGGCTCTCAGGAACTTTAATCTTCTGTGATCTCTACGAGTAAAGGAGAAAAAAAGAGCTTTTAGGTAAACTCTATAGAAGTAATTATGTTTTGGGAATGTCTATCGAAAATAGTCTCTCCAGATTTTGGTAACTTGAAACTACACTAAGTTAAATGAGGAGAATTCATTGACTATCTGGGTCATTTCAAATAAGATAAAATATTAGAACATTAATTGCTGAGCGGGTCTCAGTTTACCTGCCTTTGCCTGCTTAAGAGTGGTAGACTAGAGCGTTACGTTTTCCAATCAGGAAATGCACAATTACTTGCTTCTTGGTTTTTGCCAGACATTAAGGTTTTCAAGGCTTAAGGTTATAATCAGTCATAATTCTTGTAACCAAGTTTCTTTATCAATTACATTGCGATCAGGTGTTTAACCGTGCCTTTTTAAGTCATTTGTCATTTATAGATAGTTATTTTTGTACCCTGATGCTTTTGCAAAAGTGCTTCATCTTCAAGAAGATTCATAGGAAGGATCTTTTGACAATAACAGGTCTCTGATAAGTTTCAGATTATACTGCTGAACTGGGTAAGAACTTAAAGAATCCTAATGGAAGACCTGATGGCTTCATAAAAGTTAACAGAAGGATTGGTTACTGAGTGAACTGGTGAAAATAGTTTTAATTTTTATGGATTTTGTCTCGAATGTTACTGGTTTTGATCTGTGTTTTCCAGATATAGGGAAGCCCTTCCCCTCATGTTGGTTATGAATTATAGCAATTTGGTAAACTACACCTGTGGGTAGAATTGAAGCATTTTCCGTTTTCTCTCTGCCCGGTCCCTCCAGAAACTGGGGACTCTTGTGTTCTGAGCAGCCTTATCAGGGGAATGGAAAAGACTGTCTCCTGGCATGTGCAGGAATCTTGATATTTTGGGGACTTCTAGAAGAGAAAAATCCACCAAGGCAGAGCCTGATAGCAGGCCTTTGGCATGGCTTTCCTGGCCTTGAGAGGCCTTTTTGGAATTCAGTCCGAGACGCCTGAGGACTTCCCCCTCAGGAGTTTGGAGGAGCCTGTGTGATCTATTGACCAGACTTATTTTGCAGACAAATTAGTTTTGATTGGCTGTGTTTGGAGATGAGGGTAATTTTAGAGAGAACAAGATTCTGTTTCAGTGGATGTTAAATTCTAGTTCTGTTAATTGAGGCCTGTATTTATGAAAGTTATTGTGCTAACCATACTTTTGCCCTGATGTTCTGGATGGAAAGAAAATTAGTGAAATTGCCACAGAGTATACGTACTCATGAAGTGTAACGCCACTTGCTTCAGTCTGCTGCTAAGAGCCCATGTACAATGCTTGTGTGACAGTGGGTATAGGTGATAAAAGGTATAGCCTATAAAGTGTCTCCCCATTAACATACCTCAGAGCCTGTTCATGAGACCTGACTAGCTTTCCCCCAACGTGAATGACTAGGTGAATATAAGCAGAAACTAACACACCATTGTAAAGCAAATTATACTCCAATAAAGATGTTAAAAAAAGAAAAAAAAAAAGGGAGGCCTAGCACCAAGGGACATGATCTGAACCTGGGGTAGGAGCTAGCACGCCCGCATTGCAGGACAAATATTTTATCAACAGTGCTTTCTGTTGGAAGATTTGCAATCGAAAGGCGAAATGATGGAAAAGTCTGCGCGTATTGAGGTATGGGGAAGTCATTCTGGTTTATATATGGTTTAACTTAAATTTTACTGACCAGAGCAGCCTGATTTGTGGCCTTTCAGACATGCACTGTATATCTGCTTTGGCGATTGAGGAAGGGAATATGTTTCAAAGTCAAAATGGAGTAGCTGTGGTTCAGACATCCAAGGTAAAACTAGGTGATTTTAGACACGTTCTTATATTGTTGAAAAGTTGAGTTTTCTGAACTATATTGCAGACTAGGACAAACACCACAGGCAGGTGCGGTATTATTTCTGAATGTGGTTACTGCTTGTATTTTGCTGAATTGTCACGATCTCCCCTGTGTTGCGCCTGTTAGATGTCTTACATTTCGTCCGTAGCCTGAGGGAGGAAATCTATTTGAGGGCTGAGCAGCAACACGGGCCTCGCTGCGGAATGAGTCGAACTGCCGGGTGTACAGTGAGATGCCGTTGTCGTCCTCCTCTGGACTTCCATGAAAAATCGACCGGGCTCATGTGACTATGTCGGCGCTACTGACAATGGGGGGGAAAGACTCACCATCTTCCGGTCCCATATGCCAATATGTCAGAAGGACCCCCATTGGTAAACGTTACTTTACAACTGACTGCCATGAGCCCCCCTGGGCTATGCTATGTGGAATGGTATAGGTAGGCTTTTGGACACCCAAGTCCAACTAGTGGGATTAACTGTTCTGTTTGGAAAAACCTGACGGGTCCACCCCTAATGGCACTCAACATAGCGTGGGGTGGCAGACCTGTACTGTGACCGCTGACCCCTGGCTAGGCCACCGGAATGTTTCTTTTACAGCCAGGGCCCACCCCTCCCCATGGGGGTGGCTCTGGGTTTGTGAAAACCAGGGGTGGCCTTACCTTCCTTATAACTGGACAGAGCACTGCTGCTATCGACTCCCTCTTCATTGACCCAGTAAGCGTTTGGCTCCAAAATTTGTCCACATCGTGCCAAACGACTCTTCTGAGCATACTGTGTCTCTTACTCTTTTTTTTTTTAGTATTTATTTATTTACTTGGCTGCTTCGGGTCTTACTTGTGGCACGTGGGATCTTCGGTGTCCTGTGAGGAATCTTTGTTGGGAGATCTTTTAGTTGCGGCAGGCAGGATCTAGTTCCCTGACGAGGGATCGAACCTGGGCCCCCTGCCTTGGGAGCGCATAGTCTTAACCCCTGGACCACCAGGGAAGTCCCTAGGCCTCTTACTCTTGATACGCTTCGGCTGCTGCTGTCTGTACTGTATTCGTGGTATCTGGCTGCAGTGCCCGTCTGCATACCTGACCCCAGGGATATTGTGAAAGAGGGGTGGACCAAGATGGTAAGGGTCATGCAGGGTCTGTAGGGGTGGAGTGTATGGTCAGGCCACTCAAGATGGCTGTTCTCTTGCTCTCTGTACCTCCCCTGCCCGACCAGTGCCTGCTTCACCTCTACCCTATGCACATGACTGACTTTCCTACTCCTCGCCCCAGGCCCCAGCTGGTGATTGTTCTCATCAAAGGGGTAGTGAGGGGCGTGCCTGCTGGTTTCCCTGGTAACTAATGAGCCCACCTGCTGTTAGTTCCCTGATAACTGGTGATTCCGCTGCCGCCCCGCCCCCACCCCACCCCCGCGAAGACTGCCGCCATGTCCTGCCTGCCGTCTGCCACACACGCTGGGGGCGGGGGGAGGCGCTCCAGGATCTTGATTCAGACAGGTCAGCTCCCCCATCCATTAAACCACTGTAGGATGCAGCCCAACACTAGGGGAGACTTTATATTAAGGTTTCCTTTTACTACTAATAAATTAATGCCAAACCCCCATCAGCAAAGACCCCAGGGATCACTCCGTAGATAACTGAACTCTATGTGTTTTAGAATCTTTTTTTCCTACATGAAGTCCCCAGAACTGGGAACAAACCATAGCTAGTTCTCTACCCAAGAGGTCATGCTAACACTTTGAACAAGAATGGAAAAGTCGAAGCTATGTTAAATTCTTGTTAGCATTTCTTTGATCAAATGTATATTTTCCCCCTTTTCGCAACTTTATTTTCAAATGCAAACGTGCTTAAACATTAGCCACTGAGCTGCAACTGGGAGAGCCTCCACAGAATATTTAAATATGCAAATCAGCACCTTAGAGAGGAAAAGATGAACCTTCCCTACTTTGTTCTTTTGTACACAGCAGCAGGCAATGGAAAGTACAATTAAATAGTCTCTCTGAACTCCTCCATCAAGAAGTATGTATTATCAACTGAACTATATGCAGCTGTGCTGCCAGAAGTCTTAGCAAAATGCCACGTGTGCCCCAGAGAGATTCCAAATGGAATACAATTGCAGTTAAACTGAGTCACCATTAAGGAAAGTGGCCCAAATCTTTGTTCATACAGAACAAAGTTTTGCTTGAAACTGGGCTCAGTCATATCACTCTGTGGATGATTTTGAAAGTAAATATGGATTAGGAATATAAAAGAATGAAGGCAGAGGCCTGTCAGAGTAATCCACTCATGCTATGAGGAAACTGCCCAATTAATAAAGAGTGACATTTACTAAAAGTTTGAAATTTTTTTTTTAAAATATGAACAAATGCAAATAAATCTGCAGATACTAATTAAGTGCTGCACCAAGTGTTGATGAGGTCATCAGAAGATGAGGAAACGGGTATGCTTATTTACTATGGGTTAAAGGGTAAATTGGCACAATGATTCCTTTAGAGTAAAAAGATAGCATCAGTTCTCGTCTACTTGGAACCTTTCTTTCTCTTCATTTTAAAGTCTGTTTAATAATCTATAGCGTACTGGACATTCCACTGAGAGCCTTATCCAGGGTTTCTAGGACACCACACTAATGGAAGAACACATTTTAAGTTGGCCTCCTCACGCACAGAACCACCCTCTTCTAATTCCACTCTGCTCCTCCTAAATATATTTCTCCCCCTCTTCTTTCTTCTTCTTTTCTTCCCAGATTTTTAATGAAAACTAGCATAATATAAAGAAAATGACATGAGTTTTATATTCAGGGAAACATAATTTTCAGTCCTAGCTTCTCAACTTTTTTATGGACCTTTGTCAAGTTAGTTTTAATCTATTTGAGCCTCCGTTTTTCTCATCTGTAAAACAGATAATACCACAGAGTGTTTTGTGAATATTAAATTATATGTATTGATATGACACATAGAAGGTATCTAGGTGGGTTATGTAATGCTAGGTGCTACGACAATTTAAAAATATCCAGGGGCCTAACTCACTCAAATTTTATTGCTGTAGGAGTTCCTGGTCAGCTAGGACCTAATCCTAACTGTTGGAATTTTTCCATTTTGTAGCTCTACCATCCCCTAGGTCTTAGATAAGCTATGAGTATGCAGGAGCCCGTTCCCACCTCACTGCTAAAAGTTATATCACTTCCCCTCATAGTCCGTGAAGTCAAAACTGGGCATTTGTTGATGCCTGAAGTGAGTGGGCCAGAAAAGTATAGGCTGTGGCTGGACTGTTCTCAGCAATGGCTCAGTGTTACGGAAGTCCCCATTTGTGGCGGTAGAGTGCTGGAATCTTTATAGTGTTGCTTGCCAGGATTTCAGAATTTCCATAAACCAGTAACATCTCTGTTTCTTTTTTTTTTTTTTTAAAGATTTATTTATTGATTGATTGATTGCTATGTTGGGTCTTCGTTTCTGTGCTAGGGCTTCCTCTAGTTGCGGCAAGCGGGGGCCACTCTTCATCGCGGTGCGCGGGCCTCTCACCATCGCGGCCTCTCTTGCTGCGGAGCACAGGCTCCAGACGCGCAGGCTCAGCAGTTGTGGCCCACAGGCCCAGCCGCTCCGCGGCATGTGGGATCTTCCCAGACCAGGGCCCGAACCCGTGTCCCCTGCATTGGCAGGCAGACTCCCAACCACTGCGCCACCAGGGAAGCCCACATCTCTGTTTCTTATTCTCTTTCCAAATGTATTTTTTTAAATTGTGGTTTTCTATCCTTGCTCCACTGTATCCTGGAGATAAGGACAGGGCATACAATTTATATTTTAATCCATAGATCAGGGGAAGAAATTGGGCTCTGGTGCAGTTCCACAGAAGACCTCAGCTGACACCCATGGGGAACTGTGAAGCTGAGATGGTTCTTTAGAGTTGTCCCATGTTATGACAAGGGTGCCAGTCGTTTGTACGCCAGTATAGACAGCTCGTTGGATACAGGCTGCCTCTGGAGATGGGTGTGAAATTTTTAATCTTCCTTTAAGTGGCAATGTTCTTTGAAATCAATCATATAATATTGCAATAGTTCCTGATAAAAATATATTTCTTGAATTCAAGTCCATGGCTACATGTATAGCGTGAAATCAAAGGTGCCTAGAAAGCTCCAAATTGAGTTGGCCAAACAGAGATGATTTTTCATTGAGATTTGTGTTTTGACATCACTAGGGACCTCCAATGAATGAATGTTTCTTCTAATTTTGATACATAAATCCCACCTTCAGCCTAAATTTGGGTCGTAGTCGTCCATGTTTCGAGGGGAACCAATCCAAGTAAACCTGAACTTAGAGAGTGAGAGGGAATCCTATGATATTCCCTATGGCATTAGAGCAACCAGCTTTTGTCTCTTAGGAGAAATTAACCACCCTGAGGCCTTAACCACTCCAGTACAATCTGACTCTCAGCTGGGAAAATATAAAAATCCACTGTCCCTTGGGCTTAGTAATGCCTAAAATTCTAGCCCTGGAGGTCCAATTGCTTAATCTAAAAGCCCATGTTCAATTAAGATACAAACACCTTGTGTGAAGTAAGGGTAGCTTTTACCATTTATGAATACCTTGATTTAAATAAATCTTTCAGATTGTTTTACAAAATAGCTTACTAGAAGAAAGATGAACCTTAATGCCAACTATATTATTAGAGAAATAGGAATACCAAGTTTGTGCATGGGAAGGATGTGTTAGCTATCTATTGCTGTAGTGAAATTACCCCGAGACTCAGAGGCTTCAAACAATATTCATTTATTATCTCCCACTTTCTGTAGAATTTGGGAAGAGCTTATCTGGGTTTAATGTTTCAGGGTCCATCACAGACCTACAGTGCAGGTGTTTTCTGGTTCTCCAGTCTCATTTGAAGGCACAATTGGGGAAGAGTGTGCTTCCAAGCTCAATGACATGGTTACTGGCAGGATTCAGTTTCTTGCTGGATTGTTTTGAGTGGCTCATTTCCTCACTGGCTGTTGAACAGAGGTTTACCTCAGTCCCTTGCCGTAGGGGCCATTCCCACATGGCAGCAGGCTTTATCAAAGCAAGGTAGCTGCCATGGCAAGAGAAAGAGAAAGTAGAAAGTCACAGTCCTCCATAACCTAATCATGGACGGACCATTCCACTACCTTTGCTGTATTCTAATCATTAGAAACAGGTCACTGTGTCCCGGCCACACCCAAGAGGAGGGGATTACACAAGGGTGTAAATATTAGGGAATGGGGATCATTGAGGGTCACCTTGGAAAGATGCATACCACAAGATGGTTGACTGTAGCATAAGGAGAATGGAGGTTCTGATAGCAAACTTTGCTAAAATCACATGTCTTTTCTGGGATTCAGCTCAAATGATTTTTCAGATATTCTACACCATAATCTGGAATTCATTAGAACACAGGCTGAATGAAATCCAGAGCTTCTTGGATTCTCAGGTTCATAATCAACAAAATAAGGATGCTAATGCCTATTTCAAAGGCTTGTCGCTGGAGATTAACTGAGAATAGTTTCAGAAGTAGAATTATGCATAATTTTTCTTCTCTGCGTGTTTGCCAATGTGTTAATATTTTTCTAAGATCGTGTGTACAGTTAAATTTTTTTAAACATGCGAAAACACCATTTAGGGTATATTAGATGCTTGAGTTAATATGAGGATATCTTAAATCTATACCTGAACTACTAAGTAGAAAGGATTTTTGAGCTATGGATTTGATGAGGCCTTAATTCTCCCTTATTTAGAAGTTAATCACTGCAAGATAATCATTATACAGTGATTAACTTCTAAATAAAGGAGAAATAAGGACAGAGCAAATTCATATCTCAGTGTTGTATTGCAGATTGGGAATCTGTTGCATCAATGTTCAGTATACAAGAAGCTGATAATTATACTTACATGGATGAGACCTGCCTTATCGTGTACAAGATTCTTGCTGACATTTAAGAGAAGAAATCGGAATACTCTAAATGCAGGCAATTTATCATTGTCTTGATTCACAGCAACCTAGGGACTCTTCTTTATCAAATTTTCTACTTATGCGAAACACTTAGAATGCTCTGTATTGTTGCCCTGCACTGTTTTCTCTATTGTTTCCCTTCTAATACAAAGAATGACAGTTTGGGTTTGTTTTAGTTTTTTGTTTTTGTTTTTTGTACAACAATCTTTCCTTTAAATGCATTTTAAGCTCATTCATTCCACAAAGATTTAATGAGTTTTTACATAACCAAGGCATTTTGAGAATTCAGTCTTAAAAAAAATGTACTCACTGACTTTAAAAATCTTAGGATCTATGAGAGAAATTATACATCCATTAACAAGACAAATACTGTGAAAGTGATCAATTTAAACTAGTGTTATCAACAAAGAGCAACATTAAGTGCCATTTGACATGGGACTTGGAGGCCAAGATTTGAGATGTGCACAGGGAATCACAAACAGTGGGTCAAAGTATAATTTTCAAAATGCCAAAAACATGACACATACAAATACAGAATGAGTATGTATCAAAAATTTAAATCATTAATGAGAGAACCAGCAGGATGGTAAAAATGGTTCAAAGGAGAGTTTAAAAAACAGATTTATATAGACACTCAGTAAGTCAAAGGCATAATGAAATGAATTTCCTGGTAGATGAAAAATTAATATCCTACAGAGTAATAAAACTATCTTTTGGAGTAGTCTTTCCTCCTAAATAGATATTTATAAGTTAATATGTAACTTCAGAGTCTAGGCCCTGATCAGTAGTAAACAGTAAATCAAACAAAGGTAAATCCTGTAGGAAATTAAATAATCATTGGGTAGGCCTGTCAGGCAGTGCTTCAGTATGACACCAAAATGACATGCAGTCATTCTTTTGTCTTATTTCTAAATTTTGAATACTTTTCCTTAATAAGGGTAAATAGCATGTACATGGCCACAGAGGTATATTTTTAGAGAAGGGCACATACACGAGGGGTTGGCAGACTTTTTCTATGGACGGGCAGATAATAAATATTTGGGGCTTTGGGACGGCCATATGACCTCTGCTGTAGCTACTCATGTCTGCCATTGAAGCCTAAAAGCAGCCACAGATAATAAGTAAACAAATGAGTATGACTGTTACCATAAAACTTATTATATGAACGCTGAATTTCCTATAACTTTTACATGTCACAAAATATTCTGCTTTTTGGATTTTTTTTCAATCATTTAGTAATGTAAAAGCCACTCTGTAGACCATACAAAAACAGCTGGTGGGTTGGATTTGCTCTGCGTGTCGTTTGCCGACCCTAACAGACTAAGCGAGGCAATGACTTGCTATTTTACGTCAGTGGCAAATAAGACAGCAAAGAGGTTGGGGCTAGGAAATGCATGGTCTTAAAAACCCTAGTCAGACACAGACAAGGAAGGAATCAATTTGAGCCTTGGTGTGGGTTTGCTAAATGACACTGCAATGTTTTCATAAGGTTAATATGAAAGAAGTGTTTTAGATGAGGTACAAGAGGCAGAGACCAGAGATAGAAAAACTAGGTAAGAATTTTTCACTAGTTCATTTTGAGGAGCTAGTCATGTGGTTCAGACTGTGGTTAGAGAAAAATGTCCCAACAGATGAGATGTGTGGGGCGGGAGAGAGCAACTATTGAAAGCTTACGCAGAGGATTCAAGCCAGAGGCACTGGGGAGTGAAGATTTCCTTGTCAGAAAAGGACCATAGTGACTATGTTGGTTGTAAATCAGCGGAGCCGGAGGTAACCGTGGAATTCCAGCTGTAGGAAATCAAGCAGAGTGTTGGGAAGGCTTGAATGGATTTTGGGAGATAGTACTTGCCCACAGGTGAAAATTTGTAAGAACTTTCCTCGTGGAGGGGAGAGTGAGGGGGCATGGGAATGGATGGAGTGTCCAATAAAATGCCTAGCCAGAAAATCCAAGTAAAGACAGAAGCTGGTGTATGTGGTGAGGGGAAGGAGGGGGGGAGGGGAGGGGAGTAGAAGATGGCTTAATGGAATTCAGGAAGAAAAACAAGCCTATGCGAAGATAAAAAATATAAAATCGGGAAAATTAGGATTTTTTAGGATTTCAGAGGTCAGATTTTTCATTCATTCTGAGGGGAAGTGATAGCTAAGAGTCTAAAGTTCACAGACTATCATTCATGGACACTTGCTGATTTTGCTTTTGTTTGTTTTAATTTTTCAGTAATTAGAGATTCAAATTTAGCAAATGAATTTCTAAATTGGCAGAATATCAAATAAAAGCTAATAGAGGGCTTCCCTGGTGGCACGGTGGTTGAGGGTCTGCCTGCCAATGCAGGGGACACGGGTTCGAGCCCTGGTCTGGGAAGATCCCACATGCCGCGGAGCGGCTGGGCCCGTGAGCCACAATTGCTGAGCCTGCGCGTCTGGAGCCTGTGCTCCGCAACAAGAGAGGCCGCGATAGTGAGAGGCCTGCGCACCGCGATGAGGAGTGGCCCCCGCTCGCCGCAATTAGAGAAAGCCCTCGCGCAGAAACGAAGACCCAACACAGCCATAAATAAATAAATAAATAAACCCAAAGTTAAAAAAAAAAATGGATAGCAATTTGGAAGGCATTGTTTAAAAAAAAAAAAAAAATTATGTTTGGACTTCCCTGGTGGCGCAGTGGTTGAGAGTCTGCCTGCCAATGCAGGGGACACGGGTTCAAGCCCTGGTCTGGGAGGATCCC
The DNA here is from genome assembly GCF_009873245.2 of Balaenoptera musculus. NCBI lineage: Eukaryota > Metazoa > Chordata > Mammalia > Artiodactyla > Balaenopteridae > Balaenoptera > Balaenoptera musculus. The sequence continues at coordinate 25,675,617 of NC_045806.1, forward strand.
ACGTGCCGCAGAGCAACTGGGCCCGTGAGCCACAACTACTGAGCCTGCGCGTCTGGAGCCTGTGCTCCGCAACAAGAGAGGCCGCGACAGTGAGAGGCCCGCGCACCGCGATGAAGATTGGCCCCCGCTTGCCGCAACTAGAGAAAGCCCTCGCACAGAAACGAAGACCCAGCACAGCCATAAAAATAAATAAATGAATAAATAAAGAAAAGCATGACACACACACACACACACACACAAAAAAGCTAATAGAGACTTCAGAAGGAGTCTCAACACCCACCTGTAGTTCCTCTGAAAGTGGCATTAAAGAGTGGAAAGAAATCAAGAGCCTGAGTTATAATTCTGACTGGTTCTCTCACTAATTATGTAAACTTTCCAATAGCATTTGACAACTTAGGACCTTACTCTCTTTATGTGTGTAATGAGCTATCTCTAAAATGCCTTGTAGGTCTAAAATTCAATGATTCTCTTTTGCTACTCTCATATATAAAAAGAGTCCTGTATAATCCTGAAAGGGGACAGTGAAAAACTGCATGTACAGCTCTGGATCCCAAACTCTGAATCCCCAAGGAGTTATGTGGCGATAGTAATGGAGATCCTGAGGTTTTAAAAAAATATTCTAATGTATTTCACTATTTTAAAATCTAATTAAAATAGTACCTGTATCCACAAGGGTGTTTGAAGGACTAATGGAAACACTAATATGTTTCGTTTGTTTGCTGAAATCTTATTAATTCGGGGATGGAATAGTCTCATGTGGGTGAGAAGCTCCCACTGGCATTGGCGAGTCTTTAGACTCTTCGACATCCAAAAATAATAAAAGAGGCCCTTTATGAAAATTTTGGAGACTACTGCTCAAAACGGATCCAGATGGAATTACTGCAACAATACTGATGCCTGATGACCAGGTCATTATTCACAGCCTGACATCGGCAACAATTCCAACCTAAGGTAGAACACCATTGAGTCTCAGAAGATGGGAAAACTCCACAGCTGTGTTTTGCTTCTGCTGAGACTCATACACACAATTTGCCGCCTGTCAGATAAGAGAGAGGGAAATGTCCTGGATGTGCACAAGGTAGTAAGAGAAGCTTCTGATCATCACTGGATACAAAGGGAGATAGGACTACATCTCCTATCATATAGAGGTGGCTGCTATATAATAAAATAAGTGATAATACACTTAGTTTGGAGCACATTTTGCCTTTTTGCAAAGAACTTCCATATGTGTTATCATGTTCTCTAATTTGATCTAAACAACACCTCGATGAGGCCAAAAGGGAAGATGTTTCTCTTTTTTAGCTAGATAAACTGAGGCTCACAAAAGTAAAGGGCTTGCCTAAGCTATCACAAGTGGTAATCTTGAAGCTGGAATGTATTAGTAATCTTTTGCCACACCAGTGCAAAACAGAGCATCTATTATTGCTTATGCATCTGGGGTGATCGGTTAGGCACCTCTGTTGATCTTGGCTGGGCTCACTCCCATGTCTAGGGTTTGGCTGATTGGTAGCTGATCTAGGATGGCCTTGGCTACACCAGTGTCCTTTATCTGCCAGCTCATACGCTGGGCATGTTCTCTGGGCAACGGCAGAAGAACAAGACCATGAGCAGAGACACACAAGCGCTTTCCCAAGCCTCCGACAGCATCTCACTGTCCAAAGCATACCACATGTTCAAACTCAGAAATCAGAATCAAAAGGAAGGCAGGGGTAAAGATGTGGGCCCACTAATGTTTACCACTTGGAACATCAACCTATGTTTTCTGCTTCTATTCTATTCTAATCATCTAGTCTCTTTTTACCTTTCTAATGTGTATATCACTCCCAAACTGAAGCACAATTTCAAGGTAAATAGCTGGGCCTTAAAGAATGAATGTGATTTCTACTCAGATATACTCTCATTCACTCAAAAATATTTATTGCCTATTGTATGCTAGTCACGATGCTGAGACGCTCGTTGTTTACAAATGAATAGAAAAGTCACCTCAACTTTTAAAATAATCATATATCAAACCTTTGTGTTACATCATATTAGTATAAAATTTCTTCTGTTTAAACTCCTCAAATTCAATATTCAGATATCAGCACGTGAAAACTAAAGGGAAAAGCAGGCTGCAGTGTAGTTCAGCGGTTTTGCTCAATTATCTCACACAGCTCCTGCGGCAGCTGCCACATTCTTCATGGTCTTATACACCAAATGTACCTTCGATTCTTTTCTCTCTCCTCCCAGACCTGACCCTACTCATAAAGAGAGTCAGCAGCTCTTTACCTGCTGTAATACGCCTGCAACTACCTCGTATTCCAAAATTAGTTTCTCATATTGAATGGGTCAGGTGGAAAGAGCAGGGACATTTCTCCCCAGGCTCACAGATAGAATGCCATATGCATTGACATTTTAGAGCTGGAAGTGACATAGGATCTTTTAGTTCAGCCATCTTCAAAATCCTTATTTTAATTAGAAAGCAATGGAATTCCCTCTTGAAATTTCCCAATGAGGGGCTTCCCTGGTAGCGCAATGGTTAAGAGTCCACCTGCCAGTGCAGGGGACACAGGTTCGATCCCTGGTCTGGGAAGATCCCACATGCCGCGGAGCAACTAAGTCCGTGCGCCACAACTACTGAGCCTGCACTCTAGAGCCAGCAAGCCACAACTACTGAGCCCATGTGCCAGAAGTACTGAAGCCTGCGTGCCTAGAGCCCGTGCTCCACAACAAGAGAAGCCACCGCAATGAGAAGCCAGCGCACTGCAACAAAGAGTGGCCCCCACTCGCTGCAACTAGAGAAAGCCCGCACACAGCAACAAAGACCCAACAGAGCCAAAAATAAATAAATAAAATTTAAAACTTTATTTAAAAAATTAATGTGTCGAATTTCCCAATGAAATTTTTGGTAAGGCCCATGACTTTAGAATAGATGGATGCAGATTTTTCTGGTTAAATACAGAGTAGCTATGCAGAGCCCCACCCACTCAGCTTGGACCAAGCTGAAACTAATGGAAACATTGTGAAAGAAAGCAAAGTTTCCTTAGATACACTGTTCCAGTTTTGAAGATCGAGTTCTTTTTTCCTTCTGTAGCACCAACAGGTGCTAATACATGGCATGTATGTTGCCACTCTGCTTCCTGTCCCTGTGCAGATGTGACTAATCAAGTGTAGCACTCTTTCCTACTAAGCCTGAAATTGGCATCAGAATTCTTGTCGGTAGAGAACTCCAGAATTTCAGTATTTATCAGTATAAATTTGAGTTTGCACTGAAGATGAAACCTATTTGCAATCCCTAAGAGACTTTCTATTTACACACACACACACACACACGTATATCTGCTTTACACACACATTACTTGTCCTATGTTTAATACTGATGTTCCCTGGCTATCCATTCAGGTGAACAAGCTGTGAGCTCTGTAGAGGCTGAACTAGGGAATTACAGCCAGCTCTTAGAATCTCAACAGCCTCCCTCACCCGGGCAGAATTAGTCTTGAGAAAACAGCCTGCCCACACTCCAGCAACTCTGAACAAATACTGGTAGCTGTGTGGGTGTTTGAGGAGTCCCCAAAAACCAGACCCTGAAGAGACCTTCATTAGTTTACAATATTCAGAGGCTGACTGAAGGGACATTAATCCCTCTTTTAGGGTACAAACTATTTTTTTAATATGAGAAATGACATTTATATATCTAAACAGTTTACAATTCTACTTTCCACCAATCCAAGAAGTGTTTATACCCCTCCTTCGCTACCTAGTCTGAACTGAAAGAGTAAGAAGAGGTGAGCAGCATCTTAGGGGATTTAAGGTCTGGATGTTATCTTTAAGAGACCTTTATTTTCACAAATCAGTTTTCCCCCACCTTGCCTGCTTAGTTTTTGGAGTTAGTTAGACCGAGGTCTACCTCTCAGCTCTGCCTCTTGCTGCTATGTGATCAAATATAGTTTTATTATTTTGGGGAACCTCAGAAAGTCCTATTATCCCAAAGTTTCTTTAAAGAGGACATATCAGTGTGGTGTTTCAGTATCCCTAAAGTCAAGAAACTGAGGTTCTAGTACCTGTCACGTGCTTTAAAGATCCCTGTGAATTTCAGTGTCTTCCTTTGTCAAAGAAGATAGGGTTTGATATGCTGTGGGCCAGCAGCCCAAGCCAGGGACTGAGCATGGCAGGGCCACTAGATCCTGACATTTCTTCTTGAATGGTCAACCTTTGCTCCAGAGCTCCCAGCTGGACTGGCTAAGACTTGGAGCTGGATCGGTCACTCCCTGACCAATGCTGTTCCTCTTTTCTTTTCACAGGTGTCAGATCTAAAATGCAGTTTGAAAGCTTTCCTTGCCCATTCTCTCTTCCTCCATCATTCACTGGCATTATCCTCTTTCTTCCTCAAAGAAACCCCTCGCACTCATTAACTCCATTTCAGAGTCTGCTTCTTGATTGACCCAAACAACACATGCTATAAGGTCTATTAATGTTTTAATAAATAAGATCATGTTAGAAATGATTCTGTTTTCTCTTACCTTTATGTTTGGCACTCTAGCAACAGACTTGGGAAGGGTGGGTGGGATGCTTAGGAGATCATACGTCTCGGTTTGCCTGGAACAGTGCCAATTGACACCTTTTGTCCAGATGTCCCTTCTGACCTAACATTTGCTACTATATAAATTGTTTTGGAAACCATGCATTGTGGTCTCCCTAGTGATACTGAATAACATGTTTAATTCCTTCAATTTCTGAAATTTAAAATGCTCCTATATATATCCAAAATAGCTCAACATATCCATCAATGTGCTGATGTTCCATTCATTCATGTATTCATTTAATTCTGGAAATACTTATCGAGTTTAATTCAGTACAGTATTATAGACTCAGGACTTGGATAAAAGACAGTAAATACTTGAGTAACATTTTAGGTCAAGTTGTTGTATTTTATCGGCTAAAAGACTAATTTGAAAGCTCAATTTTTCCTTGATTTTCTAGTTCACAAAGAGCATTCATAATGGCTAGTCTACCATGACAGATCCTTCCTCCAGTGAGGATGACATGCTTCCCTTGGGAAAATTTCTCTGGGCAGCTGCAGCCACAGCGCAGGTTGCTGACTTCAGCTAGATTATATTCGACAGATTGAAAGCTCACAGGTGCCTGAAGCATACCAGAAAACATTTGTCTTTCTTAGTAGGAAAATTGGAAGGATTTTAGTTGGCTGTGCCATTTTTTTTCACTTATACATGTTTTAACGTTACATTTCTGCACTACAGAAGTAAGGTTACCAGGATATGGGCTGCTATGTGTTAAAGCATTACAGATTCTTCGCTTTATTCATAATTTTAGTGCAAATTCATTAAATAGCTTTACTAGAATATTCACTTCTTTTAACAAGTCGAGACACTCTTGGGATTTTTCCATGTTTCTTATGGTTGAAAAAAGCCTCCTTGTGTCCACTTCTCCACAAATCCCCATTTGCACTTCTCATGGCAAAATCTAATAAGCAGGGTTAAAGTGGGCTATCACAGGGTACACTCATTTTTTTGTTGAAGTATAGTTGATGTACAAAATTATGTTAGTTTCAGGTGTACAACATAGTGATTCGACATTTAAATAAATTACAAAATGATCACAACAATAAGTCTAGTAACCATCTGTCACCATACAAAGTTATTACTGTATTCTTGACTGCATTCCTTATGCTGTATTTTGCATGTGTGACTTATTTATTTTATAACTGGAAGTCTGTAGTCTTAATCCCCTTCTCAGGGGATACTCATTTTGAACACAGTGGAACAATTGTTTCCGAAGGTCAGTATCCACTTTGCATTCTAAGAGCTAGGCTGGATTCTATTTCAGTTGAAAGGGTTGAGAAAAATGATACATGTCAAAAGATGAATAACCTAAAGATTGGTCACTACGGAGACTCGTTACATCTCTATTCCCTACGTTTAAATTCTCTCTTTAAAACAGGAAATGTTTGCAACTAAGATAGTTGCATACTCAATTCATTGGCCTCAGACAGTTCTGAATTTCCACTTAGGGCACAAAACTGAGGTGTTTACTGTGTAAAGGAAGACATTTTAAAAGATTTTTAATATTAGAAGGTGCCATGGTAGATTATCACTTATATCTTTCAAACATTTGCCTTAAATTTCCTACAAATCTCACTTTGATTATGCAGAAAGTATGAATTGCTCCACAGCATATGAGGTGTGAATAATGTTACAGTTAATTGTTTTCCCCAAGTTGACTAAAATCAGCTCCAAAGCCCACCTGTAAGTCCAGTATCACTCATTTTGGGGGACATCCCTTCACCTCCTTTATAAAGTCATAGTTAAAGTCAGGAAAGTGGAAATCATTATAGATATTTCTAGCCGGAAGGGATTTTTAATACAGGGAAACAGAGGCTTCCACAGATTTTGCAGTGCTGCTGACATCAGGGAAGCAGAAAATGCAGGGATCAGAGAGGCCTGCCGCTCATCACCTCAGGGCTCTGTAGGAGCCGCGTGGCTCCTGGAGATTCCTGGAAGAGGCCGAGAAGTTGTTGTCAAAGCCCTGCCTGTCTCAGCCTGGACCTTGCCTGCAACTTCTAGAGGAGAAGTAATGGCTTTTTCTTTGATTACATTTTCCAAATTTCACACGAGTCCCTTTCCATGGCATCTTCTAAGCTAGAGACCTGCTCTCAAGGGGATCCCGAAAATGTATTTCTAGGATTTCTGTTTCCGGGGCAACATAGAAGGGTAGAAAGGATACAGATTCAGGAGGGACAACAGCTGGCACAATATCGCCACTCTGAAAGGCACAAATAGCCCCAAGAAGACAGTCTCCCATGTTTCTAATCTCATCGTGACAGGCTGTGGTTTCTTAGTCCATGACTGTTGTCCCAAACCTTAGGGAGATAAACACCTGAGTGGCTTCCTAGAGGGGTAAAAATCCCTTTTCGTTCTTTCCCAGTGAATCTCCAGCAGTGAGAACACGGTGCTGTTTCTCTTTAGGTCACCCCATCACATCAAATTTGCAATAAATCAACCTGCCACACTTGCTAGAGGATTGTCTTTGTCTGTAGATGCTGAAGTGAAAAGCACTCCGCTCAGGAAGTCATTGGGGATCTGGGGCTGTGTCTGTCTCCTCAGAACTTAACTGCTGTTAAATGAGGATGGATTCTTGCTCTATGCTCGTCTTTTCAAGAAGAAATCAAAGCTCAGGGATCCCCATTATATGACTTTGTGAGGAGATACAGTGATGCTCTCAGATGCAGTGATGGGGGGTGGTTAGACATTCTGGGCCACCGTCCTGACTGGTCACTCTAGGTTTGAAGGATGGGAAAGAACAGAGGAAATCTTAGAGCTCCTGCAGAAGAGGTGTGGTATTGGGTCATATAGTAGGAACCAAGGAGAAAGGGAGGGAGGGAGAGAGCAAGGGAGCAAGTGACCAAGCAGGAGGGAGTTGATGGACATGAAAGACAATACACTTAGGGGAACTAGGAGGCTGAAGAGCATCCATGTATGAAGAATTAGAACCCTGAAAGGTACATGTTCATACCTGACCAAAACTATCATACTACCTCCAACAGGGTGAGACAAAGGAGAAGAATTCAGGATCTAAAGCTAGATTGATTTGTAGGAGTGGGGCAGGTACAAACTCTGACACCAAGCCCAGACTCGAAGCTACGAAGTAGAACTCAGAGGGTCTAATGCAAACCCGTGGGGGTATCCTGCTGGATAAACACCATAGTGGAAAATCACAGAACAGGCCACATGCAGAAATCTACAAAAGTAGGTAGGTGATGCCCATCCAGAAAGTCCACTAGTAGAAAATAGGACTCCATCCCCTTGGCTGGGACTCAGACTGATATCATCATCTCCAGGAAGATAGGGCAGGCGTAACCAAGTCAGAAAGCCAGGCCTAGATGATTATGGTGTAGGGCAGATGACTGGTTCAGAGACTCAAGACATAATTTATTCACTACTAGAAGAATGCAAGATGTCCTAAAAATAAAAAAATGTTCTAGTTATGAGAATCAGGAATAAAGCCAGGATTGAAATAACAAAATTAATAGTAACATTAATAATATAACTATTATTTATAGACATATTACCAGGTTCCAAGAACTCTGCTGTGTCTTTTTCATATTATTTTCCTTTAATCATTACAACTACTAGTGACGTAGGTATTATTATCTGATTTAACAGATGAAGAGATTGCATCCCAGGGAGTTAAATTATCAAAATCATACAGCTAGTAAGGGACAGAGCCATAAATTGAACTCATGTCTCTCAAATTTCAATTATGATTCAATGATAAGCATAGAATTGAGCTTGATTTCCCTCAGTCATTGAGGTGACCAGGAATATTTTCCAAAGATGGCTGCAGCATTATCTTCTATTCCACATGGTTTTCTGCAATGTCACTTTACCCCTCCCTCTTTTTTTTTTTTTTTTGTCGCAGCAGTGCTTGCGGGATTTTAGTTCCCCGACCAGAGATTGAACCCATGCCCCCTGCAGTGGAAGCACACGGTGTCCTAACCACTGGATCACCAGGAATTCCCTACCTCTCTCTCATTAAAAGGAGTCTATTTCTCCACTCCCTTGAAATGGGCATAGAATATAGCGGAAGTGATGCTGTCCAGTTAAGGATCCAGTTCTTAACTGACCTGGCAATTTACACTTATAGCCTCTTGGAATGTGTACTCCTGAGAATGCTCCAACTCAGAACACAACCGCCGTGCTGCAGGAAGTGTAAGGCACGTGGGGAAAAGTCACATGTAGCCCAGTTGACAGCTCCAGCTAGTTCCTTGCTGACATCCAGAATCAACTGCCAGCACTTAGGGTGGACTGTCTTGGGCATCCAGCCTCATTGAGCCTTTAGATGACTCCAGCCTCAGCCACCATCTGTATGACTGAACCACATGAGAACTGCCCAGATGAGCCCAGAATCATGAGAACTAACAATATATTTTTCTTTCTAGCCACTAAGGTTTGGAATAATTTGTTACATAGTAAAAGATGAGACTACAACGCAAGGTAAAATGTGGTCCTAGCTATTGAGCTGAGACTGAGCCTGGACATGTGGGGTGGGTAGGTCTAGGTACTGGGGGGTGGAAAAGAGGGGAAACAGAAAAGTAACTACACAACACATTAGTTACTCTTAAGTTTGGGGTAAAGGATGAGTAAGATGATTAACGTGAAATTTTATACCTGTTACTTAGCTCAGCTGTATTAGTTGTCCTGTTAGTTTTCTATGCACACAAAAAATTACTACGAACTTAGTAACTTAGAACACATATTTATTATCTCACAGTTTCCATGGGTCAGGAATCTGGACACAACTTAGCTGGATCCTTTATTCAAGTCTTGCAAAAGCTACAGGCATGGTCTTGGCCAGACTGTGTTCTCCCCTGGGGCTTGGGGTCGTCTTCCTGGCTCACCTGGTTGTTGGCAGAATTCAGTTCTGTGTGACTGTAGGGCTGTGGCTCTCAGCTCCTAGAGGCCACCTGCAGTTCCCTGTCACATGGCTCTCTCCACAGGCAGTTCACCTCCCAGGAACTTGCTTCTTCAAGGCCAGTGGGAGAGTCTCTCTAGTGCATGCTAGCAACATAGATAGATAGATAGATAGAAGATATTTATATATAAAAATAACATAACCATGGAAGTGACATCCCCTTACCTTTGCCATAGTTTTTTTTCTTCTTTTGGCCAAGCCACACGGCTTGCGGGATCTTACTTCCCCGACCAGGGGTCGAACCCGTGCCCCCTGCAGTGGAAGCGTGGAGTCTTAACCGCTGGACCGCCAGGGAAGTCCCCACCTTTGCCATATTCTGTTTGTTAGAAGCAACTTAAAGGCTCTGCCTACTCTCAAGGGGAGGAGATTATTCAGGATACCAACACTGGGGTCACTTGAGGATCTATCCCCAACAGTTTCTCTTAATATATTCAGTATTCAATATTCAGTCATCTACTCATCCATCCATCCATTCATTCATTCTCTAAACATGCTCCCTTAGAACCTTGGCATTTACTTTTCCCTCTATCTGGAACAATTCCCCAGAAATTTACACACCTCATTCTGTCTTTCTTCAGGTTTCTGCTCAACTGCCACCTCATGAGTGAGGGATTCCCTAGACCAGCCTGTTTACAACAGCTGATCTTGGGCCCTAGAATTCACTGTCCCTCTCATCCTGCTTTATTTTTCTCAATAACTCTTACAAGAATTTGATACATATATTTACAGCTTTGTTCATTGGCTGTCTCTCCCACCACAGTTTTATTCACTGCTGAAACCCCAAAACCTAAAACAGTGCCTAGCCATAGTTGGAACTCAATAAATATTTGTTAAGTGGATGAGTGAATGAATGAATACACAAGTGACCATTTACTGAGCACCTACTTTGTGTAAAAGACGGTGCTAATTGCTTTAGGGACCTGAATAGTTCCAGCTGTGAAAGAGTTTGCTAGGAGAGTACCGAAACTTGAGCCTGAGAATGAAGATTTCCGAGCAGAAAGACATTTAAAATCAAACCCAATCTGGAGCAACTTAAAGGGGGCATCAGAAGTTTCTACAAATCCCAGAGAAAGCACAAATTAAAACTGAGGCAGCTGGAATTAGTGTTTGAGTGAAGATAGGCACTCAGAAAATTAAAACTGTCTCAAAACAAAGATGGAAAACAAATCATTTCGACAGCAGTGGTTTCAGGATTCACTTTTCCCAGAGGCTGAGATTTATTAAGAGGACCACTAATTTTGTCAGTATTAAGAAGTGCTTTACCTGAGGGCTGGTGTGGTATGCTAGTTTTAATTGTTCCAGTGGATAAGGTAGCTTCTTGTAGATGGCACTTGACAGGTCCTGGATCATCTTGAGATGTTTTCTAGAGCCGTGTATGATATTGCAGGTGTGAATATTGTTCCAGTGAGGAGACACTGACTGATTTCCAGGTGCTGAGCCCTGTTGAAAAGAACATGAAGGTATTACTTACAAGCAAATTTTGGAGCTAACAGTAGCTAAAAGGAAGAACCTTTTTGGGAAATGGAAGAATGTGCAAAGACAGAAAAATTTAGCCCTTTAAAGCTGGTCTTGGCAAGGGGAAGTGAGGATGCAAGTGACAGTCATGGTATAGTTCAGTGATAAATCATAAATAAAAACCGATCACGATATGAGGAGAAATGGGTTGGTTCCCTTATGTTTCCAGTCTTATTTTTTGATGCTGGGGGTCATGCCCAAAATGCCAGAATACCCATGGAGGAAATATCCAGAGCAGCAACAACAGGACGGGGTGGCCTGTAGCAATTCCCTCCTTATCAAAAGAAAAGCTTGATTCCAATTTCAAAGTGTGAAACCAAATTGGACTTTGTTTTCAGCTAAGTGCCTAGCTTCCACCACTCCTTGCCACTGGTGAGAAGAGCTGGGGACATCTGATTCAAAGAACAGTGCAAGAATTATGAGATGGTGATGGTAGGGAAGTAAAATTAATTTCACTATGAACACTGCATACGTTGCCAAAGCACAGTGGGGACTACCTGTGCACTACCCTACGCCAACCAGACCCAGCATCTATCTGGCAGAGAAATGCAGTAACTAAAAGGATTTGTAGCCAAGTAGGCACACCCAGCCGCATGACATCTGGGTGCCAAAGCCTTGTACGTTGCAATTAGCTGTTCAGTGATCATAGATTGGGAGTAATTGGTATCTCTGCAAAATGTAATGTGTTTGCAATTTGGAAATGCCAAATTTTAAAGTAATGGTGCCAGTAAAAGTGACATTTGGCAATGTTGGAATCTCTGAGTTGGAAAAAGAAGAAAAAACGGATCATTGAAGGTGTTTTTGTCACACAGACGATATGTGTATGTCAAATTTGCCAAAGGAACATTTGACTTACAGATTCCTGGACCCTACCTCTTGGAGACCATGGATTGATAGGCCCAAGATTCAGAATCTATTTTTTTTAAATCCCAGGTGATTCTGATGGGCATTTTTGAGAACCTTGAAAACAGATGGCATGAAGGAGGTTTACAGCTTATGTAAATAAAGGATTGAAAGATGTTTAAGAAGCATGATTTTTACACTTCAGGGTTACATAATACTTTGGCCCCAAATGACAGAAGGTCACTGAATTGCAGGTCTTAGAGGGCAGATTCTGGTTCAACACAAAGAGGAACCCTCTCAAAATTGGAGTTGAGGAGACTAATGAAAAACCATGATGAAAAACCATGATCAGTGGGGTGATAAATTTGGGGACTAGATTGCTGTCACATGTATAGACATAACCAGTGGAATAGTAGCTTCTGGTGGTAATGAGTATCCTTTTGTCACTTGTCTATGAGAACGATTTTATCAATAGAACATTTACCCACTTTAACCCACTCTGACCCACTGTTCTGCTAACTCTGCCTTACTATGTCACTAACACCCTCCATATTGCCAAATCAAAAAAGTACTTTTTAGTGCTGTTAATAGCTAATGTTCATTGAATGCTTGCTGTTTACCAGGTACTGTTCCATGTAACTTAGGTGTTGCATTTAATTCTTGCAAAAACCCTATGAGGTAGGTAATATTCTTATCTAATTTCACAGATGTAGAATCTGAGGCACAGTGAGGATAAATTATTTTTCTCAAGGTCACGTGACTAGCAAGGTGTGCAACTGGTCTATGATTCTGAGAAGTCAAATTCTAGAGCCAGTGGACTTCCCTGGTGGCGCAGTGGTTAAGAATCTGCCTGCCAATGCAGGGGACACGGGTTTGAGCCCTGGTCTGGGAAGATCCCACATGCCGTGGGACAACTAAGCCCGTGCGCCATAACTGCTGAGCCTGCACTCTAGAGCCCGTGAGCCACAACTACTGAGCCCACGTGCCACAACTACTGAAGCCTGCGTGCCTAGAGCCCGTGCTCCGCAACAAGAGAAGCCACCGCAATGAGAAGCCCGTGCACCGCAACAAAGAGTAGCCCCCGCTCACCACAACTAGAGAAAGCCCGCACGCAGCAACGAAGACCCAACGCAGCAAGCAAGCAAGCAAGCAAGCAAATAAATAAATAAATAAATAAATACAATTTAAAATAAATAAAATAAAAATAAAACAGATAACCAACAAGGACCTACTGTATAGACAGGTAACGCTGCTAAATATTCTGTAATAACCTAAATGGGAAAAGAATTTTAAAAGGAACAGATACATGTATATGTATAACTGAATCACTTTGCTGTACACCTGAAACTAACACATTGTTAATCAACTATACTCCAATGTAAAATAAAAATTAATAGAATTAAAAAAAAAATTCTAGAGCCAGGACTCATAAATAGTTCACTATACAATCTCTCTTACCAGACCTCCATGCAACATTTGGCACGGCTGACCTCTCTCTCTTTGAAATACTCTTAGTTTCTATGACACCACAATTTCAAGGTCTTCCCCTTACTTTTTTTTTTTTTTTAAAGAAAGTCACATACTTTTTTAAAATTTTATGTATTTATTTATTTGTTTATGGCTGTGTTGGGTCTTCGTTTCTGTGCGAGGGCTTTCTCTAGTTGTGGCAAGCGGGGGCCACTCTTCATCGCGGTGCGCGGGCCTCTCACTGTCGCGGCCTTTCTTGTCGCGGAGCACAGGCTCCAGACGCGCAGGCTCAGTAGTTGTGGCTCACGGGCCCAGTTGCTCCGCGGCATGTGGGATCTTCCCAGACCAGGGCTCAAACCCGTGTCCCCTGCATTGGCAGGCAGATTCCCAACCACTGCGCCACCAGGGAAGCCCTTCCCCTTACTTTTCTGCCACCCGTTCCTAGTTTCCTTTACTAGCTCCTCCTCCCTTAACAAAACAATGGCTTTATTGTATCTATTGTCATCATTTCCCCCTCTCCATTCTTATCGTTTTTTTCCAATGCTGTCTACATACATAGGACTGTGGAATTTATATGTTTAGTCTAGGCTACTTTTTTGAGATTTTGTAAATATATTTGAAATCCCTACATCAATGCCTCCTAAACAGCTTACAATTAAGCTGTTAAAAACAGAACTCTTGATTTCCAACCTCTCTTTTAGAAAATGAGATGAGGAAGAACTTCAGAGTTACCCTTGACACGCTTCTCTCCCAGCACACCTACACACAATCCATCACCATGTCTGGTCCATTCTACTTTTACAGTATTTGGAATCTGTTCACTTCTTTCTAATCCATTGCCACTAATCTAGCACAAGGCAATCTCTCATTAGACTATTGTAAGAAGAAATTTATTAGCTCTTTGCTTAGACTCTTTTTCTCTCCTGAGTGACCCCTCTTCTGGGTGTTGTCCCCCTCTCCTTCCTGAATGTGTTCCTTCAGGTTTAGGCTGGGAATGATTTTTTTCCCATAAACCTAATTTTTTATTGTATAGCATTCAACCTTATAGTTCAAAAATTAATAGACTATTTTTTAGAGCAGTTTTAGGTTGACAGAAAAATTGAGCAAAAAATCAAAGTTCACGTATACTCCCTCCTCCTCCCCCCATACACACAATTTCCCCTATTATTAGTATCTTATATTAGTGTGGTATACTTATTACAGTCAATGAACCAATATTGATACATTATTATTAACTGAAGCCCATTGTTTACATTAGGGTTCACTGTTTGCATTGTACAGTCTTACGCATTTTGACAAATGCATAATGTCATGTATCCACCATGACGGTATCATACAGAACAGTGTCACTGCCTGTAAATCCCGTGTTTGACCTGTTCATCCTCCTCCTTCCTGAACTTTTTGGCAACCACAGATCTTTTTACTCCCTCTTTACCTTCTCCCCAGCTCTGCCTCCCTCCCCACTCTACAAACATACTTACTCTCCAGGCACCATCACAAGAACTAATATCCAAACACAGGCTTTGAAGAAAGATAGGCCTGGCTCTATAGTTTCCCCCTTTCTCATAGAATTTTAGAGCTTTGAGGAATCTTAGAGATTATTTAATCCAATGTATTCGTCCTTCACTATGTTTTGTACTGTTTATTATTCTATTTTTTTGACTGGAGATGGGAGGAAGTATGAGACTGAAGCAACATGGCATTTTAGTTTGTAAGTACAAAAAGCAAACAGAATTATAAACTACAGAGCTGGAGACACCAGGCCAGCTTAGCGTAGTCCTGTCAATCAAATATCTTCTGGGCCTGCTTAGACCAGTTGTATGTTGGCCTGTGATTTCAGCATCCCCAGGTTCACGCATACTTGCAATGGCGAAGAGTTAGAGGGCAAAGGCCCAGTTAAATATTACACGGTGTGATGGTTAGTTTTATGTGTCAACGTGGTTGGGCCATGGTGCCCAAATATTTGGCCAGACATTATTCTGGATGTTTCCACGAAGGTGTTTTTTAGATGGGATTAACATTTAAATTGGTGGACTTTGAGGAAAAGTCCAGATTGCTCTCCGTAATATGGATGGGTCTCATCCAATCAGTTGAAGGCCTGAATAGAACAAAAGGCTCATCTAGCCTGAGCAAGAAGTAATTCTGCCAGCAGATGGCCTTCTGACTTGAACTGCAACATGGGCTCTTCCCTGGGTCTCCAGCCTGATGGCTCACCCTGCAGATTTTGTACTTGCCAGCCTCCGTAGTCGAGTGAGCCAATGCCTTAAAAAAAAAATCCCTGTCTATGTATCTATCTATCTGTCTGTCTGTCTACCTATCTATCTATCTACCTACCTATCTACATTTTATTGGTTCTGTTTCTCTGGAGAGCCTTGACTAATACACATGGCTAAAAATTCATGGGAAACCCTGAGTCTTATTTCTGGTAGACAGGATTGAGAGTATGTGAATTCTTGCGAATTGTTATTAAAAGCCTACTTTCCACTTGGACTATTTCTGATTCCCACTGTGTAGTCAAAAGGTGGAAAAATAAGAGAATGGGAGGTATGTGGGAGGATGTGGGTGGGTGACTATTACCGCCTTAGCCTCCTAGCTTCCAATTGAATATAACTCCCTGGATAATATATTTTCCCATGGCAGGCAGTGGCTTTCAAGATAATTACATAGACTTCATGACTCCTCAAAGTAATATGATTAATATTCTCGTGGTATGGGTAATGATGATACATCTTCCTCAGAAAAGCATTTATTTTTATTTTATTTTATTTTATTTTTAGAAAAGCATTTTTAAAAATCAGGTCTGTTGCATAGTTTCTCCCTTGTATACCTTCTTATCTCCTCAGCTTATAGAAAGCTACAATATGAGACTAAAGAAGTAGGAAACTATCGTTAAGTCCTTCCTTCGCTATTTTCAGTGCTCCAGAAAGGTGACATCTTTTCTCATCTAATTCTCTCTTTATAGGAAAAATACTAGCAAGAACTTTTTTCAAAGGAAACTTCAAAAGAAGCACTTACAGAATTTCTAAGACTAGTAGGAAGGAATGGAGCTGCTTTCAAGTGTTAAGGCAGATGATGGAATGCATCAAAAAGGCAGCAATAATTGTGTATGGATTTTGTTAGGCAATATTCATTTATTTAACAAATACTTGGGATTTACTTTGCGAAAGGTTTTGTTTCAGGACCTGTTTACAATGACTAGTGAGACATTTTCCCTAACTTCAGGAAGTTCGTCATTTAGAAGAAAAGCAGTAGTCAGTTACCTGTAATACATATGATAAGCATTATAATAGAGTTATCTGGAGGACATAGTAAGAAATCTGTGAGGAAAACACATTCAACAGTTTTTACAGTCTGAATAAAAATATGAATAAATGGCATGAGACAAAACTCCACTGATAAATTCAGTTTTCAGAAAAATCACTCTTATAGTAAAGATAGTTTATTTTCAAAAGCAGTCATTTTGGAATGACTAATATTAAGTTCATGTTCTTTGACTTTCTTGAGTCTTTAAAGCTGGATTAGTTTCATGTCTTAGTTTTTAACCTTTCCAGAAGATTACAGAAAACAGAACAGAAAGCAAAGTACTAAAGATGTGCATATATGTGAGAGAACTGATAGATGAGATTTTTCCTTTTTAAAAATATTAAATTGTTAAATTTTAAATGCTAAGTAAATTTATGAAAAAATAAAGACTGGTTGTATAAATGTTTGTAAGAAGTGTTCAAATGGGTCTATAATCTTCAAAGTCTTGCAAGAAATGGAAAAACATGCTTGTCTGGATGAGGTGTGCATTGGTGGTTGTTTATTAGGATTTTATGACTAACTTTAAAAACAAAGTATGTTCTATTATTTAATCTAGTGAAATATCACATTTCAAGAGGAAACACAATATGGGATAGCTCAGTTTCTGAGACAGTGTAGAATTATTCCAGCTAAACCAAAAAGAAGTCATTTCCCTTGATCCCAGGCATCTACAAATTATAGAAAGAGATTAAAAAGTGAAAGCATTAAGTATCTTATTTGCCTTTGAGTTTGTCTTTATTAAATCTTTTCTCTCACTTATATGTGTGTAAAAGAGTCTGAAAAAATTTTTAAGTCTGAAATTTTTGAGGATAGAAAGACACAACTCTCTCTTTTCTGTACTGCTGTACAGGAAGCCACTGTCCGCGCTAATGGGACTGCAGTGAAAGCATATGTATCCCTGTGAAATTAAAGTGATTGGACATTGTTTTAAGAAGGATTAAAATTTTGTTGTTTAAAAAGAGTGTGGATATGGAAGATATATGCATATATTATTTTATCTTAAAGTGTAACAAATTACATAAATTAACTTCACTCTGAGAAGTAGAGATATTATTCAGTTGTACGAAACCTTATCCTGGATGAGAATTATTGTACAATTGCCTCTGTGTTTTGCATGAGGCACTTCAGTGTGAATAAAAAGATACACATATTGCATTCTAGAAAGGAAAATAATGACTTCACATACGAAAGATTCATGCTATCATTTTTCTGTTATTTTATGCAATTCAAAAGTGGCATGAGTGCAGATTGGAGAACTTCGTGCAAATCATAAGTTTTCGTTTTCAAAACAATACACTTAACAATTGCATTAGCAGTAAAGAGGTTTCTTCTGAGCTATTGTTCATGATGACTGTGTCTCAATTTGGAATTTAAAGGACTCTAAATATCAGTATTCTGTGAACAACGTGGCAATCACCACCTAAGTCTGTTGCAGGCGCAATTTTCCCCTTTTCATAAGACCCTGATTTAAGACCTGAAAAATACTAAGAGAAATAAGCTTTTGAAACATGTTTGTCAAGCACTAGACTATATGCAACAATGCGAAGGGAATAAACCAATTCTAAAAATGCAGGCAAGTTGACACTGTGAATACAAAACATGGCTCTAACACTCATGTTTTCTTTTCCAAGACTGAAAAATGTCCCTTTGCTGGAGTTGCATTCTTGGTCATACAGGTAAATAGAGTTGGGTAACTAAAGTTTTATAGGAATTTTTAAAAACCAAACTTACCTTTCAAAATTAGAGGTAAGGCTTGAATAAGCTTTAGCCACCTTAATAGAAAACAATAGCCATCTTTTAAAAGTTATGCCATGAGAAATACAATGAAATGAATGAAATAACATAAATGATGTGGTCTTTCAAAAGCGGAAAAAAAAATTATGTAATGGCAGATGCTTATTCATAGGCCCAAAGGAAGAAAATAAAGAGAAGCCAGAACAAAGAAGTGGAGACTTGTTTTTTTGAATGCCTTCTATGCATCTTCTGAGTACCCCAAGACCGTGGTAATTAGTCAAATTGATTTCAGCTGCCTTCACTAATCAAGGTCGTTTTAACTGTTGCTACGAAGGACTTGCATATCCTCCAAGTGGCAGGTAGCCTAAACAGTAAGATGTTTGCCCGAGTTGTTTTCCAGGAACTTGGAGTCAGCTGTGTCTCGTTTGAGCTGAGCTGCTTAAGACTGGAGGGGACCACCGATCCTCCAACTGGGCATGCGCAAGTGTCCCCTTGGTGACCTTCAGAAAACTCCACCCTCACAATGTGCTACGCGCTTCCCTTTTGGAACGTGCAGAGGCCTGCAGTTTAGTTACACCTGCGCAGAACGACAATTACGCACTTTTTCCAATCGCCTCTCGCCATGCTCCCCACGCCTCAGACCAGCCTGCTTCTTCATTTATCCCCCGTCCGCCAGCCCTTGCTTTGGGGAGGTGGGTGTAAGGCGTGTTCACCAGTCTCCTCGCTTGGCTGCCTTGCCAAACGTCAGCAACTCAGTGTTTGGCTTGCTGCCCGTCGTGCGAAACTGACCCGGTTCAGGAAGGCCCCAGCGCTGGATGAGTAAGACATGGCCAGAAAGGTAAGACAAGCGGGTCTGTCAGAATAGAATGTATAGTCTCTGAAAGCGTGGCCTCAGGCTGGAACAAATAGGACCTCAGGAGGAGCAATCTCCAAACACAAAATTTTTCTTTGAAGAACCCTTAAGAAATCCACGTGTAAAATGTTTGAGTGCTTTATATATTGCAGTGGGTTTCTACTAAATGAGTAGCAACGGGCTTCTGTCTTTGTGAAGTTACTGGGAGCAAACTCGCCGTCCTGCTGTAAACAACTAGAATATGGCACAAAATACGTGAAACAGCAGCTTTCAGACGTTGGATAACAGACAGTGGGTTGCAGAGATCAGGAGAAAGGAAACAAATGAAGAGAGCCCTGGGATTGCCTCACCTTTCTGCCAGGAGGCACTTTCTGGGGCATGATGCTGGGAAGGAAAACCCGAGCAGAGCACGGTGGTTTCTTTGAGTTGAGGAGGGGTTTAGGGAGGCTGAGGTAGCTAGAATTTCAGAGCAGAGTATCAGAAAGGAGTTACACAGAGAAGGAGCTCTACAAAACTTCCTAGGGGCTCCCTTGAGCCCATGGCTGTGTACTGCGCACGTGTGTAGGGCGAAGATCTACAGTGCTGGGCACAGAATGATCAGGGAGCTGACACTGAGCAGTTTCCAGCAGATCATGTCTCTTTATCCATTTGTGTTACCCTGGAGCAATTTGAGATTTTGATCGCAGTTTTAGGGGAAAGGTGATTTTTAGTTTGAAGTGTAGTATTGGAACATCTAGGCTAGACATATGAAAATGATGAAAGAAAACACACTTTTGAAAACTGAATGATAGAACCTGAGACACAGATCTGAGACTCATTTCGTAGAGGTAGAAGTTGAAGTCATGAAAATGTATACATTTTCTTAGAGAAGATATGTAAAGAGGTATGAAAATTAGCAATTATTGAGCATCTACTTCATGCTAGCACTAAGGTGGGTGCAATCGTAAGGTATCTGAACTTAAAACGTTGTAACAATCCTGTCAGCTGGGTAATTGAATGCCGTTTGTAAAGATCAGAAAAATGGAACTCAGAAAGGTAAAGCAATTTGCTCAGGGTTCTACAACTGGAATGAATAACTTACTGAAGATCTTAAAATAGTTACCCAGATATGTGATAATCCAAAGCCCAATCTCATTTAACTAAGACAGGCTGACAGGATCCCTGTACAGTACTGAATTTCAGAGAAAGAAGGGAAATTGGTGCTCTTGAGGGTCTAACCTGTTCTCTGGTTACTTCTCTAATTCACTTCCCAGTACTCACCTCTCATTCACTCTGGTCAGCCATAATGACTCATGAGTATTGCTTGTAGGCACAAAGCATATTTCTACCTCAAGCAGTGAACCCCAGCATCCCTCGCAGAAATGCTCATTCCCACGATGTCCACGTGGATTACTTTCTCACCTTATTCAGGCTTCTGTTCAAATGTCAGTTCCCCGTGGAAGACTGCCTGACCACCCTATGTAAAATACTAATTTTTTCCACTCTGTATCTCCTTAATTTGCTTTACTTTTTTCTCCATAGCACTTTATCAGAAAATATGGCCTATAATTTGTTAGTTTTTATTTTCTGCTTCTCCAGATAGAATTAAGCTCCATGAGGTCAAAGACTGTATCTGTTTTAATCATTGTTCTCTCCCCATTGCCTAGAACAGGGCCTGGCATATTGAATGTTCTCATGTAAATGAATGAAGAAGCGAACCTATTTTAGCTTACACCCCTATATCACATATTTATACCTTTGCTTCCCACTGGTATAACCAATAATATATAACCTATTTGACTTCCACAGAGCTCCATTTAAAAACTGAAGAATTAGAGAAGTACAAGAGTGAGGGTAGTACTTTTTTTAAAAAAGGTGGGGGGAGTGGGAGAGATAATTGAAAATAAAGGAATGGTTAATTGTGTCAAATAAGCCAGAGAATTTAAAATGAATGAGTTTGATACACTATTTGATTTGGCAAAGACATTGACCTTCAAGGGTTCACTTTCCACATAGAAGAGGCCAGATACTGATGGACAAGGCATTAAACAAAAACGGAGTTGACAAGGGACTGGAGTCAGGTTAAAGACAATTTTGGATCATGCTAAAGGATAACTACTGAGGCTTTTAAAGGTGACTTGCCTTCTCAGTGATGCAGGAGTTACTGGCAGGATTAAGGCTAAATCCCCAGGTTTCTTTTTTTCTTTCTTTTTTTTTTTGAGAAGATTTTTTTTCTCTTTTATTACGTCAATATAGTGAATTACATTAATTGATATTTCTAGTTAAAATCATACTCCAATCCCCAGGTTTCTTGATAGCTGTCTTTGAAATAAAGTATGGTTGCAGAGCTTCCTAAGGACAGCAGTAGAGGGCAGACTCTAATATTGAAGCCCTTTTCAAGTTTCTGTTTGCATAATATTGCTGTTGTCCCACTGAACAGAGTAGTGGGACAATGGTCAAGGGTCATTGTGGGTAGGCAGAACGCAAGGCGTAGACAACAAGAAGAGTAATCATTGTGGCTACTGACAGGTTAAAAACATGCATAGGGTAGATCTTATAATGGAGCATATTCAATGCAGAAGGCAAGTTGTTGATGAAAAACACGAGACGAATGCATAGGACCAAGGATTCTTAAGAGCCAGAAGGGGGTCAGTCTTCCTCTGAAACTAAAAGGAGGCATGAAATCATGGGTACAATAGAAGATGTTTTTGTAAAGAGGAATAAGGCAGTTCACAGCAGACTTCTCTTATTCAGTCTTGGTCAGACGTCTCAGTCATCTTGCTCTTTCCCTTTCAGCTACTCTCTGTTCTCATTGGTGCTCCCTAAGGCATCTGTCCTAGGCCATATTCCATCTGAACTGCAAACTTCTCCTTCATGTTTGCACCGTATTAGAAGACCCAAAGTCTGGAAAGCATTCTAAAATTAATTATACAGGCATTCAAAGAGATACTTTGAGAACGCTTTCTTGCTGATTGTTCACAAATTCCAGATCATCTCAGTTTGACTCTGTGGGCTACAGAAAACCCAAAAAACTGAAGTTTGTATGTACATAATTTCCTCTCAGTGAATACACTGGTCCTTGAGCTGAAGCAACCTGGCAGACCCATTTCAATTTGACATTCTGTAGAGATGGCCTTAGATCTAATCACTTTTTCTTGGGACCCTCCAACGCTTCATTTTTAAAAGAATAGTTATTATAACAAAAAATTTAATCTTAAAATTATGTTTTAAAATTTTTTTGAGTTTTAACAGATATTACGTTCAAATTAGGTTTAAAATTTGTTAAAAAGTAATACATAAGTATTATATAAAAATTCAAATAGTAAAAAAATTATTTGAATGAAAAGAATATCCGCTTTCCCAAAGACAACTACTGTTGAGTTTCTGACTTAAACACCAAATGGATTGTTGATATTAACAAAGTAGATAATTTTGTTTAGGTGTGATAACTGTACTATTTTTCTTTTTTTGAGTCATTATTTTCTATAGATAAATAGTTATAGTCAAAAAAAGTTTCTGTATCTTACCTGAAATTTAGTTTTCTATGCATTTCCTGACACACACATACATGTACACTTCTATATGCATTTTGAACACTGGCATTAGCTTTGGGTTGCCATATTTCCAGAGTATTTTTGGCTGAGGGCACGTTACAAGACCAAATCATATTTACTGGAAATCATGTTGCTTCATTTTCCTTCTTCCCATTAGCCAAGGACATTATCTGGGACAACATCCAAATAAGTCTTTACTAGACACTCAGCTTAATTGGTGTTTCTCAATTTTATGTATTTTTAAATAATTGAAAAGTCACCTGAAGGGAGCTTAATATGTAAATATGGCAACAGAATTCAAATTATGGAGTGAAGAATCATGTTTTCAACCACAAAAGCATTTCTTTTTATTTTAATAGACATTGAATTACGATCAAGTAGCTAAGAAGTGTGGCATTCAACAGTAATCAGTTCATTGACTGGTTCTTCCATGTAGCTACATTTGTGGAACAAAATTCAGAGGCAAGGGTATTGGCAAGGTAATTAGTGCATTGATTTCATGGTTGTCTTCAAGAAAAAAATACAGAAATAGAAACTCACAATAGGAAAGAAATTTAGGCAATTGTTTTATTCATGAGACAAGTTGAATTCTTCATACTGTTTAAAAACAAAAGACACTGGTGCTCTTTGAAAAAGAATGGCTAGTTCCCGATTCAGGAAAATTCAGAACAGCACAATCTGTACTCAAAAACAAAAAATAGGAAGTAGTTATTCATATTTTAAAAGATCCTTTGTTATCAATGGGATAATAACCAAATTCTTCTAACTATTAAGTATGATTCTAATTTCTAAAAGCCAAATCTCATGTTCTCTCAACAATTTTGGAATAGATTTGCTGTCCTTCCCCAAATTAGTACACTGGGTATGCTGAGGAGTTAGGAGATCTCTTGGTCTTGAAATAATTTATTCCTATGGGAATGTGCCAAGTATAATCTCTTCACCAGAAAAGATGGTAGTATAGCAAGATGAAAGAGGTTTTATGAGTCAATCTCAAAAAGCTTTGTTAGTGCATAAGAAGATACAAGGATTACCCTAAATCGTTAAGAATAAAAATATATTTTTCAACTTAGGAATAATATGATCTTTTGCATCAACTATATGTGGCTAGTTAGATTTGACTTGCATAAATATTTAAAATTTTTAAAATTATGTGTTAGCCAATAAAGAGAAAAAAGCTTAAAGGATATTTCCTTTTCTACATTTTTTCTAAATGAAGAAATTATTAATAAGCAATGTTAATGTTTTAAAGACATCGGCTTGGATTGGTTATGTAGTGTTTTGATTATAACCATTATAAAATATCTTGGATCATTCCACTCTTAAATTGTTTTGTGGTGTAATCTTGCAGAATTTAGGAAGAGTAAAAGCTGGAGAAGATAACTGAGTGTCACATACAGGAAGGTAGCTGCATCCTATAGATGAATTCTGTAACATTTTCTGTGTAAAAATGTTCTTTAATTATCCTAGTAGTGTTACCTTAAAGGAATCAGTCAAAACCAAGATGATATTGCCTGATCTCTATATGTTATTACTATAATTCCAGTTGAAAAGTATGAGATATTAGAAATGGTTGAAAGATAATGAGACTAAACCAGAATGCCTCTGGTAACACTTCAGATGAATAGTGGAATTGCATATCTACTTATACTGTCAGAGTCCTTCATCTATAATTAAGGTCATAGAATCTTTCTCAGTATCTCCACCCAGGCATTTTTTCTTCTACTCTGGCACCTAAAAATCTAAGAGAAGAAGTAATAGACAAATGAACAAAAACAGAAGAGATAGACCCTTATGGTCCGTACCTCTACGGCACCTACTTTCTTGAAAAATTTAAAAGTTTCGTAAGGACATCCACAAATAGGTGGAAATTTGCCATCATGGAGATCTAGCTTCATGTGAGACTAGAAATTAACAGCTATGGAAACTTACTCAGAGAATAATATGGGAGAAAGAATGAATTTTGCAGTCAGACAGGTATGAGTTTGTATCCTGGTTCCATCATTTACAAATAGAATAGCAGTAATAATTGAGTGCTTTGCCTTAGAACAATTACTTGTATGCTCTGAGTCTTAGTTTCCTCATCTGCAAAATAGAGGTAATACTTACTCATATCTTTGATATGAATGTACATAAACTGCCTGAGAGAGGTAAAAATCCACTAAAGTTTGTTTTCTTCTCCTTTTGGCTAGAAAGTATGTAATACTTGACATGCCCATTTGCTCTAGCCATAGATTTGATGTAAAGTGATCCTCTCCTCTCATAACCTAGCATTAGTACATGTAATTATGATAGAGAAACTAGATTTCTGCCTCCCTGCCTCTTTCCTTTGTATTTGTTATTCTCCCTTCCTATCTAGAATACCTAAAATCCTAACAAAAAGTTTGTAACAAACATTTCTATACATAGCTATAGATTATTCTTGACAATTTGATTTGCCTTCACGTTCATTCATTTAAGTACTTTATTACAAGTACTAAATAATCTCCTGAGAATTGAAAATTGAACAGAGATTTATGCCTTTAAGAATTTTGGGTTCAGTTATAGAGTTAAGAAACCATCTACCGCAATATATTGTGAAAAGAGGGCTAGGATTATCCACGGCAAGTAAGGGAAGCAGGATATGGGGAGGAGCATGGGGGTGACAGTGGATATGATGTGAGGGGTAGTGGTCAAAGAAGTTTTCTTCTCAAAGGAAGAGAAACTGGAGATAAGTTTTACCAAATGAGTATTACTAAGTTAAATCAAGAAGAGGCAAAGACACTTGAGGAAGTGTGAACAGCATTTATGAAAGCATAGGAGTGTGAAGAAACAAGATACTTCTTCTGGAAAGATTTCTGTGGCAGATTGTGTTTTTCAAAATATCTGCAACAATGTTTCCAGACCCACATGCTTTCCAGAACCTTACCTCTCCTCCATCAAGAGGTTGAGTCTATATCCCTTCCCCTTGAACAGGGGAAGGCCTTGGGGACTGCCTCATTAATAAAGTATAGTAGCTGTGACACCGTGTGACTGCCAAGGCTAGGTCATAAAAGGTGATGCAACTTCCTCCACTTCTTTTTTGAAAATGTGCCCTGGAAGTCCTGAGCCACCATGTAAGAAGTTTAGCCTCCTCAAAGCTGCTATGCTGAAGCAAACACACAGAGATGGGGGAGATGCCTGAGGAACATCAGCTGTTCTGGCTCCCAGCTGCTCAAGACTTCCCAGTCCAAACATATCAGTTAGGAGGCCTTTGAGATGACACAAAAACTTAGGCATTGAAATCACTGAAACTGCATGAGAAATTCTGAATAAAAGCTACTGAGCTGAGTCATTCCAAAGTCAAAACCATGAGATGGTAGTCTTAAATGATTGCTATTGTTTTTAAACTACTGTACCTAGCACAACGCCTGGCACACGGTATGTGTTCAGTATATTCAATGAATATATATATATATATAAATATATATATTCAGTGAATGAATAAATGAATGGATTATCTTTATATGTTTAGAGAGTGAGAAAGGCAGCGTCAGTGGGAGATGAGCCTAGAAAAGCAGGTAGGAGACACATCGTGAGCATCACTGTGTACTAAGCTGAAGCATTTGACTTTATTTTGAAAGCTACAGAGACCTATAGAAGAAGAATTTAGGCAGTAGAGTGACATGATCAGATTCATACTTAAGAAGATCGAAATAGTAGTGGTATGGGGATGCAATAAGATCAAAGTACGGAGTATAGATACGCTCTATGTGAAATTGCAAGAAAAAGAAGATGAATCCTGAAATGTTGAGGGTAGAGAATTTACGTGATAGATTTAGTAGCAGCCTTCTGCCACATGGGCTTTCATTTATAGTTTTAAAAGAAGTTAATTACCTCTTACATATGCCCCTTTAGGGCAATTTTTAAAAGTTTCTTTGTTTGATTTTGTATTGTCTTCATAATTACTGATTATTTCTGACAGACAGAAATCCGTCCTAGGGGTACCATCTCCTAGAGATAAGCAACTGTGCCTTATGTATTAATTTCTTGTGATCTCAAGCAGTTAATAGAGTTGAGCTAACTCAACATAATAATCTTTTGGGAAATGAATTTCCTAGCTACTCACATGTCCTCTAAACTTAGGCATCTTCTTTGTGAAAGGTTTTCCAACCAAGTTAATTATTAGCTGCAACCCTGAATCTTCAATATTGAGTATATGTTTTCTAGTAGACCCATTAACCATGAAATACTAGTTACTTTCCATATTTCCAGTTGCTTTGAATAAAGTGTCAATTCCATGGTGTGAGTATGTATGGACTAGAGGGGATATAGGGAAAGGGGAGGAAGATGAGATGATGATAATCTTTGGAAAAGATGAATAATCCTTGAAGACCAAAACAATATCTAAGACGAAGTAGCATTCCAGTATTAAAATGAAGATCAGTGGACCTAAGAACCAGAGTAAGTTTAAGGACCAGTCCACAGATCTGAAGGGGTATGGCAGACACTGCTTGTAGCTTATCCAATATCTCTTCTTTTCTATTAGAATAGAACCCCAACTCTGTTTGGGCAGTGTGCCCAGCCGGAAGAACTAAAATTTCCAGCTTCTCTTGCAGCTAATGATGGCCATGGGACATAGTTAAGGCCAATAAGATATAAGTGAAAGTTGCTGGATGGGACTTCTGGGAAATTTCTTTGAAAGGGTAGACTCAACTCACCTACATCATCTGTCTTTAACTTTTTCTCTTTTCTGAAACACAGCCTGTTGATGGTGGAATAACTGCCTTGCAACCATGATCATAAGGACAAAAGTTGTCCGCTAAGGATAGAGGAGTAGAAGGCTAGAAGAAGCTCAAGTGCCTGATGGCATCATGAAGCCATTGAACTGGTCCTGAGCTAATAACCTATTAATTTTTTTTTAATGAAAATTAAGAACTCTCTGGATTAGGGGGTCTTCAGAGAAACAGAACATACCCAACATACACATATGTATATGTATATACACACGCACACATATATACAAACACACACACACATATAAGGAGAAAGAGACAGAAACAGAAAGTGAGATTTAAGGAACTGGCTCTCATGTGATCATGGGAGCTGGAAGTTTGAAATTTGCAGGGCAGGCCAACAGGTGGAAACTCAGGCAGGGTTTCTATGTTGCAGTCTTCAGGCAGAATTCTTTCTTCAAAAAACATGTCTGTGCTTTTAAGGCCTTCAACTGGATGAGGTCACACGTACATTATGGAGGGCAATCTACTTTATTTAAAGTCTGCCCATCCTAAATGCTAGTCACATATAAAAGTACCTTCACAACAACATCTAGACTGCTGTTTGACCAAACACCTGGATACCATAGCCTAGCCCAGTTAATGTATAAAATTAACTATCACACTTTTAAAATTGTTTGAACCACTGGTTGATTGGGTTTCTATTGCAAACACAAGTACAGAATGTCTTAATTATTAATGGCAAGGGAAAAAGATTGTATCTGTAAATATGAGCAGTTCTAGGTGGTAGGAGTGAGGAATAGGGATGGAGGAAGGGGAGGATATCAATTAATAATCTTGTATCTGCTTGATCGTAGCCTCTGTTCACATCTGCTGATGTTCACCTTTTAGACTTCAAAGTGCCTGAATCTAAAAGTTTGGAATCTCCTGACCATCAAGGGAGACAATGCAACAGTCATTGCCCTCCCCCTTCCCGATTTTGTTATAATATGAATATTGTAATAATACTGCTTAGACAAAATGCATTGACAAATTGAGTTAGCCATTTGAACACATATCAATGAGAAATGAGAAAGTTGGAGTTCTTTATTTCTCTGGCCTTTTAAGGGCACTTATCCTTGAAATACAACTGTTCCTCTCCCCAGGCTGCAGGATCATAGTTACATTTTAGTGCATTATTTTGAAGGCCTGGTGTGGTGCTTTTGTTTCTTGGTGAGATTTAACTTGTAACATCAGCTCCTAGGATTGCTTAGATTTATTTAGACCACTTGTTTACAGTTTGGGGTAAATCTAGTAGGATTGTTTTGAGGGCCATTCTACCCGAGCTTTTAGATTTGGGGTTTCTTGGATGAGTCATCCAGCTTCTTTAGGTCTTCATTTCCTTACCTGTAAAATGAGATATTCATCCTGGATAATCTCTAAGTTCATTTCCAGTAAAAACTGTTAGAATTTTGTGGTATTATCTAAGAGTTCTTTGTACCTTGGCAGGGAAAAAATTTCTTCAAGTAACTCTCTATCCTGGGATTCATAATTTCACTGTCTGCACACACAAAATCAAGTACCAGGACTAAAGTGGTTGGTTGTACCCTATAGTGGGTACTATCATGTTTTTTTAACTTTTATTGAAGTATAATTTTATGTGATAAAATTTACCCTTTTAAAGTATATACTTGTATAATCATGACCACAATCAAAATATAGACCATTTTCATAATTCCCAAAAGTTTCCTCATGCCTCTGCCTAAGTGGTTCTCTAGAAACCACTGATGTGTTTTCTGTCCCTTTATTTTTTCCTTTATTAGAAGGTCATTTACATGGAATCAGGCAACACTTAGTGTGGCTGGCTTTTTCCACCAAGCATAGTGATGTGAAATCTGCCTGTGTTTTTACATGTTCCTTTTCATTGTTGAGTAGTGATCTCTTGTTTGAATTTAAAACTGTGTGTTTATCCATTCACCAGTTAAGGAAATTTGTGTTGTTTTCATTTTTTTAAAAATTCTGAATAAAGCTTCTATGAACATTTGCGTATAGGTATTTTTCTTTCATTTTTCTTTTATTCCACATAGGAGTGGAATTGCTGAGTCATAGCGTCAATATATTTTTAATTTTATAGGAAGTGATCAAAGTGGCCGAATCATTTTGCATTCCAACCAGCAATGTTAAAATTTTCCCACATTCTTACCAATGCTCATTAGTTTTTTTTACTTTTTTTCTTTTTGAATTTTAGCCATTCTAGTGGATATGTAGTAGTGTCTCACTGTGTTTTTAATTTGCATTTCCATGTTGACTAAATGTGTTGAGCATCTTTGCATTTGTTTATTGGCCATTCACATATCTTCTTTAATGGAGTGTTTGTTAAAATATTTTGCTTGTTTCTTTATTGAGTAGTTTGTCTTTTTATTGTTGAGCTACAAGTGTTCTTTATATATTCTGGATACAAGACCTTTATCAGATACATGTTTTGCACATATTTTCTCCCAGTCTGTGTCCTGTCTTTTGAAGTACAGAAGTTTTTGTTTTTGTTGTTTTTTGATTAATCCTGTTATTACTTTTTTCTTTATAGTACATATTTCTTTGTCTTGTCCAAGAAATATTTGATAACCCAAGGTTACAAAGATTCTCTCTTGTGTTTTCCTATAGAGGATTCATTGTTTAAGCTCTTATTCTTGGACTCAGGATGCATTTTAAGTTTAGTGAGCATAATTTTAAAAATTGCTTTCCGTATTCATTACTTTTGCACCTTTGTCAAAAATTAACTTACCGTTTATGAGTGAGTCTGTTTCTGTACTATCTATTTTGCTGCACTGATCTATGTGTTTATCCTTATGTCAATACCACATTGTTTGATACATAGCTGTATCAAATACATGTACACGAGTACTCCAATTTTGTCGTCTTTTACAAAAACATTTTGGCTGTTTTAGGTCTTACGCATTTCAATATAAATTTTATAATTGTTGGTTAATTTCTCTAAAAATCTTGCCGTGATTTTAATAGGATTGCACTGAATTTAGAGATCACATGGAGAGAATTGACACCTTACCAATATTGAATGTTCTGATCCACGAACATAATATATACCTCTAATTTGATCTACTTTAATTTCTATCTGCAATACTTAGCAATTTTCAATGTACATCTTTCACATATTTTATAAAATGTATCCTTAAGTGTTTCATGTTTTTGATGCTATTGTAAATAGTATTTTTTTAAAGGTTTTTTTTTTAAATTAATTAATTAATTTATTTTTGGCTGTGTGGGGTCTTCGTTTCTGTGCGTAGGCTTTCTCTAGTTGCGGCGAGCGGGGGCCACTCCTCATCACGGTGCGCGGGCCTCTCATTGTCCTGGCTTCTCTTGTTGTGGAGCACAGGCTCTAGCGCAGGCTCAGTAGTTGTGGCTCACGGGCTTAGCCGCCCCGCGGCATGTGGGATCCTCCCAGACCAGGGCTCGAACCGGTGTCCCCTGCATTGGCAGGCAGATTCTTAACCACTGCGCCACCAGGGAAGCCCCATGTAATAGTATTTTAACATTTTACTTTTCAACTGTACATTAATAATTCATAAATATACATTTGATTTTTGTATGTTGACCTTTTGTCCTTGTGGCTTTGCTAAACTCACCTAATCAATTTTTTGGTAGATTCCTAGGGATAGTCTTTGTAGATAGTTGTGAAATCTAACAATAAAAGCAGTTATACTTCTTCCTTTCCAATCTGTATGTCTTTTTTTTTCCTTTGCCTTATTGTGCTAGCTAGAATTTCCAGTTAATGTTGAATTGAAAAGGTGAGAACAGATACTCTTGACTTGTTTCTAATTGTAGAGGGAAAGAATTCAGTATTCACTATTAAGTGTAATGTTAGCTATGTTTGTAGAGCCCCTTCATTAGGTTGAGGAATTTACGTTGTATTTTTAAATTAATGAAAGCTTTGTCATGAATAAGTGTTGAATTTTGTGAAACGATTTTTCATATGGTATACATTTTAGTCTGTTACTATGGTAAAATACATTGGTTTTTGAATGTTGAAACAACTGCATTCTTGGGAGAGAGCCTACTTGGTCATGATATAGTACCTACTTTATATGTTGTACAAATTGATTTGCCAATTTATATTAGGGATATTACATTTATGTTTAGGAACAATATTGGCCTATAGTTCCCTTTTCTTGTAACATCTTTGTCGGGTGTTAATATCATGGCAATTCTAGTGTCAAGTAGTGAGATGCCCCTGCCTCTCCTCCTCGTGCTTCGCCTTCATTGTTTTGTAGAGTTCATTAGTGAAGCCATGTGAAACTAGAGTTTTCTTGCAGAAAGGTTTTTAACTAAAAAGTCAATTTTAATACATATAGGGTTATTCAGGTTGTCTATTTCTTCTTGAGTGAGAGATGGTAGTTTTTGCCATTGGAGGAATTTTGTCCAGTTCATCTAAGTTGTCAAATTTATTGAAATAGAGTTGTTCAAATATTCCCATTATTGTTTAATGTCTGAAGCATATGTCTTCTGGCAATATGATCTCTTAGCTTTTTCTTTTGTCTCAAAAAAAATCTTTATTTCACTTTCATTTTTGAAAGATGCTTCAACTGTGCATAGAATTTTAGGTTGCCGTTGGGGGGGGTTGTTGTTTATTTTTCCATTAAGTACTTTAAAGATACCATTATGTCTTATTTGCATATTTTCTGATGAGAAATCTGCTGACATTCTTACCTATGACTGCTGAGCATACTGCTTTTCTTTTCTCTGAATGACTTCAAGACTTTTTGTTTTCTCTTTTTAGTTTGACTGTGATATGCTTAGGTTGTTTTCTTTGCATTTATTAAGCTTGGGATTTTCTGAGCTTCTTGGATCTGTGTTTGTTGTCTTTTTTTTTTTTTTTTTTTTTGGCCATGCCACATGGCATGTGGGATCTTAGTTCCCCAACCAGGGATTGAACCTGCGCCCTCTGAAGTGGAAATGTGGAGTCCTAACCACTGGACCTCCAAGGAAGTCCTTGTGGTTTGTTGTCTTTTATTCAATTTTTTAAAATAATCAGTCATTATATGTTCAAATGTTTCTAATGCTCTTTTCTCCCTCTTTTTTGGTGGGGAACTCCAATTACATGTATATTAGACTGATGGTTTCCCACAGCTTTTGGATGTACTATACTTGTTTCCTTCCATTTTTTCTCCTTCTGCTTCAATTAGTTACTTTATTTCTTTCAATTTTTAAAATTAAACTTTTTATTTGGGAACACCTATAGAAAAGTTATAAATATAGTGCAGAGAGTTCCCATATATACGTCACCCAGCTTCCCCTAATGTTAACCAATGGTACATTTGTCAAAACTAAAATATTAACATTGGGACTATTAGCTAAACACCACCATTTTTTCTACTAATGTCCTTTTCATGTTCCAGGATCTAATCTAGGATACCATATTACATTAGTCATCATGTCTTTTTAGTCTCCTCAAGTCTGTAATAGTTTCTTAGTCTTTCCTTGTTTTTCATTATCTGTACATTTTTGAAGAATATTGGTTGAGAATATTGTAGAATATCCCTCAATTTGGGTTTGTCTGAAATTTTCTCCTGCTTAGAGTGGGTTATGGGTTTGGGGGAAGAATACCACAGAGAGGAAGTGCTCTTCTCATCACATCATATCAGGGGGTACATGCTATCCACATGACTTACCACTGGTGATGTTGACCTTGATCACTTGGTTGAGGTGGGGTCTGCCAGCTTTCTCCCCTTCGTACGTTCTTTGGAAGCAACTCACTAATTCCTTCAGTGGGCCACTGCTCCTGTTTTGTGTTTAGTGTGATACCTGGAGTGCTATAGAGTTTCTCTTATTGTTTCTCCTCCACCCTTAGCTTTCAGCTAGCTCCGCATGCTTATGACACAGAAGGATGTTTTTCTGTGTACTGTTGCCCCTCTCCACAGTGGTAGGCTATTACTTAGTGCGAGACTTGTGGATATAAGGGGAATTTTTCTTTCTCCTGCTATAGCCTCTGCCTTAAGTCTTAAGCATGCCCTGTGTAACTCTGCCTCAAAGGTGGATCTACCTGCATTTTAGCCCTCCCCCAGTGGCAGACCATCTCTTTCTTGACTCTGAGGATTGAGCAGTGAATAAAACACAGAATGAATTCCATAAAGCTACGTCTACAACAACTGGTAGAAAACTGATAGACACAAACATGCTGATTACTTGGCTTCAGGTAGATGAAGAACCCAGCTAATTTTACCCAATTTGGCCAGTTTGAGTCATTATTTTGTTTATTCAGGCAAATTGTTAGTTTTCCCAATCACTAAAAGGATTTCTTGCCTTTTTATTTACTCAAGGGGAAGACACTTTTCCCAAGTAGAACTCATCAATTCCCTCGTTGTTAGGGTGGATGCCAATTCAATATTCAGATAACTTAACTCTGAAATATGTTTAATTATACTTAGGTGGGGAAATACCAATAACATTAAAATATTCCATTTGGAAATACGGTATCTGTATTTTTTCTGGATTTATTCTAGATCTTCTAAAAGCAGTGAGGACAGAGGTAATTACAAATCTAAAATGTGAAATAGTTTAGACTCAACACAGTGTTTAGTAAGTGAAAAGGGTGCTTCAAGTATAATTGCACGGATAGAAATCATGTATTTTAAGAAAACTCCTCTTTATGTATGTATGACATTGAAATTTTAAAGCTTGTTATGTACTATCAAATACTGGCACCCCAAATATCACCAATGCATCCTGTTGATAAGACAAATCTAAGTGTATCACTTACCATGGTAAGGGAGATCACCACCTTGACAGAATTTGATCTTGTCTCAGAGAAGGACTAGGTTAGATTTTTGTTAAGCATTTGAAGTTTGGTTTAAGATGGTTTTTCAATGTGGAGGCTTACTTAGGATTAAGTGAGGATCATGGTATATTAGTTTAGGATTGGGGGCACAGCAAGGTGAGGGCACAAATTGTTAATTTCCATTAAAGAGTTGACAGACCTTTTGGGAAGTCCTGTAATGTAATGAGCAATATAATTATTTGCCTGTGTCTTCTAGAGTCTTCTAGAATAATAAAACTGTACTAATGTAGACAACTGAATGCCATGTCAGTGATTCTCCGTGAACCATGTGAGTGGTTCTCAACTGTGGCCGTTTTGCCTCCCAGGGGAATTTTGGCAAAGTCTGGAGACTTTACAGTTGTTACAGGGGGAGTTGGGGGTCTTGGTGCTACTGGCATCTGGTCAATAGCTGTCAGCCACGGATGCTGCTAAACATCCTACGATGCAGAGGACAACCTCCATGACAAAGAATTATCCAGCCCAATATGTTAATAATGGCCAGGTTGAGAAATCCTGGTGTGGGCAAGAGGTCTATAAAGGGCCAGATGGTAAAAAATTTTACGCTTTGGATCATACGATCTCTGTTGCAACTACTCAACTCTGTTACTGTGCAAAAGAGTCACAGATAAAACGGAAATAAATGGGCATGACTTGTTGCAAACTTGATTTACAAAAACAAGCAAGGAGCAAGATTTGCCCCCGTGGGCTGTTGTTTGCTGATCCCTAATGGAGCCAGTAAGCTGTATGGGGATAGGAGGTTTCAGTTTTCAGTGTCTAAGTGTATGGTTTCTGGTCTCAGCAGTGTGCTTTGAATCTTCAATAGAAGAAGAAACATTTTCAAGTAAACATAGGTAAATAGCAAATAAATATGGAAAGTCACATGAAAACCCTAGACTTTCCAAAGAACACCGTGAACATTTCTATGGAGCTGATTTTCTGTGCTACACGAACTATACCAAAACAACAATCTGTTTGCTGAACCAGTAATTTTCCAGGATGAACTAATGAAACTAAAATTACTTTTTAGCTGGGTTTTATCTGTATTTTGAAGCTCATTTAAATTAAAAAAATGGTAACATGAGACAAAAATAATTATTTCTTTTAAAACAAACAAAATATAACACTCAATGACAATGGCTTAAAAATTATCCCTTTAACACTTAGTACTCTTTTTTCTTCTTTTTCAGTTTTTTTGCTGCATTAATCACTTCCTGAGATTATATATATTTGTTTATTGTCATGCCCTCCCTGTGAGATCATGGTCATTGTATATTTCAGTCACAGCTGTATCCCCATCACCTAGAGGACCAGAATGAATAATTACACTGCTCATAGAGAACCATTACTATCATCACAGATAACACAGAGCACTTATGCGCCAGCTACTCTTCTAAGGACTTTACATGGATTAGCTAGTCTAATCACATACAAGCCTGGGTAGAGGGTACTATTATTATTCACAGTTTAAGAGATGAGAATAATGAGGCATAGACAGGCTAAGTGACTTGTTTAGGCCCACAGAGCTAGCAGGTGACAGCTAAGATTTGAGTCCATGTAGTCTGACACCAGAATCCACGCTTTGAACTCTTACACTATAGCTGATGCTCTCCTGCTGATATGTTGCATAAATACACATATATACATACATAGTTTGCATATTTCACAATTTCTCTATTGTAAAGCAGGTTACACCCTTACCCTAGGTCTGCTGGCTCTGTCATTCTGCATTATCGTCATTCGTGACATTCAGGACCCAGGTCCTTAGAGGTCTATCTCTGTGAGGCATTGAGGTGCCTCATGGGAAACAGCAAATCCTAAGGAAAGAGAGAGTTGGAAAAATAAGCTTGTTCCACTATAGGTGTTCCTACTATTAGAGAGAAAGATGGTATTGGTCAGAGCACAACGTGTATTGCTTCCTGTGAATGGACATCTGAACCCTTCCTGTGAATGGATACCTGAACTCTCTAGTAGAGAGAGGCTTCCGTTGATAAAATCTCAAAGGGAAATTTTCTCACAAAAATCTCAGAGGCATCAGGAGCACAGGGAGCACTACTTGGCAATAAAGCGTGACACTGAAGGTTGAGACTGGGAAGGATCCCTGCTGCGCCAGCAGTGGGGTTACACCTCAGCACTGCCTTGCATCCACAGTCACCAGTATTTCTCCAGGGCTGGGGGCATATAATCATGTGTGGCACCCAGGCAACACAGCACAGGCAGTAAGGCATGGCAGCAGGAGGGTGGTGGCAACAGTCACAGGGCAGCTGCAGCTGAGGGTGGGAAGGGCATTCTGGGAGGTCTCAGCAGCAGACATTACCGCAGGGAAAACATATTTCTGTGTTGCGATGGAGAAGGCCACATTGATGCGTATGAATACTCCGGAGATGTACTCCAGAAGGCCCCAAATGATTGGGTTAGGAGAAGGACAGAGCTAAAGGTCAAGTGCTTTTTATGGTAGCAGCTTAGAGTTACCCCGTTTTTCTCCTGATGACTGTGGAGCTTCAGAATAATGGCTTACAACTATTATAGAGCTAAAGCCAGTGTTATCTTCAAGAGTAAATGTGTGTGTATGTGTATGTGTGTATACTTGGTGGGGAGAGAAGGCAGATAGGCTGTATATCTGTATATTTAGGTCTAAATCATCTTCGGTCATACAAAGTGAGTAAATTAACACCAATGCATTGGGTCTTTAATAAAAAACACAAAGGTCGTGGTTGTTCTCTGAATTACTAATGCCCTGAAACTGCCTGAAAGTCATTTGGACATGCTTGCTGATAATACTCTTGATGAGGAATAGAATTTATTTTTTGCTTGAGAGCTAATTAATGTAATCTTTAAAATATATAAATCCCATGGTGAGCCCAAATAATTATAATTGAAATGTGGACCTTGCCAAAACTGAGAAAATTAAAATGCAAACAAAATCTGTTAATATATCTAAATTAAAAAAAAACAAAAAGGAAAGAAAACCAATTAACTTCTGGAAACAGGGTTTGGTATTTAGACTGAGGAGATTAAATTATGCGGATATCAAATTAACACTTGGAATGAAGATGGTGTTGCCCAGCTGCCTTTCAAAGCTTCGCCTTGCACAGACTAAAGTTGCTAGGGAGCAGGGAAGTGAGCTGTTTAAAAGGCCACAGTTGTGTTCCCTAAGTGGTCCACACAGGGATCATAAAAATTCCTGATGGAATCTTTAGCAGCATGGAGGTAACTGGAAGGAAGGCATGGGGCTAGTAATTAAATCACCAATCTTTTCTGGGGAGATTATATGTAGATACACATATAGAGAGACATATATAAATAAATAGACGAGCTAAACATTAAAATATACAGGTATGTACATATATATTCACTTATACAATACCTAGTTAGTCATTTTGGTCATTTCGGCAAACAGCTGAGCAACTCCATCAGAAAAAAGAAAAACATTGGAGGTATGGGGCTTAGAGTACAGTTGTAGGGGCTTCCCTGGCAGTGCAGTGGTTAAGAATTTGCCTGCCAGTGCAGGGGACACCGGTTCAAGCCCTGGTCCGGGAAGATCCCACATGCCGCAGAGCAACTAAGCCCGTGCACCACAGTTACTGAGCCCGCGTGCCACAACTACTGAAGCCCGTGCGCCTAGAGCCCGTACTCCGAAACAAAGAGAAGCCACCGCAACGAAGAGTAGCCCCCGCTCGCCACAACTAGAGAAAGCCCGCACGTAGCAACGAGCACCCAATGCAGCCAAAAAATAAATAACTTTATAAAAAAAAATACAACTGTAAAACTTTCAGAATATACATTATCATATGACACCTATACATCTGGTGCATTTCAGCAATTTAGTAGGAAAAACAAAACGGCCAAATTAGTTTTTTTGTTTTGTTTTATACCTGAACTGACCAACCAGCTCAATCCAGGTCCTCTGGTAGTTCCATGTTATTACTACATTTAGGAAATCAGATAAATGTGTCTTTGGTTCTTAGGGATATTTCTATGTGTTTCTCACTTTTCAAGCAGCTGTTTTTAGCATTGTGTAGGTACTGTCACAGCCTCTTCCACTGCATTATTATAAGGAGTTCACGGTAGGAGTCATTTCTGTAGACACACTACCATAAAGAGGTTACGGTATATCAGTATGGATGGATCTGTTCTCACCTCATTAGCCAGCCAGACAGAAGTAATTTTGAATATCAGATCTGGACCCTGGGGGAACTCTTGTCCTTTTCTAAGACAAGCTGTAGAATGTGTACCCTGCTGCACAACCTTGAGATGACCATTAAAGTTCAGAACTCCATCATGGGTACCATCACCAAATGGCCATATTAATAAGACACCTGAGAGGGCAGAGATGAGAATGCTTTCAGAGACTTATAACTAGCACTGACAGGGACACAAGACCTTCATCTTATTGTGATTATTCTGGCTTCTTAGCCCAGAGGAAAGAAAACGAGTCAGAAAAACAAAAGGTTTGTGGAATTAGTTTGGTATCATTCTATCTATTCCCCAAGGGAACAGAAGAGCAAAGAATGGGGAAGAAAGCAGAGGGAGAATAATTTCTTACCAAGTACTGTATTTGAAAAGCAGACTGGTAAGATGAACAGTTAATGAACGCATCAGTTCATTTAGCAAATATATTTTCTTTCATTAATCATTTAGCAATATTAACTATTGTAGGCTTGGAGTTACTAGGATGAGCTAAATCGGAGAAGGCCCCTGCTTCAATAGAACTGCAGCCTCGTGTGGCGTGCAGACCTTCATTGAATAGTTACTCTGATGATAAGCACAGGTCTATGGACATGCATTTGGAAGGAAGCAGATGAAGAATGGGTGTCAACAAAATAATATAGTGTTTGGAATATGGCCATGCTAAATCCTCTAAATTGGAATCATGGCCTACCTAAATCATTCTTTTATATAATCATATCTGCCAAAACCTTTGTAATAACCCCATCTCTAGTATTGTATCTGCAAAGCTCTTTTTACACTTAACAGCAAAACTCTCATTCTTTGCAACAATTTGGATTAGAATGGGAAACCCAGCGAGTATGGTACATCTCTTTAAGATATGCTACAACATAATTTTAGAGATGGATACTTTGTAAATTAATTATGCATACTTTGGCACTATTCATGCAAATAACCATAAAATTTTTAACTTTCAAAATTATTGTTAAAGATTTTTTCCCATAAAGTTTCCCTAATTTGATACCAATGGCATTTTTTACAGAACTAGAACAAAAAAATCTTAAAATTTGTATGGAGACATGGGGGACCCCGAATGGCCAGTGCAGTCTTGAGGGAGGGGGGCGGAGCTGGGGGAATCAGACTCCCTGACTTCAGACTGTACTGCAGGTCTGCAGTGATCAGGACAGT
This sequence comes from Balaenoptera musculus, assembly GCF_009873245.2. Taxonomy (NCBI): domain Eukaryota; kingdom Metazoa; phylum Chordata; class Mammalia; order Artiodactyla; family Balaenopteridae; genus Balaenoptera; species Balaenoptera musculus. The sequence goes on from NC_045806.1 coordinate 25,715,187, forward strand.
GTGGTGCTGGCTCGGGAACAGAAATATAGATCAGTGGAGCAGGATAGAAAGCCCAGAGATAAACCCACGCACCTATGGTCAACGAATCTATGACAAAGGAGGCAGGGATATACAATGGAGAAAAGACAGTCTCTTCAATAAGTGGTGCTGGGAAAACTGGACAGCTACATGTAAAAGAATGAAATTAGAACACTCCCTAACACCATACACAAAAATAAACTCAAAATGGATTAGAGACCTAAATGTAAGACTGGACGCTATAAAACTCTTAGAGGAAAACTTAGGAAGAACACTCTTTGACGTAAATCACAGCAAGATCTTTTTTGACCCACCTCCTAGAGTAATGGAAATAAAACCAAAAATAAACAAATGGGACCTAATGAAACTTAAAAGCTTTTGCACAGCAAAGGAAACTACAAACAAGACGAAAAGACAACCCTCAGAAAGGGAGAAAATATTTGCAAACGAATCAACTGACAAAGGATTAATCTCCAAAATATATAAACAGCTCATGCAGCTCAATATTAAAAAAAACAAACAACCCAATCCAAAAATGGGCAGAAGGCCTAAATAGATATTTCTCCAAAGAAGACATACTGATGGCCAAGAAGCACATGAAAATCTGCTCAACATCACTAATTATTCGAGAAATGCAAATCAAAACTACAATGAGGTATCACCTCACACCAGTTAGAATGGGCATCATCAGAAAGTCTACAAACAACACATACTGGAGAGGGTGTGGAGAAAAGGGAACCCACTTGCCCTGTTGGTGGGAATGTAAATTGATACAGCCACTATGGAGAACACTATGGAGGTTTCTTAAAAAACTAAAAATAGTATTACCATAATGACCCAGCAATCCCACTCCTGGGCACATACCCAGAGAAAACCATAATTCAAAAAGACACATGCACCCCAGTGTTCAATGCAGCACTATTTACAATAGCCAAGTCATGGAAGCAGCCTAAATGCCCATCAACAGATGACTGGATAAAGAAGATGTGGTACATATATACCATGGAATATTACTCAGCCATAAAAAGGAACGAAATTGGGTCATTTTTAGAGACGTGGATGAATCTACAGACTGTCATACAGAGTGAAGTAAGTCAGAAAGAAAAACAAATATTGTATATTAATGCATATATGTGGAACCTAGAAAAATGGTACAGATGAACCGGTTTGCAGGGCAGAAATTGAGACACAGATGTAGAGAACAAACGTATGGCCACCAAGAGGGGAAAGTGGCCCAGGTATGGTGGTTGTGTGATGAATTGGGAGATTGGGATTGACATATCTACACTAATATGTATAAAATGGATAACTAATAAGAACCTGCTGTATAAAAAAATAAATAAAATAAAATTCAAAAATAAAAAAAAAGAAAGAAAGTTTCCTTAATTTGATATCAGTCTAAAAGACCTTATTTTCTGGGCTAGAAATGAGGATATGGATGTTTGTGCAGCTGCTGATTATTATTTTGCAATTTTGCAGTTTGTGCAAAACTAATCTGTTTTGCGATGGAGCTGGTGTGGCAGGTAAAAAACAGTCCATGTGTTCATGTGTCCTGGAAAGGTGAAAGAACTTTATTTAATTTACTTATTTCTGCTGGCTAGTGGAAATTTATCCTAATTCATTCACTTTCTTCCCTCTATCCTTATTCTTCATTCAGGGTTCAGTCTAATTACAGGGAGATTATATACTGTCTATGCAAGTTGGCATCTTCTAAGTTGTCTTTATTCCCATCTGTTCATTGGTCCCCATGAGTCATAGCTAAGTCCCACTCCCAGCTACAAGCCATCTTCAGTTTGGTTCTTTCTACGCCACTGTGGATGCATGGAAATTATCTTCTTGTTCTTTTCCACCTTTGGGCACAGTTACTCTGCGAGCTCTCAGTCCCATTGGCCTAGACACCCGGTGCAGATATTTTTCTAAATCTCTTTACGCTTGCCACCTCACTACAGTGTTCTGGAAAAGGGAGTGCAGCTTCCCTCTGCTCTTGGATCTCAAATTTATCAGGATTTCCCTTCACACCCCACCTTCAAGATGAGGCTGAACTTGGTAGAAATGTAAGGCTCAAGTCTAACCTTTCTGAGTGATGCAACACTGACTATATTTAGTCGATGTTTTTCATAGAGGTTTCCCGCAATCCCATTAATCTGGAGTATCTTTTCTAGTCTTGGGGTGGATAGCTTTGCTCTGAACCATTACATAATCTTTCTGCCATGAATCCGCTTATTAAAAGTTCTTCTCAGCTCCTTTTGCAACAACCATTTTTTGAGATATAGTTGCTCTGTTTTCTAGTTTCCTGAATGGGGCAAGGATCGCCAAGGATCACAGATCACTGAATATGCTACTGAATTAATAGCATAAAGCCTTATGTTAATATATTTGTGGTGCTTTTTTTTTTTTTTTGAAGATTAGTGAGTGATTCAAACCTCAAGCAAAGCAACAAACAACAGTTTTGTCTGGGTCTTGAAAGAATCTTAGTGTTCTGGAAAGAGAGATCCCACTCAGATGACAGGTACTTCATATTTTCACAGAGAGCTGTAGGATTGTATGCTTATCCATGTCAGTATTTCCTGTAGGCTTCATCTTCTTTTGATGGAGGAGGGCATTACTATGGATTAAAAGGTTTATTGGAGTTTAGATTTTTAGAATATTCCAGAAGTCAGTGAGCCATGAACAAGTTTTTTAGAAATTGTTTTTGTTCTCAGTATATTCTTTCCAAAGTAAAATATTCTCTGATTTTTTTCTTTCTCAGATAGAATAGAAAAATGATACCAGTATGTGTGTGTGTGTGTGTGTGTGTGTGTGTGTACCACTGATTCAGTTATCACCCTCCAGTGTGGTTTTTTTTTAACATCTTTATTGGAGTATAATTGCTTTACAATGGTGTGTTAGTTTATGCTTTATAACGAAGTGAATCAGTTATACATATACATATGTTCCCATATCTCTTCCGTCTTGCGTTTCCCTCCCTCCCACCCTCCCTATCCCACACCTCTAGGTGGTCACAAAGCACCGAGCTGATCTCCCTGTGCTATGCGGCTGCTTCCCACTAGCTATCTATTTTACGTTTGGTAGTGTATATATGTCCATGCCACTGTCTCACTTTGTCACAGCTTACCCTTCCCCCTCCCCATATCCTCAAGTCCATTCTCTAGTAGGTCTGTGTCTTTATTCCCATCTTGCCCCTAGGTTCTTCATGACCATTTTTTTTTTTAGATTCCATATATGTGTGTTAGCATACTGTATTTGTTTTTCTCTTGCTGACTTACTTCACTCTGTATGACAGGCTCTAGGTCCATCCACCTCACTACAAATAACTCAATTTCGTTTCTTTTTATGGCTGAGTAATATTCCATTGAATATATGTGCCACATCTTCTTTATCCATTCATCCGATGATGGACACTTAGGTTGCTTCCATGTCCTGGCTATTGTAAATAGAGCTGCAATGAACATTTTGGTACATGACTCTTTTTGAATTATGGTTTTCTCTGGGTATATGCCCAGGAGTGGGATTGCTGGGTCATATGGTAGTTCTACTTTTAGTTTTTTAAGGAACCACCATACTGTTCTCCATAGTGGCTGTATCAATTTACATTCCCACCAACAGTTCAGGAGGGTTCCCTTTTCTCCACACCCTCTCCAGCATTTATTGTTTGTAGATTTTTTGATGATGGCCATTCTGACCGGTGTGAGATGATATCTCATTGTAGTTTTGATTTGCATTTCTCTAGGGTTTTTGACTTCTTGGTCTGTTCATGACCTTCATACCCTGTCAGAATCTCAGGAATTAAGCTTACATGAATGCAATTATTTCTTCTCTACAAAAGGAGGCGTAAATTGATGTTTTCTTTCAGATAATGCCCCTTGGAAATCCAAACAAGATATGTTTCTTTCTCTTTTGTGGTGAGTGAGTTGTATGAAATCTTATTGCTATATATACAATATTTATTTACAATGGCACCATACCTCTCCATTTATTTATTTACTTTTAAAAATTTATTTGTTTATTTTTGGCTTAGTTGGGTCTTTGTTGCTGTGTGCGGGCTTTCTTTAGTTGGGGCCAGTGGGGGGCTACTCTTCATTGCGGTGTGTAGGCTTCTCATTGCGGTGGCTTCTCGTTGCAGAGCACAGGCTCTAGGTGTGCGGGCTTCAGTAGTTGTAGCACGTGGGCTCAGTAGTTGTGGCTCGCGGGCTCTAGAGTGCAGGCTCAGTAGTTGTGGTGCACAGACTTAGTTGCTCTGCGGCATGTGGGATCTTCCCAGGCCAGGATTCGAACCTGTGTCCCCTGCGTTGGCAGGCGGATTCACTGTGCCACCAGGGAAGTCCCCTATCTGTTTATTTTTATTACAGCATGATATGGAGGAGTAGCGCTAGACTCATTTCCAGAATTTCTAAGTGTGTATCCCCAGTTCTGCCTACCCATTAGCAGTGTGACTGTGTTCATATTTACCACATTCACAGCCTCATTTTTCTCATTTTTAAAATGGAAGTAATATTGTCCACCCCATCTGACAAGGCTTTTGCATATTTGTTGTTATTGCTAAATATTTTGCCTTAAATAGTTCTTAATCTTTCCATTTATAAGATAGAAATATTCTCTCATTGTTGATTCTGAGTTTTCCTTAGACTAGGATAATACATAGTATGGAAAAGAGTCTCAAGTTCAGTATAATCTTCATAAAGCTCCAGTCAACCTAGACATTCCCATAGTAAAGGTTTTCTTTGGCGAGTGTGGAGGGAAGTCAGCATGATGGCACTGAGGTTTGGGAAGAAGATCAAGGAAAATGGCTGTGGCTGAATTCCTGAGCAGACAAAATTGCCAAATCCATGTAAGTCTCCTTCCATAGATTTACTTGAATGTGAAGGAAACTGTTTTTCTTAATCAGTCTAATGACATTCAACCTCATTGCCCAATTTGGTGAGCCAAATTCATGGTGATAAAGGCATTTCATGATGATGATGAGATCTTGGGGTGATAGGAGCAATGAAATGATGAGAGGGATTATATCCTCTAGGTAAAGTAGTCTGAACTATTAGATTTGCTAGATTTTTGTGTGTTTATGTTCATAGTATTTTAGAAAGACAAGTGTCCAATAAATAAGATGTTAGAATGTAGATTTTATCTATTTGAGGAGAATATATATGGTCCTTGTGAAACTTAAAAACTGAAGTACATTCCAGATGAATCATCAACAGCCTGTTCTGCTGTAGTAATAGTACTAGTTGTTGATACAGCTGAAATGAGAGGACCAGCTGGGCTTTCACATGCCTGCTTTCTCCAGGCTAGGGGACTACCCTGTGTAAGAGGCTCCATTTAGTAGTGTGTTGCTATTCACTTGCTAGGTCAGTGATTGTTTTCCCTGTTAGTTTGTGCTACATGTTTTGCTTGGTGAGCCTGAAATTCATCAGAAAATAAGATAAAGTTCAGGAGAAGAGGAGAGAGAACAAACAAGTTGAAGCTTGTGTTGTTTTAGGAGCACAGTGATTCAGTATTAGGCATTTTGTTTGAATTCCTGTGTATTATGCTTCAGTGAGTCAAGGTGGAAGTAGTTTACAGCTGAATTTGAAAATTAAGGGATGTTTTGTTGAGTACATGCTCATCCATTGTATAGTACATTTTATTGATACCCAATGTAATATCTCCCAGTGATGAAAATTATATCTAATGTAAAAGAAAAATAAACAGCAGCAGCATATAGTGTGAACTCACTCTAAATTGCTACTCAGCTACTCGTAAACAATTAAACATGGTCTCTCCTTCGATTCTTTACAGCCAATGCGCTTTAAAAAAAATTTTTTGGCACATCCCACAGTTTGATAACATTCAATATCCTTACTGAAATGTTGAAAGGATTTTAGTCCATCTTGAATTAAAAACCAAATGTAAGGTAGAATATTGAAATACAAGCTGATGGTAGAGAGACCTTAAGCTCTTGCCAACATCGTATTTCTGTTTTATCTAGGAGAGTGTTTCTCAACCATGAATGATTTACCACCCTCCTCCCAGGGGAACATTTGGCAATGTCTGGTTACTCTTTTAGTTGTCACAACTGGGAGGTGCTACTGGCATCTGGTGGGTAGATGCCTGAATACTGCTAAACATTCTACAATGCATAGGATCCCTCCCACCCCCTCCCTCCTCCCACCCCTCATTCACAACAAGAATTATCTGGGTCAAAATGTCAGTGGTGCCAGATGTCTGTCCTGACGTAGGACAGACATCTGATGAGATATTAGGATTTTTGAGGAAGAAATTTTCCTAACATTTAAAAAATGAAATCATCTATGGTTGAGGGCACTGCTGCTTTGAGTTCAAAGACAGACTCCTCATCTGAATTCAGGGAGTTATAACTTCATGCATACCCTCAGCAAATATTCTCTTCTTACACAATATAGATTCTGTGAAGAGAAGTCACCATTCCTATATGGGAAAAAAATGATATAGGTTCCACTAAAAATCCATTAGAATGAAGAGATTATCATAGCCTTAGGTTAAATCATAAGATATTTCTGTTTCTGTAGGTCAAAATTATCAAGTATCAGTAATATCATAGGGTTCAACTCTGTACTATGACATCTTTTGTCAGATGATCATGATCTGAAAGAAAGTCCCATTTGGGAGAGAGATGTCAGGATGCCTCTTCAATGTGCCTTGCTTGTATTTCAACCTATTGCAATAATTATGGCTAGAATCTGGTAACATTTGTGGTATCTTAATAATTAATGACATACTGTTCAAAATGCATTTTTGTAATAACTTTTGCCAACATAATTTTGGTTGACATACATTTTTGAGATAACACAATTGCTATTGCTTGGAAATTTTGAGAATATCTGTCAGTCTGGTTTGGGAATTTTAAAAGTAACTCTAAGAATTAAGGAAATAAGAGGTTTAATATAGCAATTAGGGGTTAAAGTGTGAATTAGGAGAGTGAAGGCCTGGAAGTATATAGCTGAAGGATCAGAGAAACAGCCACTGTGACATCAGTCTGAAAGCTTGGAATGAGTGAAGAAGCTGCCAATCCTGGGAAGTCCAAGAAACTTCAAATACCACAAAGTCGGAGTTTGCAGAGTGGTCTGGAACTAGATGCCTGCCCCTCTGATTGTCATGATGTATTGAGCAATAATAGCTTCTTTATCGTTTCTACTTTCCAATTTTCACAAGAGTTCCTCTCACTGGTAAACCATAGCCTGGGTCTATAGCGTGAAGGTGATGCTGAGAAACATAGTTCCCAGACTTAGGAGGGACTGGAAGCAGTGAGGCAAAGTTGACCACCACCAATTCAACACAATGAAAATCTCCTCCTTGATGGATTGCTCGCACTCATCATTGAGGGTAGATGAGAATGGGCAGCTTAAAGTTTCTCAAGGTTTCACAGAGTTATAACTGCATTTTCATAAGGACAAGAAAGGATGCGCAGCCAAAGCCTCTGTAGAATTCACAGTGATATAATTGCCTGATCATAAAAAGTCATCAACATTAAAATAAAGGCCATGAAGAAAGATAAAGAAGGACACTATATAATGATAAAAGGGTCAAACAAGAGGAGGATATTATACTTGTTAACATATATGCACCCAATATAGGAGCACCTGAATACATAAAACGAATACTAACAGACATAAAAGGAGAAATTGACAGGAATACAATAACAGTAGGGGACTTTAACACACCACTCACATCAATGGACAGATCTTATAGACAGAAAGTCAATAGGGCAACAATCTAAATGACACAATAGAACAGTTAGACTTAATTGATATTTTCAAGATGTTACATCCAGGAAAAAAAAAAGCAAAAGCCAGAATACACATTCTTTTCAAGTTCAGTTGGAACATTCTCTAGGGTAGACCATGTTCGAGGGCACAAAACAAGCCTCAACAAATTTAAGAGGATAGAAATTATTTCAAGCATCTTTTCTGAGCACAAAGGCATGAAATTAGAAATCAACCACAGAAAATGAGAAAAAAAAGATTATGTGGAGACTAAACAACATGCTACTGAAAAACAAATGGGTCAATGATGAAATCAAAGAGGAAATTAAAAAATACCTTGAGACAAATGACGATGAAAACACAACCATACAAAATCTATGGGAGGCACCAAAAGCAGTCCTTAGAGGGAAGTTCATAGCAATGCATGACTTCCTCAAAAAACAAGAAAAATCTCAGACAACCTAACCTACCACCTCAAAGAATTAGTAAAAGAAGAACAAACAAAACCTAAAGTCAGTAGAAGGAAGGAAACAATACAGATCAGGAAATAGAGACTGAAAAACAATAGAAAATCAATAAAATCAAGAGCTGGTTCTTTGAAAGGGTAAACCAAAGGGTAAATCAACAAATCTCTGGCCAGGCTCACCAAGAAGAGATGACCCAAATAAACAAAATAAGAAATGAAATGTGAGAAATAACTATCGACACCCTAGAAATACAGAAAAACATAAGCTAATACTATGAACAATTATATGCCAACAAATTGGACAACCTAGAAGAAATGGACAAGTTTCTAGAAACATCCAGCCCACCAAAACTGAACCAAGAAGAAATAGATAATTGGAACAGACTGATCACTAGAAGTGAAATAGAATCTGTAATAATTAAAAACAAACAAACAAAAAAAACAAAAAACACCTCCCTGCAAACAAGAGTCCAGGACCATAAGGCTTCACTGGGCAGTTCTACCAAACATACAAAGAAGAACTTATACCAATTCTTCTCAAACTCTCCCAAAAGATTGAAGAGGCAGGAACACTCCCAAAATATTCTATGAAGCCACCATCACCCTGATATCAAAACCAGACACCTTTCTTGCTCCCCAGCCATCTTGGCGGCTCCACGTGGTTGGGGGAGTTCCGCACCTAAGGCAGGAAGATGGTGGCCACAAAGAAGATGAAAAAGTCACTGGAGTCAATCAACTCTAGGCTCCAACTCATTATGAAGAGTGGAAAGTACCTGCTGGGGTAGAAGCAGACTCTGAAAATGATCAGACAAGGCAAAGCAAAACTGGTCATCCTTGCCAACAACTTCCCAGCCTTGAGGAATCTGAAATAGAGTATTATGCCATGTTGGCCAAAACTGGTATCCATCATTACAGTGGCAATAACATTGGGCACAGAATGTGGAAAATACTACAGAGTATGCACACTGGCTATCATTGATCCAGGTGATTCTGATATCATTAGAAGCATGCCAGAACAGACTGGTGAATAGTAAATCATGCACAATTTTTCCTTAACAAAACTGTCCAGAGCTTGTTTAAAAACAAAACAAAACAAACAAAGACACCACCAAAAAAGAAAATTACAGGCCAATATCTTTGATGACTATAGATGTAAAAATTCTCAACAAAATATTAGCAAACTGAACCCAGCAACAGTTAAAAAAGATCATACACCATGATCAAGTTGAATTCATCCTAGGGTCACAAGGATGATTCAACATATGCAAATAAATCAGTGTGATACACTACATCAACAAAAGACAAAAGCCACACAGTCATCTCAATAGATGCAGAAAAAGCATTTGATAAAACTCAACATCCATTCATGATAAAAACTCTTGCCAGAGTGGGTATAGAGGGAACATACCTCAACATACTAAAAGCTATTTATAACAAACCCACAGCCAACACAATACTCAATGGTGAAAAGCTGAAAGCCTTCCCACTAAACTCTCGATGAAGACAAGGATGCCTACTCTCACGATTTCTGTTCAACCTAGTATTGGAAGTCCTAACCACAAAAATCAGACAAGAAAAAGAAAAGGTATCCAAATTGGAAGGGAAGAGGTAAAATTGTCATTATATGTAGATGACATGATGCTCTATATAGAAAACCCTAAAGACTCCACACAAAACCTATTATAACTGATAAACAAATTCAGCAAGGTAGCAGGATACAAGATTAACATACAGAAATTGTTTGCATTTCTTTACACTAACAATGAAATATCAGAAAGGGAAAGTAAAAAAACAAATCCTTTTAAAAATTGCATCAAAAAAATAAAATACTTGGGAATAAACCTGACCAAGGAGGTGAAAGACTTATATGCTGACAACTTTAAAACATTGATAAAGGAAATTGAAGATGATTCAAAGAAATGGAAAGATCTACCATGCTCTTTGATTGGAAGAATTAATATTGTTAAAATGGCCTTACTACCCAAAGCAATGTACAGATTTAATATGATCCCTATCAAATTACCCATGACATTTTTCACAGAACTAGAACAAATAATCCTAAAATTTATATGGAACCATAAAAGACCCAGAATTGCCAAAATAATCCTGAGAAGAACAAAGCTGGAGGCATAACCCTCCGAGACTTCAGACAATACTGCAAAGCTACAGTAATCAAAACAGCATGGTATTGGCACAAAAACAGACATATGGATCAATGGAACAGAACAGAGAACCCAGAAATAAACCCATACACCTATGGTCAATTAATCTTTGACAAAGGAGGCAAGAATATACAATGGAGAAAAGACAGTCTGTTTAGCAAGCAGTGTTGGGAAAGCTGGACAGCCACATGTAAATCAATAAAGTTAGAACACTCCCTCACAGCATACACAAAAATAAACTCACAATGGCTTAAAGATTTAAGTAGAAGGCATGACACCTAGAGGAGTCCTAGAAGAGAACATAGGCAAAACATTCTAGAAGAGAACATAGGCAAAACATTCTCTGACATAAATCATATCAATGTTTTCTTAGGTCAGTCTCCCAAGGCAATAGAAATAAAAGCAAAAATAAACAAATGGGACCTAATCAAACAAGCTTTTGCCCAGCAAAGGAAACCATAAAAAAATTAAATACAGCCTACAGAATGCAAGAAAATATTTGCAAATGATGCAAACAACAAAGGCTTAATTTCCAAAATATACAAACAGCTCATACAGCTCAATTTTAAAAAAAAAAGCCCAATCAAAAAATGGGCAGAAGACCTAAATAGACACTTCTCCCAGGAAGGCATGCAGATGGCTAATAGGCACATGGAAAGATGCTCAATGTTTCTAATTATTAGAGAAATACAAATCAAAACTAAAATGAGGTGTCACCTCACACTGGTCAGAATGGCAGTCATTGAAAAGTCTACAAATTGCTGGAGAGGGTGTGGAGAAAAGGGAACCCTTCTACACTGTTGGTGGGAATATAAATTGGTACAGCCACTATGGAAGTCACTATGGTGGTTCCTTAAAAAGCTAAAAATAGAGTTACCATATGATCCAGCAATCCCACTCCAGGGCATATATCTGGACAAAACTATAATTTGAAAAGATACATGCACCCCAATGTTCATAGCAGCACTATTTACAATAGCCAAGACATGGAAGCAACTTAAATGTCCATCGACAGAGGAATGGATAAAGAAGATATGGTATATATACACAGTGGAATATTTCTCAGCCATAAAAAAACGAATGAAATAATGCCATTTGCAGCAACATGAATGGATCTACAGATTATCATACTAAGTGTAGTAAGTCAGAAAGAGAAGGACAAATATCATATGATATCACTTATATGTGGAATCTAAAATATATGTAACTTGCAAGAGGCCTATGCAATATCCTTCCTTCAGAGTAAAATATCTGATGTCTAGTCCTTCTCTATCTTGATATCTTTCTAAGACATTGCTATTTTTCCTTTGGTATATTAGGGTAGAATAGCCAGTGTTTATCAAACACATCTGAACTTTTAGTGACAAAATGAAAAAATTTTGAACTAGAATGAAAATATATGAAATGAAAAAATGATTGGACACAGAAGAAGGGAACAGTAAATTTAAGACATATTAATAGAAATTATCCAAAATGAACCATCTAGAGAAAATAGAACATCAATGAGTAGGAACAATATCAAACGTACTAATATGTATGTAGTTGGATTTTCAGAAGAAAAGAGAACAGCTCAGGAAAAATAAAAAATGGCTCCAAATTTGAAGAATAAACGTCAATACACAAATTCAGGAAGTTCAGTAAATTCCAAGCAGGATGAATAAGAATAAAACCACAGACACATCATAGTCGAACTGCCAGAAACAAAAGATAAAAAGAAAAACCTTAAAATCAGCCAAAGGAAAGAAGACACACTACATACAGGGAAATTATTATGATAAATTACTTCTTATCAGAAACAGTGGAAACTAGAAGGCAATGGAATTTTTTTTAAGTGCTAAAGGAAAAGAAGAGTCAATTTAGAATTCTATAGTGAAAATATTTTAAAAGGTTAAATAAAGGTATTTTAAATAAATTGAAACTGAAAGGATTAATAATCAGTTCTGTACTATAAGAAATGTTAAAGGAAGATCATTCTAACAGGAAATTGTACCATATGGAAACTCAGCTCCACAGGAAGAAAGAAAGAGTTCTAAAGGGTAATTCTATGGGTAAATATAAAATATATTTTGTCTCAATTTTTATAAATGACAACTTATTATTTAAAGAAAAAATAGTAACAATTTATTGTGGAGTTCCACAGATATAGAAGTAAGATATATGACAACAATAGCAAAATGAATGAAAAAGTAAAATGGAATTAAACTATTGGAAAGTTCTTATGCTATTCTTGATGTGGTATATTCACTCAAGGTTAGATTATAAGTTATATAGGCACATTGCAATACTTAGAAAAATAACTAAAATAATGCAAAGATATAACTAAGGAGCCAATAGAGGAGATTAAATGGAAAACAAAAAATTCTCAACCAAAATAATTTTTAAAAGGGAAGAAAAAATGAACAAAGAAATGTGACAAATATAAAATGGTAGATTTAAACTCAACCATGTCTATTATTAATTTAAGTATAAATGCATTAAACATTCTAAAAGGTTGAGATTATCAGAATGGTTAGTACAAACAACATTAAATTATATCTTAATTATTAAGAAGCGTATATTTAATATAAAGATATATATTAGTTGAAATTAAAAAGAGGGAAAATGGTATACCAGCAAACGCGAAGTATAAGAAGGCTGGTAAGGCAAAATAAATATAACAGAAAATAAAATTCGCGGCAGTAACTATTAACAGAGGTAAAGAGGATCATTTCATAATGATTCATGAAGAAGACATAACAATCCTAAATGTATATGTACCTAATAACATAGCTCCAAAATACCTTAATCCAAAGTTGATAGAAAAAAAAGGAAATCACAATAATATTTGTAGATTTTAACACTTCTCTCTCAGAGGAGTTGATAGGAGACAAATTATTAATAATATAGAAGATTTCAACAACACTTTTAACCAACTTGATCTAATTGACATGTACTGAATACTACTCCCACAGCAATCACAGAATATACATTTTCTATATGTGCACATGAAATAACTCTCAGTAAATCCCCCCAAATTGAAGTCATTATATTATCTGACCACAATAGAGTTAAATAAAGAATCATCAACAAAAAGATAACCAGAAAATCTGTTTACACTTGTGTCAGAGGAGAAACCATGAGGAAATTTAGAAAATATTTAAAACGTACTGATAAGACAAAACATGTAAAAATGTACAGACTGTTGCTAAAGTGTTGCTTAGTTGAGAATTTATAGCTTTAAATGCCTATATTGGAAAAAGAAGAATGTTTTCGCATCAGTGAAGTTTCTACTTTATATTAGTCAGAAAAAGACAAACCCAAAGTATGTAGAAGGTAGACAATAAGGAAGATAAGGGTGGAAGTCAATAAAATAGCAAACAAAGATGAAACAAAGCCAAATTTGATTCCTTAAAACGTTCAGAAAAGAACGGAAAGATGTCATCGGAAAGATGACAAAGTATAAGAGTTCAAGAGGGAACATTACTACAGATCCTACACATATCAAAAGAGTAATAAGAGAACATTATGAACCCCTTTATGCCAATAAATTCAATAAGCTAAATGAAATTGATAAATGCCATGAAAAATACAACTCACCATTTCTGCTGTCTCAAGAAGTAGGAGATTTGAGTATGTGACTATCTCTTAAAGAAATTTAATTTATAAATAAGTTAACAAGTGCTTTCAAGAACAAGCAAAAGTAATATACAGTGAAAAAAATTAGAAGAGTAGTTTCCTCCACAAGGAGATTGACAAAAGATAAAGGGAGAACACTGTGGGATAATGAGAATGTTCTTTATAATTATTTAAATGTTGGTTTCATAGTTGCATACATTTGTCAAAATACATCATGTACACTTAAGATCTCTGTGTTTTAATGTTTATAAATTAAATTTCAAAAAAAGAAGCCCTGAGTTTATTATTATTTTTTTAATTTTATTTTTTGGCCACACCATGCAGCATGTGGGATCTTAGTTTCCTGACCAGGGATTGAACCCAGGCCCTTGGCAGTGAGAGCACGGAGTCCTAACCACTGGACCACCAGGGAATCCCCCCCAAAAAGAAATGCTGAGTTTAAATGAAACAAAATACATGTTAAAACCTCCATGAGATATTACTTCACACCTGTCACAATGGCTATTATCAAAAGGACAACAAATAAGAAGTGTTGGTGAGGATGTGGAGAAAAGGGAACCCTTGTGCACTATTGGTGGGAATATAAAATGGTGCAGCCAGTATGGAAAACAGTACGGAGATTCCTCAAAAACTTAAAAATAGAACTACCATACAATCTAGCAATTCCATTCCTGGGTAGTTATCCAAAGAAAACATAAACAGTAATTAGAAAAGATACAGGCACTCGTATGTTCACTGCAGCATTATTTAGCATACCCAAACATGGAGGCAACCAAAGTGCCCCTTTAATAGATGAATGGATAAAGAAGATATCATATATTTTACTCATATTACCTAGACATAAAAAGAATGAAATCTTGCCATTTGTGACAACATGGATAGACCCAGAGGGTATTATGCTAAGTGAAATAAGCCAGACAAATACTGTATGATTTAACTTATATGTGGAATCTAAAAAAACCCAAATGAACAAACACAACTAAACAGAAACAGTCATAGATTCAGAAAACAAAGGGATGGTTGTCAGAGGGGATGACGGTGGGAGAGGTGAAAAATAGGTGAGGGAGATTGAGGTACAAACTTTCAGTTACAAAATAAATGAGTCACAGGTATGAAATGTACAGTGTGGGAATATAGTCAATAATTATGTAGCATCTTTGTATGGTGACAGATGACAACTAGACTTATCATGGTGATCATTTTGAAATGTATGGAAATATAGAATGTTGTGTACTAGGAACCAACATAGTGTTATAGGTCAATTATACTTCAAAGACAAAAAGATATCAGATTTATAGTTACCAGAGGCAGGGGTTGGGGGAGGAGGTATTGGATGAAGGTAGTCAAAAGGTGCAGACTTGCAGTTATAAGGTAAATAAGTACTAGGGATGTAATGTACAACATGATTAATATAATTAACATTGCTGTATATTATATATGAAACTTGAGAGTAAATCCTGAGTTCTCATCACAGGGGAAAAAATTATTTTCCTATTTCCTCAATGTTGTATCTACATGAGATGATGGGTGCTTGCTAAACTTATTGTAGTAATCATTTCATGATGTTTGTAAGTCAAATAATTATACTGTACACCTTAAAGTTTACACAGGGCTATATATCAGTTATGTCTCAATAAAAACTGAAAAAAAAAGGTATATGGATGCTTACCCACCAAGTGCCAGCTTACCCATCAATCTGACTATTCATAGTACGTCAGCTTCACTGCAGGATAATGCTGAAATCTTCTACAGTGTTTTCCTTTAGTCTCAAATCCTTGCTTCTCTCTCACCTTTGAGTCAGGACAAATAAGTTTCTGAGACACTTTGGTGCCAGTGGAGTTTGGTTTTAAATTCCAGTGCGTCTTTGAAGATGTATTTTCTCAAAGGGGCTACTCTTTTCTTTTAACTATCACAAGACATTTGAAGCACAAACGCCATACCAAAGCACCCATTATTGATAGTAGTATTACGTTTTTACCCATGGTAAGTATCGTGCGGTGGAAATAGCTGAATGCTTTAAGGCAAGACTTTCCTGATGCCCATTTTGACTACAGTATTCCATTACAGTTATGGTCTATTCATCTCCAAAGCAGCATTGTTGAAATCACCCCTGTATACCTGGTGCAAATGCAAGCGAAGGTACATGTATCTCCGCAAGGGCCCTGACTAGGCCTCCCCAAACTAAGTAACCAAGGTCAGTTTCCTCAACCAAGTGGGGGAATAACTAATATCTGTGACAGCCAAAATATAGGGATTTAACATGTACTAGATGCTTTGCATTGTGAACATGGAAGGTTACCAGGAAGCATGATTCAATTCCTGCCTTCAAGGAGCTTATAATTAAGTGGGAAGATGACATAAACACAAGAAAAGTGGCAAAGAAACAGCCTAATGAGCTAAGGATTCTCTCTTCTCATTTTTTGATTCTGTGATAGCTGAAAATCTATATATATGTTGAAAACTTAGGACATACTGGGTATTGGAGCAAACTGACAAGTTATTGTAGGTGATTCTGTATCTCTTTGTTAGGCAATATGTGTTACGTAAGTCTGTAGTATGTTGGCCCTTAAGAAATAAGCCAAATGCAAAAATAATTATACTATATAAATTTTACAATCAACTCATCCTATGAAAACATACCACGAAGAAATTTGATTCCAGTTTCCTTTCTTTGATTCTTAACGTGGAGAAGAATGAGCATGGATTGTAAGACTCCTTGATGTTTCCTTCCATCTTTGAAGCAGCTCTGTGTCAAGAGAAGGAATTTCATTCAGAGAAATCCAAATTGTATGAGATAATTTCACTAATTTTTATTCATAGGTAAATATGAGAATATTATAGGATGGAAGTGGGGTGTGGTTAATTAGGTTCTCCGTTTCTCTTATTTTTAAAATATTCAGGACAAAAATATGGGAGGCAGTTTTTCCTCACTTCTTATGTGAATACAAATCAAAGTAAAACAAATAGAGGCAGCCCGCCGGCTCGCCAGTGCAGCTGCGATGTCCCGGAGCCCGAGCCCAACCCCGGCCCGGCTCCCCGGCCCACCGCGTATTTAGCTTCCGTGCGTCCCGAGCGCGCCGCCGCCGCCGCGCCCCGACGCAGCTACGGGCAACACTGTGCACAGGACCCTGCCAGGCACCCTGC
Organism: Balaenoptera musculus; assembly: GCF_009873245.2. Lineage (NCBI taxonomy): Eukaryota > Metazoa > Chordata > Mammalia > Artiodactyla > Balaenopteridae > Balaenoptera > Balaenoptera musculus. Next base: position 25,732,307 of record NC_045806.1, read on the forward strand.
TGTCCAGGCCTGCGACCACATCCCCATCAGGGTCCCTCAGCGGCTCCCAGGACGGTAGCGATTCTGCTATGGCCTTCAGGGTCAACCAGTCCTCCTCGGCAGCTGAGTCGTCCCTGGTGACGGCCCCCAGAGCCCCAGTGAGCCCACCGTGTCCCCCGTGTTCTCCCCACCGGAGCTGGCGGGCAGCAAGAACAGCGAGTGCACAGTGTGCTTCGATGGCGAAGTGGCCACAGTCATCTACACGTGTGGACACGCGTGCCTGTGCCACGGCTGCATCTCAAGAGGCAGGTCCGGCCTGCTGCCCCATCTGCCGGCGGCCCGTCAAGGACGTCATTAAGATCTACAGGCCGTAGCCTGGCCCGCCGACGGCCCTTGACCAGAGCAAGGTCACCTTTCTGAACCCCACCCCCACCCCGGGCGGGGCAACCACCATGGCCGCCGGGGAGTCCAAGGGCAGCAGCCATTTTGCCACTCTCCAGTGGTGGGCAAGGCGTGACAGTCGTGGACACGAGGCCCCCGGGGGCCTCAGTCCAAGCGAGGGTTGCTTCTGGCTCGAAAGTGCTTTGCCCCCAAAAGGCCGTCCCAAGAGCAAGCTCAGGAACTGCCTGGCAGACTGCCCTGTCCCCCGGTGACCTCTCAGCTGAGAAATGGCGTCCTCCGTGCAGTGCCTTTTGCTGGGGTTGGGTTGAGTGTGTGTGAGAGAGGGGGAGGGGAGGGAGGGAGACAGTCCAGAGAGGGGGAGCGTGTGAGAATGACCTAGAGAGAACGTGTAGGTATTTATCCAGGGATCCTGGCTCTAGGAGGTTATTTAACACTAAGGAATGTGCAATCCGGAGCCCAGACGGTAGCGTGACTAGAAGTTGTTCACTTTCCGGGGCTGTGACGTCAGCTGGTTTTGAACGTACAAAGCCTGCACCTAAACAGAACTCCCTCAGATGGTGTAGAAAAGGGACACTCAGATTTTCTAAGGCGAGGAAAAAATAGCTCATTGTTTACAGCTCCAAAGCGGCAACTCCTTGGGGAGTAGTTGGGCGGAGAACATAAGAGAACAATTTGCTTTTTCAGTTTCTAACTCAGTCTTGGAGAGGAGTTTTGACTGGGTGCTGGGGCCAGAGCTCTGGGCAGTGTCTTCTCCAGAAGCCTTGTCACCCCTTCAGCCCCAGACAGCCTAATTATGAGCACACCACCCCTTGACTCCGTCCCTAGATGCTTTCAGTCTACCACCCTCACCGTCTCCAAAGAGAAGACAAGCAACAGGTTCCCTTTTCCTGGGGGAGGGAAAGAATCCTAGATGCCGGTGAGCCGCCTGGGGTTGGAAAGGGCCACTCCGCAACTCTCCACATTTCCTGGTGAAATACCAGGCCTGGCATTTGCCCGCGGCTGTGGGCATCACCAGGATGACCTGCTGGCCAAGTAGGGGAAGGAAGCAGGGCTTTGCAACCGGTCTTTGTTCTGATTCTCAGCTTATCTCCCCCTGCTGATGACTAAGATGTTAACTGATCATTAGAATGCTAACTAGGAACTGAGACACTTGCTGAAAATGCTGACACTGGGACTCTCCCCCTCCCCAGGGTTATTTGCTGGGCATTTCCTGCGACCCTGGTCCTGCCCCTCCCCCCTCCCCCTCCCCGCTTCCCCCTGCCTGGGCCCACCTCTGCAGACTGCCAGACCACACCTGGGCTGATGGGCTGGCAGGCCTGCAATTCCCTTCTGGGTCCCACCTCTGCCCTGTCTTGTGCTGTACCTTTAGGGAGGTCCCTGGGCCTCTCTGTTTGTCAGTTCCCGATCTATCCAAGAGGAAGCCTGGTACCTGCTCACTCCAGAGCTACTGGCAGGACTGGCACGTTTTAAAAGGCCTGAGACACCTTGCAAAGAGCAGGTATCGTTTTTAGTCCAGTTCCTAATCTGTTCTTCTGTTGAAGGAGGCAGGGAAGGGAGGACATTCAGAGTTTTTGCCTCCATGTAACAAATGTTTGCTGCGTGTCTGGGGTCACCCTCGTCAGATCAAGGCCCATAAGGCCAGTCAGTCCGTGCCCTTATTATGCTCCAGGTCTTGGACCATCTGCTTCTTCTCTGCCTGGTATTCCGACCTGATCTCAACTTCCGAAACCTTACTCTTGCCCCTGCAAGAACCCCTGATTGGTTCTTTTTCCCTCGTGAACTTGGGAAACACTCCCAGGTTTTCATTTTGCAGCAGAATCTTTAGGGGAGCGACTGGCACCCCAGCATTTGCCAAGATAGGAGTTTGCAAACCTAGGCAGTGCTTGGCGCCCAGCTGAATTTGGTCCGCTGGAGCCTTCCATGTCCCCCACGTGCTGGGTGTGGGCAAGGCCACGCACAGGCCCCACGTGAGAGGGCTAGTCGCCCCCAGGCCCGTGGTTCTCCAGGCAGCAGCTCCCTGACTGGATTGAGCCACAGTCACAAGCCCCGGTGGTCTCGGCGGCCTGGGGGAGCCAGCTCCTCTCTCTTGTCCCCTCGGGTTCCAGCCAGGGTCAGTGCAACCACCGCCAGGAATCCAGGGATCGAGGGCCTGGACCCAGGGTGGACCAGGCCCTGTGCCTGGTGACCTATTACCTGGGAAGAAAGGAGCTGTTGGCCTGGTTAACTTGCTCTGCAGCTGCTATAAATAGCCTCCCTGTTTCCAAGAGGAATTAAGGGGGTGTTTATCTTCTAAAAACCAGACATTTCCCGATGCTCTAAACTGATTTATCCAGCGCTGCAGAGGAGCTGCCCACACCGCCCTCTAGGTTCTGTCAGGAGAGGGGGCAGGAGGAAGAGGGGAGGGAACCACTCTCCTTTACTTGGCATCACTGTGTGCCCGGCACTGGGCTGGGGAGGTGCATCCCCACGTCAATCCTGTGAGGTAGGTCTTAGTACCATACTGAGTCGTATCAAAGACACCACTGATTACAAAACACACCATTCTATGTACCACTAAGGGAAAAACACTGCCAATTGCAACTGAAAGATGCCACGGCTTACAATTCATTTTATTCCGATATGTTAAGTGGAAAAGCTGTGCTCCTAGAATCAATGAAATACGATATTATCCCCAGTTGGCAGGTAAGAGAACTAAGGTCCTGGAAGTGAAGCAGGAGGTGGCAGGACTGGGCTTCAAACCCAGGAGTGCCTGATGCCAAAACCCACGCTGTCCGCTGCCTGGCCCCGAGCCCAGAAAGCTCGACACTGCCTGAGTTTTCTTCCTTGAAGCTCACCTGGGCAGCCCCTGGAGAGAGCTGGGCACCCGCCCCTGTGTGAGGGTTCCAGCCCCAGACTGTGGCCCCTCTGCCGCCCGGACCCTGGGAGCACAAGTGTCCTTCCTTTCAGGCTCATCTGCCTACTGCCCACCTTCTCCCGGCAGAGCTGAGCCACGTGTGAGCTTGGGTCCAACCCAAGCGCCTCTTCCTGTTACATGGGGGCGCCCATCAGGGGCAACTTCGGGGAGAGGCTTGTCCCACCACCTTCCTGGGCCTCATGACCACCACCCCCTTAAGTAGGGCCCCCAGGGCGAGGACAGGAAGATCAGAAGATGCCCCCTTTGTTGTGGTCTGGTGCCTGTTCATTGTGACCCACCAGAGAAATTGAGCTGTTTCCAAGTCAAGACAAACTCCTTTTTCTAGCCCATTCTCAGAACTGGGAGTCTTCTGGGATTTAGCTACCCAGGGCAGCTGTTCCCCTAACTACAGCAATGCTTTTTCAGTCATCCGACAACCACTGGTCAGTGTGGCCTGTGTTCTGGACAAAGGGATGGGAACCGGGTCTAAAGACAAGGCCTGTGGGGAGCTCGCAGTCCAGAGCAGGAGGCGGGCAGATGTGTAAACTTGTATTTGACCCATCCAGTGCTGGGTCCTGTGGTAGCACTTAGTAGGTACTCATTAAAGGTTTACTGAGTAAATCAGAAATCAGGTTATGAGTCTCCAGGGTTTGGTAAAGCACCATGTATACATGCACACAAAGTCATTCAACAAACATTTGCTGAGTGCCCACTAGGTGTGGGGTGCCGGGAGGACAGAGCTGAGAGGACAGGGCCCCAGCTCTGATGTCAAAGGGAGTGACATTATGAGACATTTGGGGCAGAGGCCATGGGCGTTCCTGGCCATTCTGTTGCCTCGGGGGTCTATCTTAGTGAGTACACAGCTGCTTTCCAGACCCAGAGCCCCCTGCACTCTTCAGAAAGCCTTCTCTGCATTAGGAATGCCGGGCATCTTGTAGTCGCTGAGCTGCTGCCGAAATGGCCTTGGACAGAACCCTCAGGAGCCCCACCAACCGATAATCGCCTTCAGGTCTTGCCAGGGAGACACGGGGACATAGCTACCTGCTACTTTCAGGCCTTGGGACTGGTGGCTGGCAGTCAATCCCCAAGTCGACAGAGAACCGCCAGTGAGTTCCAGAACTGGGTTTTGCAAAGTCTTGGCGAATGAGAGGCGGTCACCTTCCGCCGCTCAATCCTGTCTCTGCCCCGGTTCTGGCAGAGGGACTCCGGCTCAGGAACACGTGGCCTCCCGGCATCTCTCAGTATTTAATTTTTTCACCGTCTTTCTCAAGTCCCTAGTGAGATGACCTGTACAACAGTCTGTGCCTTATGAAAGTGTCTGTGCACTTTTAATCCTTTTTAAAAGCAACTTTAAAAAGTGAGCCAGGGAATAGCATACGTGGTAGTGTTCTAGAAATCTGTGCTCATCACTGAAAGCCTTCTGCATTGTGTATTTGATGTTGGCGTGAATGTCTCTCTTTCTGATTCAATACTGTGACCTCTCCAATACAATCTAACCTTTGGGGATCTGTAACAAAGGTTTCGAAACCTGGGGGGAGTGGCGGGGGAAGGATTTGCGCTGGTCCGGTGTTGTGTGTTGTGCTTTTGCGTGTTGTGTGTTTTGATCTTTGTCCGTTTTTATCTGTTTTATATTAGCATAATTTTCCTGTTTAAAAAAACAAATACAACTTTGGCTTGCTAAAAAATAAATAAATAAATAAATAAAACAAATGCAATAGCTGGGATTTGGTGTCAGAGTTGCTACTCTAGAATTTACAAGGAGGGGTGCAGGAGGTTGTCAGGCTGGGACAAGTCGTTATGTATCAGTTTTATCAGTCTAACATTTCTTTTGCCCTAGGGTTAAGCACAGCATCCGAATCTAGAGTCATTCAGGCAAGAGGAAAGTCCTCGTAAATAATAAAATTTTAGAATTTTATTGCTGGAGATTACAAACCTTAGAAATCATCTGGTATAACCCATGTGTTTTTTTTTTTTTCATGAAGAAATTAAGCTACAAAGACAGTAAGTGACTTGACTGTCATATGGCTTGTTAGTGGCACAGTCTGGTCGCCTGTGTCCATCTGGTATGTTTTCCAGTAAGCCCTCCTGAATCTGTTGTCTCCAAAAACCTATTGCGAAATGTACCAGTTATGTTTATTTTCTTCTCTTCCACTGAGAAAACATTTCCATTGTGTGAGAGGGCCAATGAATCAGCATGCTCGTAAAAGTAGATCAGTATCAGCATTCTTCTTCTTCAGTAGTGTGCTTCTCTCTCCTTTGCACTCACATTCCACTGTTTCCTCCCTTATTCTTCCACTTTGCTCCCCTCATCCGTTTCCTTTTTCTGTACCTTTTCCCATGCTGTAAAAGGGTAACATATAAAATAAATGTCACACACAATTATCAAATTAATCTCTTATGCAATAATATTCTTCAAATAGATAATATTTCTTTAGTCAATGAGTTGGCCTTTATTTCAAATTAATAGTAAATTATAGTAAATTAAATTGAATTTCACATAGGTAACTAAAGTTTCAGAGTCTTATATTTCATATGAAGAGACCAAGCTCTGTTAACACCTTCATATGGAAATATATCTAAATGGAGGAGTAAACCATAGCTTCAGTGAACAATCGTTCATCCCTTGGATGTATAATCAGAATTAATGAGTTGAAAAATTGTCTTTACTGCCAGTAACACTGGCCAATAAATATCTAAAGTGGCCATAAAATTGAAGTATGGTTGGGTCTGACTGAGACCTTCAGATGTTAGCTGAAGCAGAAATGAGAAAATGAGAATGATGTTGTGTGAGTCATTGGTTTGTTTGCTCTCAGATCCTGTTGGGGTTAACCGTTGGTGTTTAACAGCCCACCACACCACTTAGCAGCTTTAACAACGGCAGTATTTATTTTTTGCTCATGGATCTGCAATTTGGGCAGGACTCAGTGGGGACAGCTTGTCTCTGTTCCATGTGGCATCAGCAGGGGTGTCTTGAATACTGGGGTTAGAATCATCTAAAGATTCACTCCCTCACTTGTCTGGCCCTCAGTGCCATCTGTCAGCTGGAACTTCAGCTGGGGCTGTGACCAGACCACCTACCTGGGTCCTTTATTCATCTCTGCTTGGCTGTTGCTAATCCCTAGACTGCCTCTCTGCCCTCTGTTTAATTTTTCAGGTCTTTTACAAACTGTTTGCAACGATTTCCCTATATTAAATTCCCTCTGTTGGATTGCACCTCAAAGAACCTGGGTTCCAACAAGGTGGAAGCTGTATCTTTTACGAATTCACGCATTCACTTTTTGCTACATTCTGTTCCTTAGAAGCAAGTTGCTAAGGCCAGTGATATTCAAGTGGAGGGGAATTAGACTCCACTTTTGGTAGCAGAAATGTCAAAGAATTTATGAACGTGTTTTAAAACCACTGTAGTTTCCCTTCTCCAGTCGTTTGCTTGTTTGCTCAGATACAATCCTTGCTGTTTTCCTCTTCTTATCTATGTTTCAGGGCACTTACTTCTGCACACTACATTCCCCAGAACCTCTTGCTTTATGGCTTCAGGTTCAGGGCAGCTAGTGGAAGGCACTGAGAAGAAATTGAAGGATAATTTGAGGGAGGAAGCCCAGATAGTTACTTCTACTCTTTCTGCTTCAAAGTCTTTGGCAGTTGATGTACCTCCTTTTTTGTTCCAGTTCCCATTGGAAGTGGGACAAAAGAGCCCTGGTCCCTAAAGAACCTGTACACTAGTTCCCCCATTTCTTCTTGTCCCATTCACATCATGTTGCTGAATTGTTTCTGTGATAAACTGAGTTCTTATGTCTTCTTTTTATATGCCATCAAATTATAAGGAACTTTACTACATGTTCAAATAAAGAGTTTTCCTTGAACTTTCAAATATAAAAATAACTATTAAAAACTTATGATCTAACAACAACAACAACAAAGTCTTTATGATTTTTGGAGGAAAGTGGGAGGACAATTTGGAGGAATTTTGGCACTCAGTGGGGTGGCATTGTAGGAGCTATGAAATTACAACTGCTTCCTCTCTTTACGTTATGGATACACTTTATTTGTGATTTTTTCACTTTAAAATTGAAGTCACTAATCTTATGATTCCTGTGCCGCCTTGACTTTGTTAATAATTAATTTCCTTTGCTTGGCATATCTTTAATTCGCACCATAGTGTTTGAGAGCTTCCAATCTGTGGATCTGAGCAAATGCATTATTGAACATTCTTCCAACAGTTCTCTTTTCATTTTGCTCCTCCGGCCTTCTCATTACCCAGTCCCTAAAACATACCAAGCTTGTTGCTTTTCTTAGCGAGTGCATTGTTGATAGCTTATTCTTTTTGTTTATGCCACTCCTCTTTCCCTTTGTAGGAGAGTCTTAAGTTTTACTGACGCCACTCTCAATCAGGACAGGTAGGTTTGTGTCAGGTGGAGAAGCATTAGCCTCTTTCTCTTAAACTGAAGCATCTATTGTCCCAAAAGGTGTCTTTGTCAGAAAGAAGAAGCAAAGTCACCTAACGTAACACAGTATGTGAACATACGAGTGTTTCTGTGGTGGAAGCTTGCATATATCAAAGGATATCTGGTATATTCTTCAAATATACAGCAGACTCTGACAAGGACAGTGCAGCTCAGGCACAGTTCCTAAGGGACTCTCATAATCTCTCCTTTTGCTGGCCTCAGGCAAAGTGGGGAGAACTCAGTATAGTCCCAGAGTAAGCTCTACCAGGCCCCATAGAGAACTCATTGATTAATATGAAAGGGATGGTTGAATATAAGATGTGTAGGGGTCTGAAGATTTTTTGATGCCTCCTAATCCCAAATGTTTAGACTTAAGATGTGAGCCTACCACATCAAAAATCCTCTTATTATGTTTCCTCAATATTCCCTTACTATCAACTAAATTATCATTTCTTATGTAGTCCAACTCATCTTGGTAAAGATTGTAAGTTCTACAGGTCACTTCAAAATCTGTGGTGTGCTTACATCTTAGAAAAAATTAAAAAACATTTTTTTAAAGACACCTAATGACCGTTCATTCATTTCATTTATTAAATCCCTACTCTGTGTCATGCCCTGTGCTATACACTGAGAATTTATAGTAAATGGGAAATAGTTTCTGTTCCCAATATACCAACACATAATTATGGTAATTCATTACCTACTTAAGTTACTGGCTTTATGATTTTTGTACTGTCTTCACTCTGTAAATAATCACACAATATTTGCACTGATTATCACTTCTGCTTAAAAGTTCCTCTTCTTCCTTCTCCATCTGTGAATGCCATATTCATTCATTCTTCAGTATCCAGCCCCAAACAGCTTTTACCTCTCTGGTGAAGACTCTATTTTCCCTCTTTTGAGCTCCACAAGGACCAGCCATTTGTGTTTGTTTGTAACAAACAAACAGAATTTATGCATTGGTCTCCTTGTCAGCAGTGTGACGTTCATCTTGTTATCACTAGCACCTAGCACAGAGCCTGGCACATAGTAGATGTTCTGTTAGTGTGAGCTGCGTTGACTTGGGTGAAATAGCTCAAGGGTATCTCACCTGTCTGGAGAGGGTAATTTTATAATAGAGTGATCAGAAAAGACTGCACACCTCATTCGCCCAAGGAACATGAAGGGCGTGAGAAAGCAAACCCTGTCCGTATCTTAGGGAAGGTTGTTCTTCAGTGACACATCCTTGAAAGTGGAATTGGGCAATTTTCTTCCTGCCATGGGCTTTGGCCTCTCAGTGCTGAGATCCCCACTGTTGCCACAGCTGACCATGTTTTCATCAGTTCAAATGAAGAAGCTGTTTGGCAGCAGAGTATTGGCTGACACTGACATACTAATTGCGTTGGCACTTTCCTCCCTGTTCTGACCAAAGGGAAAAGGTTATAAGGAGATTGCTGCCAGGGAGTGAAGGAAAGCAAGTCATGAAAGGCTCCATGCACAGCCAAAAGTGGCGTTAAAAATACAAGAATATTTCACAGATTGCTGGATGTCATAATTTTTCCTCAGCTGTCTGCAAGAGTTCAGTGCTAATCTTCTATTCAGTTTTGTGGGCGTTAATTTGCATAGAGGAAATATCATAGGTGACAGAGTTGAACTGATGGGTGCTAAAAATTTTAGTTCCCAGGCTCTGTTGTAGACTTTGACTAGGAATTCAAGATTTAGTTGTGCCTCACTTTTAAAAAAATCATAATCCAAAGCTAATGTGAAAACCAAAATTCTCCAACAGGTCTGGACTCAAAGAGGGCGAAAAATCCTCAACAGAAGCTCTCCGGTAATTAAGCAGCACCCAGCAACAAGTGAGCACAGGTGAGAATTATTAAACACTACAAAATTATGCCAATTCATTGAGACAAGTTGTTTGTCAGGTGTTGAAAAAGGTGGTATTCACCCACCCATTATTATACTGGTATATCCCACTGAGGCTGTGCCTATAAGGAAGGTTAAAGGTCGGGGCCTGTGGTGTTCGCCGTGTACCATATCGCACAGGAGCTGTACTGGATATCTGCCATCTTCCTCTCTAGGTATGCCCTCATCCCTTCTCTCCCCGCTCCTTGCCTGGTATCCCTGTAGACCACATCATCAGGGCTCCTCTACCCTCTGTCTTCTGGTTGGGTTTAACCTATAGGGAGCTCTGGGAGACTGAAGGGTGTTTAGATGTAGTTTTGGAAGCAACTGAGAACTTCTAGTCTGTTAAAGGAGTCATAAGTATATATTACAAACATAATTCTTACGTACCTTTGGGGACAGAAGGAAGGAAAGAGACAGATGAGTTTCTGGAGTGTAGAACTGGGTAAAAAGATGCAGTGGTGAAGTTGGCACCAGAACAAGACCAAGAACTAGCACAAAGGGACAGTGATGGTGGAACAGAGTTGCTGTATCACTGTGTCCCATCCCTTTCATTTCTCAACGTTGAAAATTGCCTTTGAAGCCATAAGTGGAATGAGGTGGTGATTTGAAGGGAAGTTTATGATAACTGCATGTGCCATCTGTGAATAATAGCACAAAAAATTGTGGAGTTCAAACTGGATAGTGCATATTGGCTTTTCTTGTCAACATCTTGTATGATAGCTTATTTCATAATGCTGGCATTTTGAACTCTAGTAAGTAAAAACTTTACAAGAAGACTATATTTTTATTCTTAGTGATATATAACTTCAGGTATCTTTAGAGGGAAGGAGAACATACTGGAGTTCAATTATAAGATGTTTATTATAGTACTGAATGTGAAAATGTCTAAGCAGTAGTTTTTAAAAATGCATGATGAGAATACATGGCCTTTCAATGCAGTGATAATAAGTAAATAAAGCCTAGAGGCAGAAAAGCCCAACCAGATTCTGCAGTCAAGATATGACCAAAAAAATGATTCATAAAATGAAAAGTTAGTGAGACTCTATTTCCTATATATATTTCCTCTTCTGAGCTCTTCAGTCCTTTTCCGTAATCAAATTAGACACTTAGATAATTATATAAAAAAAAATCTTTCCTATTTCTTTGCTTTGTTAATTCTTTATCGTGCTAGATATTAGATTTCGTGTATAAATGGTAGATCTTGAGCTGTTAGTCTAGTTAAATTTTGGCATTGGGAAATTTGGAGCTTCTGAAATCTGTTTAATATTTTCTCTTAATGTGAAAATACTATGTGAAAATGCACAGTATTGCTGATGTCAAGACTAATATGGGATACTGTATAGAAAGTGTTTTGAAAACCATAATATACGATATAAGACGTTAAAATAGTAGCATTGATGTTGATGATGATAATAGTGGTCCCAGGTACACATGGACTGAAGCGTTAAACATCACATATCCCTAGAAAGAAAAACTGTCATTTTTTTCTGCTGAAAAAGGAAAACAGATTTTCCCTGGCCATGGTCTTTAACATAGGCTATTTTCTTTACAATAGTCTGTCATTCTGTATTTATTGAGATCCACTGCATGTAGAATTCATTTCTTGCTGTTCTGGAGAACTGTAAAAAGTAGTCATGAAGTCTCTGCACAGGAGGAATTTATTTTCTAAAGGGAAAGTGAAGAAAACAAGTTAATGTACTTAACATGTACGTGAAAGCATATGTGTGTATTCAAATATGTACATACTTCATTGTACATTTCTCACCCATACATCCATTTTTTCAATGATTTAGTAGAGGGATGGCAAACTGTGTCCTGCGGACCAAATCCAGCCAGTGGCCTATTTTTGTATGGCCCTTGAGCTAAGAATGTTTTGTACATTTTTAAAGGGTTTAAAAAAATAGAAACAATGAAGAATATGCAATACAGACAGTATATGTCCCGAAAAGCCTTAACTATTTACTATCTGGCCCTTGACAGAAAAAAAATAATTGTTGGTCCTTGATCTAGAGTCGTGTGAAACTATGAAGTTTTGCTAAATTAGAGGGACCAGAATCGTGTCAGTTTGGTGTGAGAGCAAGTGCCAAATGATCTATAATCCTATAACCGCACTGAACGATGCTTGAGTCAAAATACTTCTCATTTGTACTGCATTGGCTTGCAAAGCCTTTCTTGTATGAAAGGCAAAAATATACACTGAAGTCATACTTATTACTGCAGGAAGTTTCATGTGTCGATTCCAATGCAAGTGTATAAATTTCTGTCATCTCTGAAAGTACAGACTATTCAAGTCAAGTAAATCTAGGTCTCCATCCTCTCTTCCCTACCACCAAGCTAGTTTTCAACGCTTTAGCATTCTGTTTATAAAATGTGCCAGTAAGGACCTTGGAGTGCTCACTCAGTGACAACTCAGCCTTCTATACTGGATTCTGTGGCTAATTGTGACATTACTGCTGATTGAAGTTGCCATTGGATGTGATAGAAAAGACCTATATTTTCCCAACATTTCTTTGCTTTGTGTACCAGAAAGCTGCCTTTTGATTCAGAGCTGGGATTTGCAGCGCGTGACTCAGCCATTTGGTTTATGTTCTTTCCAGTGCCTTTGCGGGGAAGTGTCCTTTCATTTCCACTTCAAAAGCATTCTTTATGGGAGTTTCTACTGGCATTTAAAAAAATATCCTGCATCCCACCCTCCCTCAGCAGCTCTCAGCTCTGCTATTTAATAAGAACTTGTCCTCTGGTTTATCATTTGAGTGTGTGTATGTGTTTTCATGCAGTTTCTTCATGAATATTCCATTCTCAGTTACTGAGCACAATTTTAGGGGATTCCAATCTTATCTAGTGGAATGGTTGTCTGGGAAGTCCCATTTTTGGGCGTGTGCACCTGCATGACTCTTGGAGCAGTGATTAGAATTTATGCTCTTTATCATTCAGCTTTGGTTGACCAAGTAGCCAAAAGTATGCATAAACTATTATGCATATTATACATCTCTTGACACTTCCTGTGTCTCACTTTTCTCATATGTTAAATGGGGACAGTAATAGAACCTAGCTCATAGGTGTGTTAGGGAAATTAAATGAGATAATTTATGTAGTTGTTTAGCTCAGTGCTTGGCATAGAGTAAGCACTTGATACATGCTAATACCATTATTGTCATCATTATTATCTTTTTTCTCTGACAGACCTTTTTATTCCCTAGAGTATTTGTTTAGTCATTTCAGCGATATTTGGTGCCTACCATTTGCTAGGCACTGTCTTAAACACTGGATTAGCAAAGATACTCTTTAAATCTTCACTGAAAATATAACAGATTTCTGTTGAACACCGATCTGATCAGGTGCCTGATACATGCCTAAATCAGTGGTTTGGAGGATATGCCCAGGTCAGTGAGCTGATTTAAGTCTTTGTGGTTGTTCTTATCTCTAAGAGCAAACCCATGGGCTGGCCACAATTGTTTACATTGGCATATTACTCATCTCTGCCTAGTCAGGCTGCTTATTCCACTGTCTTATCAGTGTACCACATTTGTTCTACTTTGGCCTCTCTATATACCATTGTCTATCCATGATCACATGAGGGCCTTGTTAGGAAAATCTGCACAACTGCTTCCTGTGACCTTCATCATAGCTGTAATAGCTGATTTAAATTCCTTGTCTACTGGCAGCCATGTTCCTGCCACACACAGACACCTGAGAAGATAGAGCCAACCCGCAGACACTCAGAGGCTTTTTTTTTTCCTGAATCAGGAATAAGAGACAGACAGAGTGACTCCTAGGAGTGGCTTCTGACTTGAGGCTCCAGGGGATTCCCTGATTCCTACAGTTCTCCCATTCTGTGAGCCTCCAATATTTGTATCCCAGACCCCTATTTTGACTTAAGCCACTTCCAGTTGTATATCTGTAACTTGCAACTGAAAGAGTTCTGTCTAAAATCCTCTCTCTCTCTCTCTTTTTAAATCCCAACAATGACTGAATTTGTTCTTTTCCAAAACAGGTTATAAATTCTAAAATGACAGTTGCCTTTTAAAATTAAATATTCAAAGGAAAAGCTATCTTAGCCATACAAAAAGATGAAATCTTGCCATTTGTGACAACATGGGTGGACCCTGAGGGTATTATGCTAAGTGAAATAAATCAGACGGAGACAAATGCCGTATGACCTCTCTCATATGTTGAATATAAAAAACAAAAAAAATGAACAGACCAAACAAAAACAAACACGTGGATACAGAGAACAGAGTAGTGGTTACCAGAGGGGAAGTGGGGGGCAGGTGATATGGGTAAAGAAGGTCAACTGTATAGTGACAGATGGAAACTAAATTTTTGGTGGTGGGCACACTGTAGTGTATACAGAAGTAGAAATATAGTGTACACACGGAACTGATATAACGTTATAAACCAATGTTATCTCAGTTTTTAAAAAATCACTTCATTAGGCACTTGGCCACCTCCTCCCTTGATCAGAGCATCTATTCTCCACACCCATGGGGGGACCTGCAGCCCAAACCCAGGCACCCTCTAAGACCCCCCAGGTGGAATTTGGCTGACAAGTACTGTTTCCTCATGGTAAAACTATTGGGGATGAAAAATAATAATACAGGTCTAAGTATTGGGGATAAGTCACGTGTGATAGTCCCGAATGTTGGACAAGGAGCAGAGTTTGCCAGAGAAACACTAGGAGAGTGAATTGTAGTTTAAAAAAAAATAAAAGATGACAAATTCAGCTGGAAGTAGGACCAGCTCCCTTTTTGGAAGAATGACCACACTTCGGAAGATGACTCAGTGGAGTAGAGACTGTCCCCAGGTCAACCCTGGGAGGTGCGTGCTACAGATAGCAGGGCCACATGAGGGGAGGGGCCTGGATCACTGAGTCAGCCCCCGAGGGGAGCCATCCTCTTCCGGGACACTTGGAATGAACAGGAAAAAACTGGCTCCACAGAAAATCCTGGAAATTTCAAGACCTTGCCAGTTCCAATTGATTTTTCCCAAGTCCTTACAATTGAAAAACAGGTCTCTTAGTTATCAGCTTTGGTGAGACTAAGCAAGATCAGGCTTGCATGTTGCACAAGGAAACTTTAAATCAGGAGAATGAGCCTCACCCAAAGATGTGGGCACGTGAGTCCTCTCCTACAGCATGCATCACTGTTATGCCCTGACATGCTCAAAGGTGTTTTGGCATGGGACTGGTTTGACCCAGGTTTGTTGTAAGGCCAGGTGGAGCGTAGTGTGGTCAGGACTCATTGGCCTCCTCTGGCTGCAATCAGTCCTTTCCACATTTCCAAATGCTAAATGCACTGTACAAGTAATGTGACTCTATTTGTGCGGGGAGCAGAGCAAAATTAGGGTACTCTTTTACAGAACCTTGCTGTCTCCTTCTCTCAGCCCCACCAGTTGCCTCTGTCCTTGTTGCCAGGCACTTGTTTGGGTTAGAATCAGAACATTCTACAAGATTCTCTCTGGTCAGTTGTGGCCCACAGGATACTGGAAATCAGAGGCAGAGCTGCCGTGGCCTTTGGAGCCATGGAAGGTGTGCTGGTTACCATAAAAATGTCTTTCCAGCTGGTCCTGGAGCAACTCTATGGTGCTTTGGTGGTGTTTTCCAGATACTTGATTCAAGCTCCAAGTATCTTTATGTTTTCCTGGGAGATTTTGTATATGTCACCTTGATTCTTTTTATGATAAAGAGACGACATACTCTAAAGAAGAAAAAAGAGGCAGCCAAAAGATTTTCTGCCCAGCCTGAAGAATATCATGAATTCACTCAGAAGATTAGACTGTTTACACAAGCCCATAAAGCCTTCAGGTCACCTGCAGAGGAAGCCAGTCCCCTAAAGTTACAAAGCCTGTGTTTGGTAGCACTTCATAAAGATATGAACAGGTTCACCTCTTCACCTGGGGACTTTCTCAAAAAAGAACCAAACAGTAAGCTCCCTAAACTTTTATTTCATAGAGTGATGATGGCTTACCTTCAAGTACAGACACAGTTACTCAAAGAATCATCAAAATCCCTCCACTTCCAAGTTGCTGAGACGAAAAACATCTTAAGAGCATCTCAGAAGAATGTAAACTAAGTTCAGAGGGAAATACTATATGGTTTGGGCAAAATCATGCATCTTCAGGAAAACCTAAAACTGCTTTCCCAAGAAGCAGCAAAATGGACTGAAAGAGTCTGGGAAGTGAGAGAATAACAAAAATGCTGGAAAACCCAAATACATGAATAAATCAGATTTTAAATAATAAAGAGAGTCAGGTAAAATCTCTGCTAAATAATATCTGGTCTTATGGTCCACCTGCGTTGATTGCCTTTTCTCTTCCGTTTGGGTCACATTTTCTGTTTGTTCATGTCTAGTATCCTGGACATTATGAAAAATAGGGTGTTCAGACTCCAGATTCTGTTATGTTACTTCAAAGAATATTGATTTAAAAAAAATTTTAGTGGCAGTTGGCTTGGCTGGACTTGAAATCCAACCTCTGTCTCCCCTTTAGTGAGCAGCAGCTGAAATCTTTGGTTATTTTTGCCTCATCTGGCTTGCTTGGACTTCTGCCTTACACATGCATAGTTCAGGGGTCAGCTGAACTGTAGTTCAGGGTAGAGTTTATATGCAGAATTTGGAGTTCCCTTTATTGAATCTCTCCTTTTTGATATTTCTCTCTTTTCAGAGAGAAAAGATTTAGTCACCTTACTTGGGACTGACTATAGCCTGCCCTCAGCAAAAAGCTGTAAAAGGGGAAACTTACCCATTCCATTTTCTACTTCCAAATGTTTACTCTCCTTTAATATTTATCTGATTTTAGTTATTCTCCATTGACTTTAGATCGACTTTTATATTATGTCCAGAGTTTCAAGTTGTTTTCTGTGGAAAGGTTGGTCCAATAGGAGCTACTTCTCCATTTCCAGAAAGAGAATCTCACCCCTCCCACAAGTACTCCTGATGCAGTGACAGTGGTCCATGATGTATGGATGTATATAGTGGTCTTCTGCTACAGAGTGAAGAAACTTGTTGTGAATTAAACCCCTACCATCCCACCAGTAAAAGGTCTACGTAAGTCCCGATTGTAGAAGGCAAGAAAAAAAAACTGGTGCTCTATTTTATTTCCAAGTATACCCCTGTGGAGAATGAAGTCTAATCCCTCCACCCCCCCGCCACCGCCCTGCCAAAAGAAATCCCTTGAAATCACAGTACTTCTATTAATTCTTAGTACATGATTATTTTAAATAAAGATCACTGTTTTGTCAGAGCCACTAATTGCCTAGAATGAATGAGACCTATCAACAGACAATGATGGACAAAGAAAAAGTGGCATTCCCAAGGAATGCTTTTAAAAATTCAAATCTCATTTCCCCATAATTAGTCCATCAACCCAAGGGAAAATTTTCAGAACTTTCCTCTTCTTCCCAGCTGTAATTCTGCCTATAGTAACATTTTTGCCTCTTTCATACCTTCCCTTGATGCCATTTTAACTGGATTTCCTCTGTGGAAACACTTTAGAAGAGAGAGAGAGGTAGGAAGGGAGTGGGGAGAGAGAGAAAGAGAGAAGCATACCCTGTGATTGGTTGGGGTGTATGTGTGTGCATTTGATGCTGGGGAAGAGATTAGAGACTTGGAAAAAAATCTTTGTTGGGTGAGGTAACAGTGGAGAGGCAGAAGCTGCACAAATCTTGCTAGATGGCAATGGTGCCTGAATAATGGGAAATGGTGACAAAGACCTTCTGTTTGTCTCCAAATCCTGACTTACATGTACCTAAATATGTTCATGGAGTAAAAGTCAGTAATCTTTCCTTCACAAATATTAATGGAATACATATTTTCACTTGTTTTGCATAACTTTGACCTCAGTCTTCTCTCCTACATGATGATTTTCTGCTTTTGTAGCAGGAGGTAGTTCTTAATTACTGAGAAAAATTGACTGCATTCAAAACCCTCTCTCAGCTTGAGTGATACTAACAAAAACAGACCAAACTAGCATTGAAATGTTTGGAAGGGTGAGGGATTATTCAAGGAGAATATCAAAGCCAGGATGGGTTGGATCTGCTGTCTGATGAGTAGTTTTATGTAAGTCAAAGTAGATTCTGAAAGAACTGATATTTTCTGTTTAAGAAGTTTTGTTCTGTTTAAAAAGTTTCACTGGTAGACAGAACCCTTTGCTTATCCCAAATAAAGTAAGCTGCTGCTTCTAATTCATTGATGCTTATTTGTGTGTTTTCTCTTTTTGTGTCTGAAGGATGGACTGTGTCTGAATGATAACTATATAACTTTCCCAGTGCTGGTCAAAGGCAGTTGTACCTAACAGAGGGCTTTGTATATAATCTTTGTCAAGAAATAATAGTAATTATGGTGATAGAGATTTGTCTACATCTTTCAGAGGCAAAAAGGCAAAAATTAAATTACCGATACAGTAATGCACTAGTGGCCCCAATTTGGCAATTAGAGGTACTGAAAATGATGACAAATTGCTTTCTCAAAAGGTATGTTTTTTTTCCCCCAACAGTGTTTTTCAGGTCAGTGATTTTAAGTTCCTCATACTTGAACTTTTTCTACTTATATGAGAAATGACCGTATTTTAAATTCATTTTAGATATGAAGATGACAAACTTAAAAATTATTAGGTTAAAAAGATAACTTTTATGCTTTCTTTAGGTGGTAGCTTTTAAAAATCCAAGGAATTAGAAGAACTTTTTGCTTACAGAAAGGTGAAAAACTACTTTCATTTTCAGGAAATCATGAAAGCATAAAACTCTTCTATAGAATATCAATGTCAGTTAAGGATAATACATTACATAGAGTCAGAAGTACTGGTGTTTAGCGAGTTCACCTTTGAGAGACATTTGGCATAAACTAAAAACTCAAGGTCACTTATCTACTTCGGTAAAATGGTGAAGACAGATTTTGTCTTAGTGAACACTTCAAAAGTGTGAAATGATGTGTACAATTGAAATAAAAGCAGTGAAGAAAGAGGCAACTTTTCTCAGCATAACAGTTTAAAACCACATTATGGATACAGAATGACTAGTTACTGATAAAGGCTTGACTATTCAGCATGAATTCTATACTTATTTGTGTTAATACATCTTTCTCACTATGAGAAGCTGTTCCCCCATAAACCATAAATAAAATGTATTCTCCAAAAATAGAATAGTGTTTTAACAGATGCATGTCTAGCTGAAAAAATCTAAAGGCAGAAATAAGAACAAAAATAAACTCTAAAAAAACTTACATTTTTGTATGAGTTTAAGATTTAGAAAAATGTTTCAAAAATATTAGTTTATGTGGGTTTTCATAATTATCCTACATAATAAAAGCAGCAGATATATTCTTCCAGCAGGGATCTCCTGTGTAGATCCCCAGTGCTTAACACACCTCTTAGCTCACAGAAGGCATTCATGTGATGTTCACTGAATTAGAGTGAGATGAACTAAATTGATGTGCGCAGGCTTTTTTATAAAAGGAGAGAGAATGCTGGTTTTATATCCTAGAAAATTGTATAACCATCATAATACTAACTTAAATTTGCATTAGTTGGGGAAAAGTCCATTATAAATATTCACATGGCCCTTGGTTGTACCTATACACCCCAATACACCCAACATATGTAAATCAAACTTCCACTTTAGTCTCATGCTGCAGATTTTTAGCAACCAGTAGTTTCTGGCTTTTTTTCCCCCCTTATCCTTCATTATCCCCCTTTTGGTGGGCTGCACATTCAATTTGTAACCCTATCAGAAAACCTTTCCTCTACTTACATACTATAGCTCATCTTCTCATTAGTGGGAAAACCAGTCTATTATTTTTCAAGCACACAGGATAACATATTGTGTCTGAGACTCACTTTTATGTGTAAAATGGCCCCCCAAAGCCACTGTAACTTCAGTCACTAACATTGTCTTATGATGGTTGAGATTAAGATCTTTTATGTATCCTCACATTCATATCACAGCTTCCCTAATGTGGTGGCCTCAGGAGAGTGAAACACAAGCAGGTCCATTTCTAAGGGAAAGAAGTTGCATCTTAACGACCAAATCACAAGTTCTGGCTACTCAAATAGATGAGTCACAAATACCAAAGAATGCTGTGGAAAATTTTCTTCCCTCAAGGAGATAATGATATATTTAAGGAATCAAGATTCTCAACACAATTAGCAAGCAAAGCAGAACTGCACTAAATTATGTGGTACAGAATTCAAGTGCTACAGGAAATAAGAGCAAGGAAAATTGCTGCCGACTAGGGAAATCAGAGAAGGGAAGGGTTTTGCCAGGGCACTAGTCCCTGCTCGTGACCCTCTTTCCAGCTGTAAATTGGGCACATGCCAGACTACTCAGAATGCTTGCTCTTATAATTCATCACAAAATACTCCTTTCTTTTTGATCTCCTTTTGATTAGCCCAATCTCATTTGAGTCTCTTTGGCTCCCTATTTCACAACACTGAATTTTCAGTACACTGAGCTTATATTGTCCTTTAAGTTATATATACATACATATATAATTTATATACATATATAATACTAATTTATTACATACATACATATATAATACTAATTTCCATTTTCTTTCTCGATTTGTTTAGGGCAGGACCACAGGTTTTTTTTTCCTATCATATCTTCTATTGCATTAGTATAGTGTCCTCCACAAATTACCCACTCAACTGAAGTTTTTGATTAATGGAATAAAATGCCTGGGCTATGGCGTGTTTGCATCTAGTAAAGTGCCTGGCATATAGTAGGTAAACAATAAATAGTTTGATGAAAATCCATCTAACTGTTAAATGAATTGTCTTATTGGTCACTATTCATTGCTTTATTTTCAAATTAATCAGTTAGCTAATAGAGAGCTTTACATTTGCAAGTAATGAGGAAACAGTTAATTTAGTTACCCTAAGTAGGTATGACCTGGGAGTGGATTGTGGTAATTGGGATATATTACCTCAAAAATATGTGTGAGTGTATGTATGTGTATATATACACACATACACACATTGCCATAGCCACAGTTTGAAGTCTATTACAAGAGCTGTATCTTTGTATAGCAATTCCTCATTTTTAGTGTAAATATGGTTGTATAAAGTATTCGTCCTAAAAATTAAACACTACCCAACCATTTTTCTGTGTCTCTTTTATTGATTAATTGTCGTATTGATTCATTGCTTGCTACATTGAAAACAAAAGGAAAGAAACTGGACCAGGCTTTGGAAAATGCCGTGTAGGGAGCAACCTATAACAACCAGCAAATGCTTAATGACTGTAACATTTCTTTTATTGTTAGAGACTAAAATATGTAGAGTAATGGATTTCGTAATTAGACTTATATTGAAACCTTGTCTCTACATCATGCCATATTGATACAGTGGAAAAACTGGATTGCAATGAAAATGAACTATCTACAACTACTTTCAATCTTATTAATGAATCTCGCAGACCTGGTGTTGAGTGAAAGAAGACAGAAGAGTACATACTCTATGATTCTTTTATTGTAAAATACTAAAAGTTGCAAAACAAATAATGTACTATTAGAAGTAAGGGTATTGGTTTCCTTGAAGGGGAAGGATTTGTGATGGAAAGAAAGTAGGATGGTAGCCTCTGTAGTGCTGATCATATTCTGTCTCTTAATGTGGCTGCTCATTTCACAGTTGTGTTCAGTTTGTGGAAAATCATGGAGGTGTATAATTAAAATATATTTGTTTACCTGTATTTTTATGTTTATAAAACATTTTAAAATTAGTTTAATATGTACCTCCTAGGGTTAACATGAGGACTGAGTCAAATGGCATTTATGAAAGTGCTCAGCAGACACTGCATTCAATAAACAATCAATAAACATCACTACCTAATATGTTAATACCTATACCCTAAATATCTTACAAATAGGGTCCTCACATAATTTGTGTCATATCTATTTTTTTTAAAGATTTATTGATTGGTTGATTGACTAATTGACTGATTGATTGCTATGTTGGGTCTTCGTTTCTGTGCTAGGGCTTTCTCTAGTTGCGGCAAGCGGGGGCCACTCCTCATCGCGATGTGCGGGCCTCTCACTATCGTGGCCTCTCTTGTTGTGGAGCACAGGCTCCAGACGCGCAGGCTCAGTAGTTGTGGCTTACGGGCCCAGCTGCTCCGCGGCATGTGGGATCTTCCCAGACCAGGGCTCGAACCCGTGTCCCCCACATTAGCAGGCAGACTCTCAACCACTGCGCCACCAGGGAAGCCCTGTCATATCTATTTTAATACATGATATGATGAGGCAGTGCACTAGTATCTTTTAGAACATACCTGCTCTAGCTTCTTCTCCTATCCTGTAGACGTTCACAAACAACAAAGGATGCCCTAATACAGGGGTCCCCAACCCCTGGGCCACGGACTGGTACCGGTCCGCGGCCTGTTAGGAACCAGGCCTCACAGCAGGAGGTGAGTGGCGGGCGGGCGAGCGAGCGAGCAATGCTTCATCTGCAGCTCCCCATCGCTCGCATTACCGCCTGAACCATCCCCCCCCAACCCCCTTCCATGGAAAAATTGTCTTCCACGAAACCAGTCCCTGGTGCCAAAAAGGTCGGGGACCGCTGCCCTAATAGATCTGCTTTGTCAGGTTGCTATCTGTGAGTCACTCCTTGCTGAAAATATGTGCACATATAGCAACTGTATAATAGTATCCATCATAAACTAATAATGAGTGAACAGCAGCAGAATGGAGCTCATAATAGAACAAAAACAAACTACGAGCAGAGTAAAACACCCTTCTGTGTTTTCAACTGGCAGGAAAAATATTGCTTGAAATTTTGAAATTTTGATTTGACAGTCCATCTCAAAGAAAGTAATATGAAATGACTTCCTACATCATCAGTTTACTGATCAGGGCCCAATGGATATAAACATTGTGCTGAGGACTTCTTTCTAACTCTTGGACTGAAAACAGTGTGTTGAGAACTGATAATCCCTTGGTTCTCTGTGCATTTCCTGCAGATTGCCTTAAATTAAAGACTGGATAATTTTTAAAGAACAGAATCAAACATGATTACTTTTATTTGCCAGGTTTTGTCTAATTATAGTTAGTTGTTTAGTCTGGTTTGCTCACTAATGATAGCCAATATCTTTCTTATCTTACTACATCTCATCCATTAGCCAGTCTAATTATCACATTGAAGTTAAAGAATGGTCATTGAGGGATTAGGTTTTACAATGAAAGCATTATACACTGGAACTAAGCATCCCTAGTAATTATTATCATGTATATGTATTGTACACTTGGGCTTCCATGTCTTTATAAAAAAAGTTCCTGCGGCAAAAGTATTTTATGGTTGCTGGGATTGCTTTGCATTTACTTTTTTTAATCGATACAAATAACTATATTAAGGTTTGAAGATCAATATTGAACCTGCTTTCTGAAATCTTAAATAATCAACTTTTCCCTAGTGGAAGCAAAAACAGAAAACCTAAGAGCCCTATTGTAATTGATTTTTCTTAGAACTGCAAAAATGTTTGTGAAGCAGCAAGAGAAACAAAGGGAAAAAATCTAAACCAATTAGATATGACGTTTCAGAAGATGGACTTGTTTATCTGGAGACAAACGCCAATTGCAAAATCCTTCTTAACTAACTTTATGACAATACTTCCCCCAAACCAATGATATAACCCCCACGATTGTAAAAATAAAAAACAATCTTACTGAGTTAAACCCAGAAAGGAGAAAGAAATGCTGATTTTGATGGAGTAAATGGGACTCTAATGTATTGGTAGAGGTTTTCATGATCCTCACACACTAGCTTTGCTAACCTATACTTATGTGATGTACCCATCAACCATGGATGGTTTTATTAAGTAAACAATGTTAGCAGTCAGAGAAAGTACACAATAGCAGGCATGTGCCATTTCTAAAAACTAATGTTTTTGAGATTAGTGATGATGTTAATTGGTCTACTTATTCAAGGTTGTTTTAATGGATACCAGGTAGATACAGCAAGATCCCCTTTTCCTAAAAGGGGAAGGGCTACAGATAACATAACTGAAGTCATGTAACTTCAAGAAATTTTGAACCTCAGAAATAATTATTCCTCCACGAAGACATACAAATGGCCAACAGGTTATATGAAAATATGCTCAACATCACTCATCACCAGGGAAATGCAAATCAAGACTGTAATGAGATCCTCATACCTGTTAGGATGGCCATCATCAAAAAGACAAAACAAACAAGCAAGCAAAAAACCCAAGAGACAAAAAGTGTTGGCAAAGATATGGAGAAATCAGAATGCTTGTACATTGTTGGTGGGAATGTAAAATGTTGCAGCTGCTATGGAAAACAATATGGAGGTTCCTCAAAAAAATTAAAAATAGAACTATCATATGATCCAGCAATCCCACTTCTGGGTATATATCCAAAGGAATTGAAATCAATATCTCAAAGAGATACCTGCACCCTCATGCTCGTTGCAGCACTATTCACAATAGCCAAGATAGGGAAACAATCTAAATGTACATCAATGGATGAAAGGATAAAGAAAAAGTACATACACAATGAAATATTATCCAGCCTTTAAAAAGGAGAGCCTGTCATTTGCAACCACATGTATGAACCTGGAGGACATTATGCTAAGTGAAATATGTCAGATGCAGAAAGACAAATACTGCATGATCTCAATTACATGTGGAATCTAAAGTAGTCAAATTCGTAGAAGCCGAAAATAGAATGGTAGTTGCTAGGAACTTGGGGGAGGGGGAAATGGGGTGATGTTGGTCAAAGTGTATAAACTTCCAGATAACTTTTCTATTACTATAAATTGCAAAAGCATGCTGGTGAAGATAGTATAAAATGAATTTAATCATGCAGAAAGAACTTAATTATTAATGCATAGGTAGTTCCTCCATCCATCCATCCATCCATCCGTCTTTGTATCCTTTGTTTATCCATTCAACCGTTCATTCATTCAGCCAAATACTTAATGAGATTCCATCATATGTCAAGCACTGTGCATTTAAGTAGCTTTAAAGAAAGTTATCTTTGGGGGTAGAAAAAAGTGCTAACAATTGAGAAGCCCTAAACATTTGAAAGCTATAAGGAAATAAAGAGCTTGGAACTTTTAATCAAGCTAAGTGGCTTCAACTACCTTCCACATGCTTTGCTGGGTAGGTGCATTATAGATTGCTTGCACCTTATTTGGGAGTGATTACCAGTGGTATTAATAGTTTCATTTAAAGAGATGGCAGTGGAATATTTCATTTTACATTTCTCTTTAAACAGTTACATAAGTTAAATATTTAAAGGATACAAGTATAACTTGCTATGATGTTTTGCATAATATCCTTCACTCTCTGTAGACCACATGATTAAGAGAAATTTAAAGTATGATAGGGCAGAGTCAAGATGGTGGTGTGGGAAGACGCGGAGTTAGCATCTCCCCACAACTAGGGCACGTGCCGGCCACTGGTGGGGGACTCTGACGCCCAAGGAGACGGGAGGAACCCCAAAGTGAACCGGTAGGACGTAGGGGGACTGAGGGGGGAGAAGAAGTGGAGGCCAGACAGGATCGGTGCCCCTGAGGCTGGGGAGATCAGGAGAGGCAGGCAGGAGGGGCCCTTCCGGAAGAGCAGAAGAAGCGTGGAGGGCGATTGCCCCGCCCACATGGGCATGGGGAGCCTGCTGAGCTCCCAGGCCGATCCCCTGCCCTCCAAACCCCCCTCCAGGCCACGTGGGTCCTTGGGGGCATAGGAGAGAGGCCGGGGAGATCAGGAGAGGCAGGCGAGAGGGGCCCTCCCAGACCGGGGGAGCAGGAGAGGAGAGGAGGGCGTTTGTCCTGCCCACTCAAGCCCAGGAAGCCTGCTGGGCTCCCAGGTGAGGTCCCCTGCCCTCTGAGACCAGGGGTGGGGGCACACCTTGGCCCCTTCTGTTCAGTTCAGCCTAAGCCCCACCTCCACAGCCCCCAGGGCCTTTTCCAGCCCTGTGGGCCCTAAGCATAGGCCCCGCCCACTGCCCAAACCTTGCCCTTGCTTAGGCTCCCCTCTCCACAGCCAAGGCCTTCCCCCCCCCCCCGTTTTTTCTTCTCTTCCCTCTTTTTTACACTGTTGTGGTACTGATGTACCTTCCAGTTCTTGATTCATCTATATTTTTATATTCTTCCTAATATATCTGTTAGAGTCCTAGTCTAATTTTATTTTTTACTTTGTTATTGTTCTTTTTTTTTTTTTTTTTTTTGGCCGCCCCAGGCAGCCTGTGGGATCTTGGTTCACGAGCCCGGGGTCAGACCGAAGCTCCTGCAGTGGGAGCTCTGAGTCCAAAACACTGGACTAACACAGAACCTCAGACCCCAGGGAATATTCATTGGAGTGAGGCCTCATGGAGTTCCTCATCTCAGCACCAAGACCCAGCTCTACCCAGTAGTCTACAAACTCCAGTGTTGGAAGCCTCAGGCCAAACAACCAGTAAGACAGAAACACAATCCCACTCATAAAAAAAAAAAAAAAAAGAGAGACAGCAAAAAAATATGTCATAGATGAAGGAGCAAGGTAAAAACCTACAAGACCAAACAAATGAAGAGGAAATAGTCAGTCTACCTGAAAAAGAATTCAGAGTAATGATAGTAAACATGATCCAGAATCTTGGAAATAGAATGGAGGTACAGACTGAGAAAATACAAGAAATGTTTAGCAAAGATCTAGGAGAACTAAAGAACAAGCGAACAGAGATGAACAACACAATAACCGAAATGAGAAATAAACTAGAAGGAATCAAAAACAGAATAACTGGGGCAGAAGAACAAATAGGTGAGCTGGAAGAAAAAATGGTGGAAATAACTGAAGAGGAGCAGAATAAAGAAAAAATAATGAAAGGAATTGAAGACAATCTCAGAGAACTCTGGGACAACACTAAATGCACCAACATTCGAATTATAGGGGTCCCAGAAGAAGAAGAGCAAAAGAAAGGGTCTGAGAAAATATTTGAAGAGATTATAGTTGAAAACTTGCCTAACATGGGAAAGAAAATAGTCACCCAAGTCCAGGAAGCACAGAGTCCCATACAGGATAAACCCTAGGAAAAACACACTAAGACACAAGTAACAAAACTTAAATTCAAAGAAAAAATATTAAAAGTGGCAAGGGAAAAACAAAAAATAACATACAAGGGAATCCCCATAAGGTTATCAGCTGATTTTTCAGAGGAAATTGCAGGCCAGAAGGGAGTGGCAGGACATATTTAAAGTGATGAAAGGGAAAAACCTACAACCAAGATTACTCTACCCAGCAAGGATCTCATTCAGATTCAATGGAGAAATTAAAACCTCTACAACAAGCAAAAGCTAAGAGAATTCAGCACCACCAAACCAGCTCTACAACAAATGCTAAAGGAACTTCTCTAAGTAGGAAACACAAGAGAAGGAAAAGACCTACAATAACAAACCCAAAACAATTAAGAAAATGGTAATAGGGACATACATATCGATAACTACCTTAAATGTAAATGGATTAAATGCTCCAACCAAAAGACATAGACTGGCTGAATGGATCCAAAAACAAGACCCGTATATATGCTGTCTACAAGAGACCCACTTCAGACCTAGGGACACATACGACTGAAAGTGAGGGGGTGGAAAAAGATATTCCATGCAAATGGAAATCAAAAGAAAGCTGGAGTAGCAATTCTCATATCAGACAAAATAGACTTTAAAATAAAGACTATTACAAGAGATAAGGAGGGACACTACATAATGATCAAACGATCAGTCCAAGAAGAAGATATAACAATTATAAATGTTTATGCACCCAACATAGGAGCACCTCAATAAATAAGGCAAAAGCTAACAACCATGAAAGGAGAAATTGACAGTAAAACAGTAATAGTAGGGGACTTTAACACCCCACTTTCAGCAATGGACAGATCATCCAAACAGAAGATAAATAAGGAAACAGAAGCTTTAAATGACAAAATAGACCAGATAGATCTAATTGATATTTATAGAACATTCTACCCCAAAGTGGCAGAATACACTTTCTTCTCAAGTACACATGGAGCATTCTCCAGGATAGATCACATCTTGGGTCACAAATCAAACCTAGGAAAATTTAAGAAAATTGAAATTGTATCAAGCATCTTTTCTGACCACAACACTATGAGATTGGAAATCAATTACAGGAAAAAAAAACTGTAAAAAGCACAAATACATGGAGGCTAAACAGTGTGCTACTAAATAACCAAGAGATCACTGAAGAAATCAAAGAAGAAATAAAAAAAATACATAGAAACAAATGACAACGAAAACACGACGACCCAAAACCTATGGGACGCAGCAAAAGCAGTTCTAAGAGGGGAGTTTATAGCGATACAACCTCACCTCAAGAAACAAGAAAAATCTCAAATGAGCAATCTAACCTTACACTTAAAACAACTAGAGAAAGAAGAACAAAGAAAACCGAAAGTCAGTAGAAGGAAAGAAATCATAAAGATCAGAGCAGAAATAAATGAAACAGAAATGAGAAAAACAGTAGCAAAGATCAATAAAACTAAAAGCTGGTTCTTTGAGAAGATAAACAAAATTGATAAACCCTTAGCCAGACTCATCAAGATAAAAAGGGAGAGGATGCAAATCAATACAATTAGAAAAGCAAAAGGAGAAATCACAACTGACACTGCAGAAATACAAATGATTATAAGAGACTACTGCAAACGACTATATGCCAATAAAATGGAAAACCACGAAGAAATGGACAAATTCTTGGAAAGGTACAATTTTCCAAGACTAACCAGGAAGAATTAGAAAATATACACAGACCTATCACAAGTAATGAAATTGAAACTGTGATTAAAAATCTTCCAACAAACAAAAGTCCAGGACCAGATGGCTTCACAGGTGAATTCTATCAAACATTTAGAGAAGAGCTAATACCCATCCTTCTCAAACTCTTCCAAAACATTGCAGAGGGAGAAAGACTCCCAAATTCATTCTATGAAGCTATTGTCACCCTGATACCAAAACCAGAAAAAGATATCACAAAAAAAGAAAATTAGAGACCGGTATCACTGATGAACATAGATGCTAAAATCCTGAACAAAATAGTAGCAAACAGAATCCAGCAGCACATTAAAAGGATCATACACCATGATCAAGTGGGATTTATCCCAGGAATGCAAGGATTCTTCAATATATGCAAGTCAATCAGTGTGATACACCACATTAACAAATTAAGGAATAAAAACCATATGATCATCTCAATAGATGCAGAAAAAGCTTTTGACAAAATTCAACACCCATTTATGATAAAAAAACTCTCCAGAAAATGGGCATAGAGGGGAACCTACCTCAACACAAACCCACAGCAAGCATCATACTCAGTGGTCAAAAACTGAAAGGATTTCCACTAAGATCAGGAACAAGACAAGGAATGTCCATGCTCGCCACTCTTATTCAACATAGTTTTGGAAGTCCTAGCCACAGCAATCAGAGAAGAGAAAGAAATAAATGGAATACAAATTGGAAAAGAAGAAGGAAAACTGTCGCTGTTTGCTGATGACAGGATACTATACATAGAAAATCCTAAAGATACCACCAGAAAACTACTAGAACTAATCAATGAATTTGGTAAGGTGCAGGATACAAAATTAATGCACAGAAATCTCTGGCATTACTATACACCAACAATGAAAAATCAGAAAGAGAAATTAAGGAAACACTCCCACTTACCAATGCAACAAAAAGAATAAAATATCTAGGAATAAACCTACCTAAGGAGGCAAAAGACCTGTATGCAGAAATCTATAAAACACTGATGAAAGAAATCAAAGATGACGTAAACAGATGGAGATATATACCATGTTCTTGGATTGGAAGAGTCAATATTGTGAAAATGACTATACTACCCAAAGCAGTCTACAGATTCAATGCAATCCCTATCAAACTACCAATGGCATTCTAAACAGAATTAGAACAAAAAGTTTTACAATTCGTATGGAAACATAAAAGACCCCAAATAGCCAAAGGAATCTTGAGAAAGAAAAACAGAGTTGGAGGAATCAGGCTCCCTGAATTCAAATTATACCACAAAGCTACAGTAATCGAGACAGTATGGTACTGGCACAAAAACAGAAATATAGATCAATAGTACAGGATAGAATGCCCAGAGATAAACCCATGTACATATGAGCACCCAATTTACGACAAATGAGGCAAGAACGTACAATGGAGAAAAGACAGCCTCTTCAATAAGTGGTGCTGGGAAAATTGGACAGCTACATGTAAAAGAATGAAATTAGAACACTCCCTAACACCATACACAAAAATAAACTCAAAATGGATTAAAGACTTACAAATGTAAGACCAGACACTATAAAACTCTTAGAGGAAAACATAGGAAAAACACTCTTTGACCTAAACCACAGCAAGATCTTTTTTGACCCACCTCCTAGAGCAATGGAAATAAAAACAAAAATAAACAAATGGGACTTAAACTTAAAAGCTTTTGCACAGCAAGAGAAACCATAAACAAGACAAAAAGACAACCCTCAGAATGGGAGAAAATATTTGCAAATGAAACGAGAAAGGATTAATCTCCAAAATATACAAACAGCTCATGGAGCTCAGTATCAAAAAAACAAACAATCCAGTTAAGAAATGGGCAGAAGACCTAAATAGACATTTCACTAAGGAAGACATAGAGATGGCAAAGAGGCACATGAAAAGCTGCTCAACATCACTAATTATTAGAGAAATGCAAATCAAAACTACAATGAGGTATCACCTCACGCCAGTCAGAATGGTCATTATCAAAAAATCTAGAAACAATAAATGCTTGAAAGGGTGTGGTGAAAAGGGAACCCTCCTGCACTGTTGGTGGGAATGTATAGTGATACAACCACTCTGGAAAACAGTATGGAGGTTACTTGAAAAACTAAAAATAGAACTACTATATGATGCAACAATCCCACTACTGGGCATGTACCCTGAGAAAACCATAATTCAAAAAGACACATGTACCCCCAGTGTTCGTTGCAGCACTATTTACAATAGCCAGGACATGGAAGCAACCTAAATGTCCATCTACAGATGAATGGATAAAGAAGATGTGGCACGTATATACAATGGAATATCACTCAGCCATAAAAAGAAACGAAATTGAGTTATTTGTAGTGAGGCGGATCGACCGAGAGACTGTCATACAGAGTGAAGTAAGTCAGAAAAAGAGAAACAAGTACCATATGCTAACACATATATATGGAATCTAAAAAAAAAAAGAAAAAATGGTACTGATGAACCTAGTTGCAGGGCAGGAATAAAGAGGTAGACATAGAAAATGGACCTGAGAACATGGGGTGGGAGGGCGAAGCTGGGGCAAAGTGAGAGTAGCATCGACATATATACACTACCGAATGTAAAATAGTTGGCTGGTGGGAAGCAGCTGCATAGCACAGGGTGATGGGCTAGGTGCTTTGCAATCACCTAGAGGGGTGGGATAGGGAGGATGAGGGGGAGGCTCAAGAGAGTGAGGATATGGGGTCATGTGTATGCATATGGCTGATTCTTTTTGTTGTGCAACAGAAACTCACACAGTATTGTGAAGCGATTATACTCCAATAAAGATCTATTAAAACAAAACAAAAGAAAAAAGTATGATAGCACACCTGGGATGAGAGCATACACATTCTCCTTGAGGCTCTGAGAATTCTAGAAGCAACAGAAGAAATTTTTTGAAAAATATCACTCAGGGAATGACCACTTGGGAATCTGTGGCAGTATCATTTATTACAAAAATCCTTCCCGCACCAGGAAGAGTAATAGGAAAGCCAGCTCACTGCAGGTAAAAGGTGTGGATGCTGATTAAGTGCCTTACTTACAGAGCACTGTATTTTATGCAGAGCCTCACTTCACCACTGAATTCTGTGGGGAGGAAATGCATGTAAATAATTAGAGGGTGCTTTTATTTTTGTAAGATCAAGATCTTAGAATTGGTTTGTTGTTTTTTTCCTCCTCAGTGCTACAGGTACAATTCTACCTTTCATGGGAATCACACAATTCAAGTTTAATTCTTAAATTGAAATGCACTTTTTAAAGTGTTTTATTTTAAATCCACATAGAGAAAAATCTTCTAACAGAGTATCTAAGAACAGGCTGATTATTATCCTAGTTTATATGAAACTGAACATCCTTTGAGCAGCAAACATTACTCCTCTCCTTGCTGTGTGCTTTATGCTCAGGACTCATCTTTTTTTTTTTTTAACATCTTTATTGGAGTATAATTGCTTTACTGGTGTGTTAGTTTCTGCTTTACAGTGGTGTGTTAGTTTCAGACCTTTTCCCGGACTCCCTCCCGGCTCGCTGTGGCGCACTAGCCCCCCTTCAGGCTGTGTTCACGCAGCCAACCCCAGTCCTCTCCCTGCGATCCGACCGAAGCCCGAGCCTCAGCTCCCAGACCCCGCCCGCCCTGGCAGGTGAGCAGACAAGCCTCTCAGGCTGGTGAGTGCTACTCAGCACCGATCCTCTGTGCGGGAATCTCTCCGCTTTGCCCTCCGCACCCCTGTGGCTGCGCTCTCCTCCGTGGCTCTGAAGCTCCCCCCTCCGCCACCTGCCGTCTCCGCCCGCGAAGGGGCTTCCTAGTGTGTGGAAACCTTTCCTCCTTCACAGCTCCCTCCCCCTGGTGCAGGTCCCGTCCCTATTCTTTTGTCTCTGTTTTTTCTTTTTTCTTTTGCCCTACCCAGATAGAGAGTAGGAGAGTTGATTGCCTTTTGGGAAGTCTGAGGTCTTCTGCCAGCGTTCCGTAGGTGTTCTGTAGGCATTGTTGCACATGTAGATGTATTTCTGATGTATTTGTGGGGAGGAAGGCGATCTCCACGTCTCACTCCTCCGCCGTCTTGAAGGTCTCCCCCCAGGACTCATCTTTATTAGGAGTTTTACCTGATGGGCTGAGGAGGGTTGCAGCATCCGGACTTGGTGGAGAGGTTCACACTGGCGAATGCTCATATTTATTCTTCCTCATTGTCTCATGTTCATGTGTCCTTTTAATAGACATTCATGCGGAGACAAGGCTATAAACCTTCTATCCAGATGGCAGACCCCTCTTTGAAGGAATATTTGCAAAGGTCCCTGCCCAACTGACAACAGTTTATTCCTTCCTGACACGCTTATTTGCTGCCATAGAGCGATGGGAGGTACCTAATCTGGGCAGTATAAATTTGGCAATTCATGTATAATTGTTGGCTTATTGAGCCAGGGGTATTTTCACTTTTATGACTAAACTCACTTTTATACTCTTGCTGATGAGTTTTCTGGTGCCTAAATGTAAGCCCATTTGCTTCCATATTTATTGGTCATTATTATCAGCTGGAAGTTTCTTAGCTTTCTCATATGCAACACGAACAAGAAACAACTTAACCAATGGAAAAGCAACTCCTGCACTGTCAATTTTAATTATTATTGAAAAAATGTATTTATATGTAGAGAAGTACACAAATCATAAGTGTATATCTCAGTGAATTTCCATAAAGTGAACATACCTATGTAACCAGCCCTCATATCAAGATACAGAATATTACCTAGAAGCCTCAACTGACCCACATGGGCACAACTCCCCTTCCTGATATAACCACTATTCTGACTTCTCCAACACCGTAAATTAGTTTCTCTGAATTTAAACTTTGTAAAAGTAAAAAAATTCACTGTGTCTTCTTCCATATCAGGCTTCATTTACTCAGCATTTTGTCAGTGATATTTATCCTGGCACTTGCAAGTAGTTATAATTTATTCATCCTCACTGCTCTAGAGTGTTCCACGGTGTGAATATGCAGTGGTATATTTATCCTTTTACTCTTGATGGGCAATTGGGCAGTTCCCATTCCAGGGCTATTACAAATAGTGCTGCTATGTACATTCTTGTCCATGTCTTTTGGTGCACATGTCTTTTGACCTGTCGCCTTCTTGTTATAAGTAGAAGAAAAATTATGAAGTAAAGTGGAAGTAGTCACCTAAAAAAGAAAAGCCCATGATGCTCCTGTTATTTGGGCCTTGCTATGTGACTCATTGTATTTTGAACACAAACAACTCCCTCTGCCACAGTGCTTTCCCTCAGGAACCCAAACTCACTGAGTAACTTAGCAAAATGGCCCCAAGATACTCCTGTTCTCACTCGAAAATCAACCAGATTTCAGTTAGGGATGAAAGCAAAGTTTAGGATAAAAATATGCAAGCTTAAAGCCATATAGAACAGCACAGCCAAAACACTCATTAAAATTACTCATGGACAAAAGAGATTTGCACTAATTAAAATGCCTAGTCACCGTAGAGTGGGTTAAGAGGGAAGATTGACTTAATACCAGATGGCTTTATTTTATGGCTTTACATCAAACTTTTGAAATATTTTCAGTTAAGGAAATGAAAGGAAAATGAAAAAAACCTTGTAGCGAAACAGATAAAATACCACAGACGTAAGGAGATCCACTGTAATCATTATGGCAGCATTTTCTATCACATTTATGAATTTGGGCAGTTTTTATTGCACTTGTTAAGGGACGATTGAGCAGGTGCCATTTTATGAGCTACTAACTCTTCAATGATGCCCAAGTGGAGCATCCACACACAAGGGTCAATTATTATGAGTCTAATAGAAATGCTGTGATTGGGAAAAATGCAAAGTAACATTTATCTCCCCGTTGCTCCCTTGAGCAGAGTTCAGCTGTCAATTTTAGTCCCGAGGAGCTTAGAGACCACCAACATGGCCAGAAGGTTTTGGATTTGTTACATCAAGGGCAGAGTGAGGTGAATATTTTTAATATAACTTTATAAAACCAGTTCCTACTTTTAACATTACAGGGATATTTAAAGCAAAAGAAGACTAAATATGAGTCCTATAATTAAAATATAAACTGTGTATTTCAGTATATTATCCCAAGATTTTAACCTTTGATTTCAAACTCATTCCTATTTTAGACCTTCTTCTCTGACTTTTACTTCAGTCTTAATGTGACTAAGCATGGAGGATTTTATTCAGGTGATAGAGAATTTATATTCTTATTTCCCATGAAAATCAGAACAACCACAAATCCTTCTAAAAATTGAAACAATAAGTGCACAATACTTAACACCATCATTACACATTTGGCACTCAATAAGGTTAGATTCCTTCTAGCATATGTTTGCATGATATTGACATATAACTGTCATTTACCACGTATGAATGGGGCCATAGAAATAGGAAGAAAAAGAAGGAAAGGTGAAAGGAGACTAATATTTATTTATTTATTTAATTTATTTATTTTTTTAAAATATAGGTTACTTTATTTTATTTATTTATTCATGGCTGTGTTGGGTCTTCATTTCTGTGCGAGGGCTTTATCTCTAGTTGCAGCGAGCGGGGGCCACTCTTCATTGCGGTGCACAGGCCTCTCACTATCGCGGCCTCTCTTGTTGCGGAGCACAGGCTCCAGACGCGCAGGCTCAGTAGTTGTGGCTCTCGGGCTTAGTTGCTCCGCGGCATGTGGGATCTTCCCAGACCAGGGCTCGAACCCGTGTCCCCTGCACTGGTAGGCAGATTCTCCACCACTGCGCCACCAGGGAAGCCCCGATTAATATTTATTGATGGCTTCTTATGTGCAAGGCAATAAGCTCAATATTTTATATGTGGTAGCTGATTTCATCCTTTCAGTAATGCTGCAGGCATGACTTATTAGATTAGAAAGTTGAGACTCAGCTAGTCACACCTACTTGTCCACAACACTTGTCCACTGCAGTACTTGGCCTTCTCATTTTAAGAACTGATTCTCAGTAGTTAAGATCCTTAATGTCCTGTGGAAGAGCTCAAAATGAAAATGTTCATGGTTTACCTGCCAGTGCACCAAGAGGTTCTCCAAGTTCAAGATTATTGTGTCTCCTACAGTTTTGACACTGGCAGTGTTTTTTGAGGAATCTCAAGGGATGCCTACCATCTTCCAGTAATGGGTCCCAGGACAATAAGGAATGCTCAGCCAGCAGCTAAAGGCCTCAACTGGGCCACGGTCATGAGGGGACAAGACTGCTACAATTCATTGTCTCCAGGCTTACCCTGCCTCTCGATTTAGAACAGTCTACATCCTCATTTCCTCATTCCTTGCACTCAGTTTGCTGTTTTCCCTGTGTCCATTCTCCTCCAACTCCAAACCATCCTCTAAGCTGCTGCCAGAGATCTTGAGGTTTATGAAATGCAAATCTGACCATGTTATTGTCCTCCAGAAAAAATCCTTAAATTCCCATAGCATTATGACAACTTCTTAGATTAGCACAGAGGAATTGGACCCCTTCTTCCTTTTCTGACCTTGCCTCTCCCCTTCTCTCTCTTCACCCCCATATCTTTTTTTTTCTGACCATTCTGAAATATTCAGGATATTTCAGAATATTCCTCAACGTGATGAGCTGCTTCATATCTCCAAGCCTTTGTTCATGCAATTTTATTTGCCTAGGATATCCTTTCTTCCCTTTTCTTCTAAGTAAATCCAACTTTGTCTTTCATAGTTCAGCTCCAATTTTAACTCATTTAGACCTCCCTGTCTGATTTGTATGTCCCATTATATACTAAAATATCATAGAACTACATTACTGAATTACAATAATTTACTTGACTGCATTTCCCATTACATGGTAAGCTTCTTGAAGACAGGGACTATGGTTTCGGGCATGTTATTCTCTATACACAGCATGAGAACCTGGGCTCTGTATCTTGCCTATTGAATTAAAATCTAAGCTCTGTCACTTACTGACTGACTTGTCCCTTCTAAGCCTCACTTTTCTCATCTATGAAATGGAACATTACCTACCTTGTAGGGTTATTGTTGGGATTAAGTCAGATTAATTTATGTCAATAAATTACAGTGTCTGCCTGTGTTAAGTAATCAGTAAATGTTAGTTATTACTATGATGAGAAGAATAGCAACCACTTATTTAATGAATAATCATTCACAATGTATAATAATAATGATTATGAATTTAGTAACCTTTTAATAGAGTTTTGAAGGACTTCCACCTTTGTCACACTTATCAAAGGGACTCTTAACAAAAGCTAAAATTTTTGGTATCTAATAGAGAAAAACTAAGATATCTTCTAGTATCCCTGTTACATTTTACAGATGAAGTAATTGAGGCTCTGTAAGGTCAACTTTATCAGGGTTTGATCAGAGAAGCAGAACCCTTTTGAGTAACATGGAATGAGGGCTTTATTATATGGATTAGATCATGGGCAATTGTGAGAGCTGGTAGAGGAGTCTACGTAAAGCTGTTGCTTTCATGTCTCGTGGTGAGTCCGAAGTCACAGTAGCTCAGCAGAACCAGCAGTCAGGGAGCAAAGCTTGACCTGAGGTAAAGGAGCATGAGGACAAACTGGAACCTTCAAAAACAAGCTGGAACCCACTGGGACAAACTGGAACCCGTGTTCGTCTCTCTCCCTCCAACCTTGATGATACAGGTGACCTGCAAAAGGAGACAGTGCCCTTCATCATTGAGCTGCACGTATGCTTGGCCTAAGACTTGGAAGAACTGAAGGGCAAGATGTGGCAGGAGCTGAAGGAGTTGAGAGCTAGTGGCTACTGGTGTCAGCAAGGTGAACCGGCAGATGGGCAGTAGTGTGTGCGAGCTGCAGCAGTCCTTGGGGCCCTGCACTGACCTTCAGAGCATAGCGCCTGCTGTTCATTTTCACCTTCTGCATCTCATGCAAATTTCTCTTGTGGCCAACTGTAACCAGGAGAAAGAAATTGCTGGAAATGCACTTCCAGCTCAGATAAGTTGGCACAGTTTAAAGCTACCACATCAAGTAACAACTTCAGAAATATGCAATTGTAGTACTGGCCCTAGAACCCAATGCTCTTTCCATTAGATTTCTCTCCCATCTATAATAGTATCAGTTACAAAGTTAAGAACATACATTTTACTTTGTTTTTTTTTAAATTTTTTTATTGTATTTTTTTAACATCTTTATTGGAGTATAGTTGCTTTACAGTGTTGTGTTAGTTTCTGCTTTATAACAAACTGAATCAGCTATACATATACATATATCCCCATATCTCCTCCCTATCCCACCCCTCTAGGTGGACACAAAGCACCGAGCTGATCTCCCTGTGCTATGCGGCTGCTTCCCACTAGCTATCTATTTTACATTTGGTAGTGTATATATGTCCATGCTACTCTCTCATGTGGTCCCAGCTTACCCTTCCCCCTCCCCATGTCCTCAAGTCCATTCTCTACATCTGCGTCTTTATTCCTGTCCTGCCCCTAGGTTCTTCAGAACCTTTTTTTTTTAGATTCCATATATGTGTGTTAGCATACAGTATTTGTTTTTCTCTTGCTGACTTACTTCACTCTGTATGACAGACTCTAGGTCCATCCACCTCACTACAAATAACTCAATTTCGTTTCTTTTTATGGCTGAGTAATATTCCATTGTATATATGTGCCACATCTTCTTTATTCATTCATCTGTCGATGGACACTTAGGTTGCGTCCATGTCCTGGCTATTGTAAATAGTGCCGCAATGAACATTGTGGTATATGTCTCTTTTTGAATTATGGTTTTCTCAGGATATATGCCCAGTAGTGGGATTGCTGGGTCATATGATAGCTTTATTTTTAGTTTTTTAAGGAACCTCCATGCTGTTCTCCATAGTGGCTGTATCAATTTACATTCCCACCAACAGTGCAAGAGGGTTCCCTTTTCTCCACACCCTTTTCAGCATTTATTGTTTGTAGATTTTTTGATGATGGCCATTCTGACCAGTGTGAGGTGATACCTCATTGTAGTTTTGATTTGCACTTCTCTAATGATTAGTGATGTTCAGCATCCTTTCATGTGTTTGTGGGCAATCTGTATGTCTTCTTTGGAGAAATGTCTGTTTAGGTCTTCCGCCCATTTTTGGATTGGGTCATACATTTTACTTTGGAAGGATTAAGTATTAAATTTTTGAAAATAGACATTAAATCACTAGATTTTCATCTAAAGCAATGCCAGTCTTTCCAGTAATTCTCATAAAATTTGCTTTTGTAATATCAAATGGTCTGTGAAATCATTTAGGCCCAAACTTCTTGTTCAATATGGCATCCATGGTGGGAACATTTGGCTTAACACCAATACACACAATGTTTCATTTCTTGACAATATAGGGAAGGTAGTTTCCAGAGTTCTGTTCCTTGTCAGGAAATTCCAAATTGTTCAGTTTTGGTCAAAATCACACAAACCTGTTTACCCATGGAGGCTTTTGGTCTCCCAGAGATGGCCTAATCTAAGACCACAAAACCAGAAGCAGCCAACAGCTATTTTGTGAAAACCTTTCTAACACTCCAACCTCTACTACCTAGTAGCGAAGGAAATTTAACCTATAGGAAAACCCGAATATCTATGAAATTTTGGTTTAATTAGCTTCATCCAACTAATTACATATTGCTTTAAAAGCTATGTGAAAAACAGAATGAAAAGAATACTCAAGTGAAAGCCATAAGACTGTTGAAGAAAGACCTCTAGGTGGCCCCAGAGCTCTGTTTCTGCTCTGACATCTTTGGGTTCTTATCGAAACAGTCTCCACTAACAACACACTTTGTGATAGTTACTAACTTTATGACAGTCTGTATTCTCTTACCTCTTTCAATTCCACTTACCTTAATCATAACTTCTTTAAAGTGCTCTGTTTAGAAAACACATTTCTTCAGTTCTTCCCGCAGCTCTTGTTTTGCCTTTATTGTCAATGATTTAGCTCAGAAACATGAATCAGTAGAGTCTCATAATATCTTATGCTATATATACTGCGTAAGGCATCTTTAAAATATCCTAATTTTTTTAAATTGTCATTTGCTTTGAGGAGGACAGTGAAAGCCCTTTAAGTGTGCCTGGAAACCATTTCCTTCCCATGATAAATGGCAGACTCCAAGAATCTGGCTCCTTCTTTTCTGTGGCTGAACCATCACTTAAAGGGCTTTGCTTATGCAATCCAGGCTCTCCATGTCCCAGGGCATGTTTGCCTTCTTGAGATAGCTGGGTCTCCAAGGGTGGACTGAGATGTCAGAAACCACAGTGTGAGAATGGGAGCTGACTTCGGAGTCCAGCTTTAGGGCAGTGGCTTTTCTGAATTGGATAATCAGTGTTCAGCGGTATCTTCAGAGGACGTTCTGCATGGAGGCCAGTGTCAGGAACATCTCTATGCAAAACTCAGCTCACCTCCTCCCCTGAAGCCATTTTTTTCCCTTCTGGGACCAATTCTGCCTGCCATTCTTGTTAATTCTTTCTATGCTAATAAGTGAAACCAGGATATTTACTGATAATATTTTACTGGGTTGGCCAAAAAGTTAGTTCAGGTTTTTCTGTTACATCGCGAATGAACTCTTTGGCCAACCCAAATAATACACCAAAGATGTTTCTATCTAATAAGATATTCTTTACTCTTAGAATACAGCAGTGGTTAAGACCTTGGGATTTAGAGTCAGAGATGTAGGCAGAGGTTTAGCTTTGCCACTTACTAGCTAAGCAGCCATGGGAAAATCAGTTCACGTCTCTGAGCTTGGTTTCCTAAAGAATACAATAAAAACAATACCTCCGAGCCTTGCTGTGAGGATGAAATGAAATGTCCGTGCATATAGTGATTAGCACTGAGAGAGCATGTCATAAGTGGTAGCTCTTACTATTTTTAATATTGTTTATACAGAAGTGAAATTATAATGGCGCCTGGTAGGAAGGGGTTTAAAGCATGGAGTCTGGACTCACATCTTGAGCTTCTATCCAGTTATCATCGTTTATGAATTGTGAGACTTTGGACAAATTGTTTAATCCTTAACCTCCTATGGCTTTGTGTCCTCATCTGCAGAATGGGGATCATAGCTACTTCTTAGGGCCATTGAGGATTAGATAGTTAGTTAGATAGACAGACAGATAGATAGATCAGTCTTCCTTGACTTATGATGGGGTTACATCCCGATAAACCCATTGTAAGTTGAAAACATTGTTAGTCGAAAATACATTGAATACACCTAATCTACCAAACATCATAGCTGAGCCTCGTCTACCTTAAACATGCTCAGAACACTTACGTTAGCCTACAGTTGGGCAAAATCATCTAACACAAACCCTATTTTATAATGAAGTGTTGAATATCTCATGTAATTTATTGAATATCGTACTGAAGTGAAAAACAATGGATTTATGGGTACAGAATGGCTGTAAGTGTACCCGTTGTTTACTCTTGTGATTGTTTGGCTGACTGGGAGCTGCTGCCGCCAGCATCACAAGAGAGTATTAGACTGCATTAATTGCTAGCCCTGTTTGAAAAGGTCGAAATTCAAAATTCTAAGTACAGTTTCTACTGAACGTGTATTGCTTTTGCACCATTGCAAAGTGAAATTGTAAGTTGTAACATTGTAAGTTGGGATGGAGATATGTGCTCACTTAGGAAGGGCCTAGGGTGTAATAAATGCACAATAAAGTTTAGCTCCCTTCTAATCACTACTCAGAATGAGCAACACAGACACACACACACACACAAACAACAGTTTTGGGGTTTTTTTTGACGAGGAACATGTCATGTTAACTTTTTTTTTTTATACAGCAGGCTCTTATTAGTCATCAATTTTATACACATCAGTGTATACGTGTCAATCCCAATCTCCCAATTCATCGCACCACCACCCCCACTACCCTGCCACTTTCCCCCCTTGGTGTCCATACGTTTCTTCTCTACATCTGTGTCTCAATTTCTGCCCTGCAAACCGGTTCATCTGTACCATTTTTCTAGGTTCCATATATACACGTTAATATATGATATTTGTTTTTCTCTTTCTGACTTACTTCACTCTGTATGACAGTCTCTAGATCCATCCACGTCTCAACAAATGACCCCATTTCGTTCTTTTTTATAGCTGAGTAATATTCCATTGTATATATGTACCACAACTTCTTTATCCATTCATCTGTGGATGGGCATTTAGGTTGATTCCATGACCTGGCTATTGTAAATAGTGCTGCAATGAACATTGGGGTGCATGTGTCTTTTTGAATTATGGTTTTCTCTGGGTATATGCCCAGTAGTGGGATTGCTGGATCATATGGTAATTCTATTTTTAGTTTTTTAGGGAACCTCCATACTGTTCTCCATAGTGGCTGTATCAATTTACATTCCCACCAACAGTGCAAGAGGGTTCCCTTTTCTCCACACCCTCTCCAGCATTTGTTGTTTGTAGATTTTCTGACGATGCCCATTCTAACTGGTGTGAGGTGATAACTCATTGTAGTTTTGATTTGCATTTCTCTAATGATTAATGATGTTGAGCATTCTTTCATGTGTTTCTTGGCAATCTGTATATCTTCTTTGGAGAAATGTCTATTTAGGTCTTCTGCCCATTTTTGGATTGGGTTGTTTGTTTTTTTGTTATTGAGCTGCGTGAGCTGCTTGTAAATTTTGGAGATTAATCCTTTGTCAGTTGCTTCATTTGCAAATATTTTCTCCCATTCTGAGGGTTGTCTTTTGGTCTTGTTTATGGTTTCCTTTGCTGTGCAAAAGCTTTTAAGTTTCATTAGGTCCCATTTGTTTATTTTTGTTTTTATTTCCATTACTCTAGGAGGTGGGTCAAAAAGGATCTTGCTGTGATTTATGTCATAGAGTGTTCTGCCTATGTTTTCCTCTAAGAGTTTGATAGTGTCTGGCCTTACATTTAGGTCTTTAATCCATTTTGAGTTTATTTTTGTGTATGGTGTTAGGGAGTGTTCTAATTTCATTCTTTTACCTGTAGCTGTCCAGTTTTCCCAGCACCACTTATTGAAGAGGCTGTCTTTTCTCCATTGTATATTCTTGCCTCCTTTATGAAAGATAAGGTGACCATATGTGCGTGGGTTTATCTCTAGGCTTTCTATCCTGTTCCATTGATCTATATTTCTGTTTTTGTGCCAGTACCAAACTGTCTTGATTACTGTAGCTTTGTAGTATAGTCTGAAGTTAGGGAGCCTGATTCCTCCAGCTCCATTTTTTGTTCTCAAGATTGCTTTGGCTATTCAGGGTCTTTTGTGTTTCCATACAAATTGTGAAATTTTTTGTTCTAGTTCTGTGAAAAATGCCAGTGGTAGTTTGATAGGGATTGCATTGAATCTGTAGATTGCTTTGGGTAATAGAGTCATTTTCATAATGTTGATTCTTGCAATCCAAGAACATGGTATATCTCTCCATCTATTTGTATCATCTTTAATTTCTTTCATCAGTGTCTTATAATTTTCTGCATACAGGTCTTTTGTCTCCTTAGGTAGGTTTATTCCTAGGTATTTTATTCTTTTTGTTGCAATGGTAAATGGGAGTGTTTTCTTAATTTCACTTTCAGATTTTTCATCATTAGTGTATAGGAATGCCAGAGACTTCTGTGCATTAATTGTGTATCCTGCTACTTTACCAAATTCATTGATTAGCTCTAGTAGCATCTTTAGGATTCTCTATGTATAGTATCATGTCATCTGCAAACAGTGACAGCTTTACTTCTTCTTTTACGATTTGGATTCCTTTTATTTCTTTTTCTTCTCTGATTGCTGTGGCTAAAACTTCCAAAACTATGTTGAATAATAGTGGTGAGAGTGGACAACCTTGTCTTGTTCCTGATCTTAGTGGAAATGGTTTCAGTTTTTCACCATTGAGGACGATTTTGGCTGTGGGTTTGTCATATATGGCCTTTATTATGTTGAGGAAAGTTCCCTCTATGCCTACTTTCTGCAGGGTTTTTATCATAAATGGGTGTTGAATTTTGTCAAAAGCTTTCTCTGCATCTATTGAGATGATCATATGGTTTTTCTCCTTCAATTTGTTAATATGGTGTATCACGTTGATTGATTTGCGTATATTGAAGAATCCTTGCATTCCTGAAATAAACCCCACTTGATCATGGTGTATGATCCTTTTAATGTGCTGTTGGATTCTGTGTGCTAGTATTTTGTTGAGGATTTTTGCATCTATGTTCATCAGTGATATTGGCCTGTAGTTTTCTTTCTTTGTGACATCTTTGTCTGGTTTTGGTATCAGGG
The DNA here is from genome assembly GCF_009873245.2 of Balaenoptera musculus. Lineage (NCBI taxonomy): Eukaryota > Metazoa > Chordata > Mammalia > Artiodactyla > Balaenopteridae > Balaenoptera > Balaenoptera musculus. Next base: position 25,775,868 of record NC_045806.1, read on the forward strand.
TGATGGTGGCCTCGTAGAATGAGTTTGGGAGTGTTCCTCCCTCTGCTATATTTTGGAAGTCTCCTTCCGCAGTGACTCTGGGTTCAGCCATGTGACTTACCCTAACTGTTGAAATGATACTGGGCATGACACGAGCAGAAACTTGAAATACACTTGTTGCTCTTGAACACCGCTATTGTATGAAGCAGCCTAGGGTAGCCCGCTGGAGAGGAGAAACACATTGCTTCTGTAGCCCTGGCCAAGAGGTAGATACATGAACGAGGTCACCTTAGATCAGCTAGTCACCAGTCATCCTTCGAGCTGGTCACAGACAGCTGTGCAAGCCCAGCACAAATCAGCCGTGTCAGCTCAGATCTGAGGAACTTGGCAGCCAACCCATAGAATTATGAGATAAGTTGCAGATTAAAGTCTCTAAGTTTTAGGGTGGTTTGTTATGTCAAAAAGGCTAACTGATACAGTAAGCACTCAATAAGAGTTGGCTATCCTTTGCTAGTAAGTCTCATTGATCAATCACTAACAATGGAATGATTATCTAAATAATCATGACAATGATTAGCTTAGACCAGAGGCCCTCCTCCTTGCCTATGTCTCATTAATTGGATGTGAAGTATTAGCAAGTGGCAGAGGTGATTCTGGTATGCAACCAAGGTTGGGAGTAATCACTGAGAAGGAATGGATATTGGGGTGTCAGTCATCAAAATCATTACACGCATGATCACACAGCTGGTCAGTAGCAGTGCAGTGATATTGTCTGGTTCTCCTGAGTCCCTGCCTGCTGTTTTTTCTATCATTGCATGCTGTGGAAGACGGTGATACCCTCAGGCATTCACAGTAAGTTAATTATTGGGCATATTGTCCAACAGCAGAGGGAAACTTGTTCACACTGTTTTTCTTTGAGCTGCACGTATTCTGAGGCAAAACAGAAAACTTCACATACCATTACTGAGACCTTTTTTCTTTTTTTCCTGCATGCCCAGCAGCTGGTGAGTGTTCAGCATCAGATATGAGAAGTTAAGCTGAATATACTGGAGGAAAACCTTCTAGAGAAAAGCAAGCTCAGCTTTAAAAAAATGCTAAGTTTGCCGACTCAAGAGCCCAGGACAGCTTTATTAAATTGAACAGAGAAAAACCAATTAAACACTTTAAACTGCTATTCTGGGGCTCACCAAAACAACACAAATCAAAAGAGGAAATATTCAGTTATTACTAGTAGCTGGATTTTTGTGAAAGTTTTTTTAGTTAAGCCAAGTTCCCCCTCTTGCTGCTGCATCCAAGAGGGCTAAGTGATTTTTCAGTCTCCAGAAAGTACTTCACTGTGGATTTGCCCACAGGGATAGTCAAAGATATCCTAATGGCCTAATGCATAGCTCTGAGCATCCCACTTCTCTTTTCAATAACTTTTAGGGGCTCCCCATGGCTTGTCAGTATCCTTGACCTGGAAGACAAAGCTTTTTGCAATATGACTCCCTGCGCCGCCATACCTTTCTAGCTTTCTCTATTACTCTACCTACTTGTAGCCGGAATTTTTGACATATTATGAGGCTTACATCCCCTAATCAATCCTGTCCTCTGCTGCCTTGTTGTCTGTGCCTATGCCCCACTGCATTCCCACCTCTTCCGTATATCCTCATTGACTAAATAACACATTTTTCAAGACCAACCTCAAATGCTAACTTCATGAAGCCTTCCTTATCTTTTGTTGAAACTCACCAGCCATGGACCACGTAGAATACTTAGCTTGCTGTAGCTCAGAAGAACACATATCAGAGGAACCATGAGGAATCGGGCTTTGCTGGGTGATTCTAAGGAGGGTTCAAAGAGGCAGGGGCCATTTCTGGACTGGATGCTGTCAGAAAGTGGGAATACTTGGTGACTTGGTATCTTGATAACTTTTATCTAAGAGGCAGGAAAATTAAAGCAATTCTAGAGTCATTGGTGAAGAAGCACATATTAGACAGAAGAGGGGGTCATGTAGTGACTTGACTGTTGCAGAGTGTCCTTGCCTCTGTGGCTCGGTCTGATCGTTGTTTATGTACACGGTGTGTATATATTCTCTTTATAAACCACCCTGTGTGTTATGTTCAGTGGGGACATCTCAACTCTCAGGACAGTTTTTCACTGTCTTACTGTGCAACTGGTTGGATCCATCTTCTCAGGATCTCCATAGTACAGAGATGAGGGAAATGTCCCACAGATACATCAACATGAGCCCTCATAGATTGTTCTTCTTTTGTTTCTAGTCGACACTTAAATCTGTTATATTTCACATTGAAAACACAACTTGTTTTTAAAATGTAGCGTGTTTTGTGAAGGAGGAAAATTTGGCAAGACTCAGATTGTATGTAGATCTGCATGGAAGAAGCTGAATAGCAACTATCTTATTTATTTATTTATTTATTTATTTATTTAATTTTTTTGGCCATGCCACACAGCTTGTGGGATCTTAGTTCCCTGACCAGGGATTGAACCCAGGCCCTCAGCAGTGAAAGTGTGGAGTCCTAACCACTGGACTGCCAGGGAATTCCCACAACTATCCCTTTTAGACAGACGTGTTCTCTCCAATCGACCACAGTCCCAGCCATTACACTAGACTCATATTCCTTACTGGCTGGTCCCTAGGGATGTCTGAGACTACAGTCTCATCTTATTCATGTTTCAGAGTTAAATAAGGGACTGTATAGAACAGTAGGAAGGATGGAACAGTGCCCTGTAAAGGACCAGATACTAAACATTTTAAGCTTTGTGGCTCAGGCAGTCTCTGTCACAGCTACTCAACTCTGGCATTGTAGCAAGAAGGCAGCCGGAGACAAAACATAAACAAATGACATGGACCCAAAGAAACTATTTCCGAAAACAAGTGGTAGACAGGATTTAGCCCACAGGACGAGTGCTAACTTTGAGGCCCATTTCTGCCATTTGATCACAAGCCAGTGACCATGTCTGGGTTTTGCATTCTCATCTGTAAAATGGCGATAATACTGCTTGCCTTACATATGAGGATCCAAATGGGATATTGTTACGTGAAAAATCTTTTAAAAGTATGAAGCATGGTATACTTAAAAGATATTAGCTTGTTGTATATTTCGGGAACAGAACCGTTCATCTTTCTGCAGCAAGGTTGTGATAGGCATGGAAGTTGTGCCTTCAAGGAGACGCTGTGAGGAGTGTGCACAGCAGGGGCAGCCGAGAGCTGCCTCACCCAAGGCAGACATCACTGTGACTCAGCAGGATGGGAGTATAAAGTCTCAGCCGTTTTGGCCTCAGCTCTGATAGGCAATGCTCATTGCACAGCTCCTCGCCAGATCGGCCAAGGCTTTGTGGGATCTGCATGTCAGTCTAACTTTTCCCTCTGCCCAATCATGCTTTCTCCCCCTTTCCTTCACGAGTTGAGCCTTAGTAAATATCTTGTACCCTGACCTCCATCTCGGAGTATGCTTCTGGAAAGCACAACCTGTGACAAGTATAATTTACTGAGATACTACTATGTGTGTTGTTCTTTTTGGATGTTTCCTTTCTTCATTCCAAGAACATGCCCAGACCTTGCCTTGGGACCCTTTGCGTTCTTTGAAGATAATCCCCCTTTTTGGCCAAAATCTCTGATGGAAATATGCTTGAGCTTTAAGGGTCTAGATGGAGAGATGAGCTGAGAGGGAAGTAGCCAACCCTGGGGGAATGGGATAACTCTGGATTAGGAAGGGATCCATGGTTTGGTGCCTGTGTTCTATGAGCATCAAGACCTGCCCACCATGTATTTAAGACACCCCAGCAAGACCTTGGAGGAGACCGGCAGAATTATGTAACTCAGAGCCTGGAACTGAGAAATTGGGGTACTGATGCCAGCAAAATTCCTGGGTCCAGAGGGCCCTTCAAGGAAACATGAAGGCTTGGACCATAGATCAGTAGCAAGATGGGAGCTGACAATCAAATTGACTTTATTTATTTATTATTTACTTATTTATTTTTAACATCTTTATTGGAGGATAATTGCTTTACAATGGCGTGTTAGTTTCTGCTTTATAACAAAGTGAATCAGTTATACATATACATACGTTCCCATATCTCTTCCCTCTTGCGTCTCCCTCCCTCCCACCCTCCCTATCCCACCCCTCTAGGTGGTCACAGAGCACCGAGCTGATCTCCCTGTGCTATGTGGCTGCTTCCCACTAGCTATCTATTTTACATTTGGTAGTGTATATATGTCCATGCAACTCTCTCACTTTGTCCCAGCTTACCCTTCCCCCTCCCCGTATCCTGAAGCACATTCTCTAGTAGGTCTGCGTCTTTATTCCTCCCGTCTTGCCTCTAGGTTATTCATGACCTTTTTTTTTTTTTTTTTTAGATTCCATATATATGTGTTAGCATATGGTATTTCTTTTTCTCTTTCTGACTTACTTCACTCTGTATGACAGACGCTAGGTCCATCCACCTCACTACAAATAACTGCAATGAACATTGTGGTACATGACTCTTTTTGAATTATGGTTTTGTGAGATTCATCTAATCCATTTTGCTACATATAGTTATGGATTTTTCATTTTCATGTATTATGATATTCCATTTTATGGATGTTCCACAATTTATCCATTCAACTCTAGATAAATATTTATATGGTTTCTAAAGTTTGGAACAATTATAAACAGTGCTTCTATGAACATACTGGTACGTCTTTGGTGCATGTATGCAGAATTTCTGGATCATTGGATATGCATATACTCACTTTAGGAGATCCTGCCAAACAGTTTTGTAAAATGGTTGAACCATTTCACACTCCCATCTACAATGTACAGGAATTCTACTTACTCTAAATGCTCACCAACACGTTATTTTTCTTATTTTTTTAAAATTTATTTTACTGATATATAGTTGATTTACAATGTTATGTTAGTTTCTGCCGTACAGCAAAGTGATTCAGTTATACATTTACATATATATATATATATATATATATATACACTTTTTCATATTCTTTTCCATTATGGTTTATTATATAGTATTTTGAATACAGTTCCATGTGCTATACAGTAGGACCTTGTTGTTTATCCATCCTATATATAATAGTTTGCATCTCCTAATCCCAAACTCCCAATCCATCCCTCTCCCATTCCCCCTACCCCCTAGCAACCACAAGTTTGTTCTCTATGTCTGAGTCTGTTTCTGTTTCATGGAAGTTCATTTGTGTCATATTTTAAACTCCACATATAAGTGATATCATAAGGCATTTGTCTTGCTCTTTGTTACTTCACTTAGTATGATAATCTCTAGGTCCATCCATGTTGCTGCAAATGGCATCATTCATTTTCTTTATGGCTGAGTAGTATTCCATTGTATATATGTACCAGTTCTTCTTTATCCATTCATCTGTCAATGGACAGATGTGGTTTGATGATTTTCTTTTGTATTATGCTTGTGTTCTCTTCTTTTTGGTTTTTGTGCATCTCTTGATGTTTTTGTTTTGTGGTTACCTGTTTATTTTCATTTTTACTATTCTATTTGACGTGACACCTCATTGTGGTTTTATTTGGCATTTCCTTAATGATGAAGTTGAACACCTTTTTATATATGGATATCTTGTGGATATCTTTTTTTATATATGGATATCATGTGGATATCTTTTTTTGTGACATGTCCATTCAAGACTTTTCCCCAGTTTTTTACTGGATCAACTACTTTTTCTTATTTAATTTTTGAATTTAGTTTTTGAATACATAAAATAGTTGCAAGTTCAAAAACAAAAAACATTTAAAAAAATATAGTAAAATATATCCCTCCCACCGTTGTTTTGGGTTCAACTGGTTCCCACTCTTACCTTCCTCATAAGGAACCTTTTTATTACTTTTTATTATTTTTGTATTTTATTATTTTCCTATGCTTTCAGGGCTTCTTTATGGGTGTGCTCCTATTAAATATGAAACAAGTTTTCCATGGAAATTAGCAGAAAATCAGGACAGTGGCCCTTGCTTTGAACAATGCAGGAAGTGGGGTTTTTAATTAATTAATTAATTTTTATTTATGATAGATTATTTTGCATTGTCAGTGCTACATTAACAGCAGTTGAGATGATAGCCATTATGTGCAGTCATAGGGCAAGAAGCAGAAGCATAATTTGCAAATCATTCCACATCTGAAAGGTGAGGTTTGTGCATGTTATCTAATGCAGCTATTTTGTCAGGACTAAACAAGTGGGTATTTTAAATATAAAGCTTGAAAACCAAATATCTAAGTTGTAAGTAACTCTCTTCATCCTCTAAGCTGTAAATTCTCTGAACAGAAAGATTCATAGGCATTGCAGGACTTACATAAGCAAGGGTGTATGATTTGCTGCAGATATGCTGACTTAACTGGGCTGGCTGTTACTGGGCTCTTTACATCCCAGTTCCTCAGTGCCTCACTAGTAGTAAGTTGGACACTTAGGAAGGTGCATTAACTCTTTGGAGCCACCTGGGTAACATTACCACAAAGAAAATTAGCGTAAAGAAGATTATTGCTTTCTCTATAAATGTTCCTTTTTGCAAGCTTGCTGTAGTGCTAAAGTTGCAATTTGAAGGAGAATCAACCTATTCATGAAACTTTGGATTTCTCTGTGGACCCAGTGCCACAGTGGTCATATGTCAAACTTTAGGAGAAAAGCCGCATGTACTCTACAAGTGACTTACCGAAGGTGAAATGTTGTCAAAAGTAACATATAGGTAAAGCACTTAATGATCACAAGTGGTCACATGTGTATGTTTTAGACAAGTAAAAAAAGCCTTATAGCACAAAATGATCTTGATTGTCCCTCAGCCATAGTAGACATGTGGGAAAGCCCTCGGATTTTCCTTAGACTTATATCTGGGAGAACTCCAGGTATAGATGTGCATGTGCGCAGGGAATATTGGTTGGCCTTTGGGAATTGAGCTTGTACCTTGGAGTATGTTAGGGTCGTATTTTCCCAGGAAGGGCCTCCTGACACCTTTTATCTCTCCCCCCAAGAGAAAAACAATCCAACCACAGCAACTGCTGAGTCAGAGAAGCAACTGAATATAGGTGTAATCACGTGGTTCCAATGCCAACAAACATAATGCATAAACAGGAGAAAAGTTCAGCTAATGCCACGTGCCATAGAACAGAAGAAAAATCTCTTGGTAGTTATTTGGGCAACTGAGCTAGGTGCCAAGACTCTTGAAGTATTTCTGATGGCATCTTAAATAAACACTCATTAATTTAAATGAAAACTAAAGTCTGATAATCATCACATTCAGTTTTTTAGATTTATAATATATTATGTATTTTATATTGACACATTTATGTAATAAATATATTAAATATTTTGCAGCAACTAGAAAAACTTCTAAGTTATATATAAAATTATATAATAAATATAATATTTTTAGAACATTCCATAGTTTCAAATTATAAATCAATTCACAAATTTACTTTAACTCCCTTTATTAAATAAGGCAATCTGAAGGAAAAAAAAAGAAAAAGAAATAAATAAGGCAATCTGATAGGCCAAGCCATATCTAAAATTTGCGGGTTCCAGAGAAAGCTGTAAATCAGGCTAGCAGAGAAATAATATATGTTCTGTCCTCCTACCTTGAACAGTAAAGAAAGGGCTGATCTCCAGCCTGACCCCCTTTCCTTCCCCTCACCTTGGCTCTGTTCCAAAAGGGGTCACATACATAGTCATGTGGACCCTCAACCCACATGTCCAGCCTCCATCCTTCATCTACCTACCTCCTCTGCAAGCAACCACTCCTTAGCCAATTCTCAGACCCAGGGGTGCACACACCAGCAGTATGTCTACCCTAAAATGCATATAACCAATAAAAGAGTCCATATATACCTTGGAAGCTGAAGTGTGGTCTAGAATGAGTTGAGAAAGACTTGAGTTCCAAGTGGACCTCTCACCCTAGGTAGGGGCATAGTTGGTAGAAGACCAAAGCAGGCCCTCAAAGGTACAGGAAACAAGGCAGGATCTCTTCTTATCCCTTTCTACAAATGGTACTACTGTTAGGTTGCTTGGTACAGTGGAAAATAACAACAGTAACAAATATTTCAGCTCTCATACAGCTTGCAATTTAACTGATGGAATAAATTTCTTATAAGAATGAGCACAACTCTCAGACATATCTTACCAGGAACTTAAAAGGAATTGCTTAAGGCAACCTCGTTCAATATATGGAAACAGTTCTTCCTTTTAGGAAATAGTGGCAGGAAACTTCTCTTTGGAAACTTCCCTGTGGCCCACGTCCTTCATTACACACAAACTCTTGAAAGGTATTCTTATCACCTACATCAGGAGTTATTAATTTTTTTTCTGTAAAGGACCACGTAGTAAATATTTCAGGTTTTACAGGCCATATCTTATTGTGTCTGTTGCCTTTGTAGTGCAAAAGCACATCTAGACAATGCATAAACAAATTGGGAATGGCTAAGTTCCAATAACACCTTACTCAAAAAAGCAGGCAGTGGGCTGGATTTGGCCCATAGGCCATAGTTTGCCTGATTTATATTATGACCAAATAAGGAAGAAAGATAGGAGTGGGAGATATGACAAAAGAAGAAAAACCCTAGGAAAAAGTGACAAATACACATACTCAAAGAGAGAAATATATTTTTAAAAAGACAGGGAAGAAACAGTGTCATAGAATGATATATATACTCAAGGAATGATTTCAGGCATGTGTGTGCACACACACGTGACATACACAGAGAAGAGCAGTAGAAAGCATAATAGAAGTACGCAAAGGTCAACATGCTGATCCTATCCTTTAATTATATTTATATATTTTTATGTATGAATCTATGGAAGAATATTGCAGTAAGTTATTTTAAATATTAGGCCAATTTCTAACATTTACTAACTAAATCTCTTCAAATCCTCTCTGCCTCATTTTAACATTTTTAAAAATCCAATTTCATATTCTAAAAAAAAGGATGTTGTATATTATTTTATAGAAAAGTAGCTATATTTTCAAATAGCATCTATTTCTTATCACCTGTAAGATATTTGTTATCAAAAACTTGCAATGCCTTTTTTAAACATCAAAATGTGGTTCTAATAGAGATAATCTTAGGGACATGGTCTAATTTAATGGAAGGCCAGTTTGAGCCTAAGGAACATAACATCCTCACCAATGACTTAAAGATCAAGGACGATTATATTTCCTCTCTTGATTCAGGGAAAGAATTACTGGCAAAACACATATTTTGATTGAGGAAAATCTTATTGAAACTGGGATCACTTAAGTTTAGGATGCTTTCAATAATGTTATGAACTTCAGCCATTGTTTGCTTTGCATTGGTTGGCTCTCTGCAATCAGCCACAGACGAGGTGTTCAAGGACATCTGGATTGTGGAAAACTTCAGCAAATTTATCCTTGACATTTCAGTGGGGGAAAAATGATATTTGCTAATGTGAGAGCATATTACACATTGCATTTTACCTTGAGAGAGTGTTGATTCTTTCTGATATGTGGATAGTCCTGAAAGTTACATTTGACAATAGGAGTTATATTTTAAGTTAGCCTATTACTGGAAAAAAGTACTTTTCTGTAACTGTGGAAAGAGTGTACTGCCTTTTTACACTGCTTCCCTAAAGAACTGGTAGGATTTTTCAGACTATCTCCACTAAGTGTTTATATACTTGCTTCCCCTTGGTCACACTCCTTCAATATTTAAGAACTACGTATCAGAGCATTTCACTATTCCCAGTGTCAAAATATCAATTTCATTTGCCACAGGTTGAATAGATGGAATGTTTGGGTCCTAACACTTAGGGGAAAATCCCACTGTAGGAAAGAAAAACTTACAAAATAAATAGAAAAGTCTAACCCTAAGCCCGGGGTCCATTTTAATATTCAGTGATGTTAAACCCATTGTTAGGATTCCAGATTGTCAAAGTTGAAAGAAGCTTTAAAAATCATCTAATCCAAATGCTTCTCTTAACAGAGAAGAAGCGAGGTGACTTATACAAGGTCCTATGATTAATTTGTAGAAGAAGACAAAGAAATCTTACCGCCCCAGGATCCTTTCTACTTTGCTGTAACTCTGCTTCCATTTTCCATAGTCTTCTTTCCACAGTTAAATCTATTCATTCCTTTAAAAAGCATTTACTGTGGTGCGATGTCACCTCACATATGTTAGGATGACTATTATAAAAAAACAAAAACAGATAAGTGTTGGTGAGGGTGTGGAGAAAAGAGAACCTTATACACTGTTGATTGGAATGTAAATTGGTGCAGCCACTATGAAAAACAGTATAAAGTTCTAAAAAACATGAAAAATAGGTCTACCATATGATCCAGCGATCCCACTTCTAGGTATACACCCAAAGAAATTGAAGTTAGGATCTTGACGAGGTATCTGCACTCCCATGTTCATTGCAGCATTATTCATAATAGCCAAGACATGGGAGCAACCTAAGTATCTGTCAGTGGACAGATGGATAAAGTGTGGTATATACATGCAATGGAATATTGTTCAGCCTTTAAAAAGAAGGAAATCCTGCCATTTGTGACACCATGGATCATCGTGGAGGACATTATGCTAAATGAAAGAAGGCAGACACAGGACAAACACTACATAATTGCACTGATACGAGAAATCTAAAATAGTCAAATTCATAGACTCAGAGAGTAGTATGGTGGTTGCCAGGGGCTGGGGGGAGGGGTTAATGAGGATTTATTAGTCAAAGGGTACGAAGTTTCAGTTATGCAAGATGAAAAAGTCCTAGACATCTACTGTATAGCTTAGAGCCTATAGTTAACAATACTGTATCATCTAGTTAAAAATTTACTGAGAGTGTAGATGTTAAGTGTTCTTATCACTAATAATAATAATAATAATAAATTAAGAGGATGGGAGGAAGGTTTGGCCGGTGATAGATATATTTATGGCATAGATTATGGTGATGGTTTTAAGTGTGTATAGTTATCTCCAAACTCATCAAGTTATATATGTTGAATAGGTACAGCTTTTTGTCTGTAAATCATACCTCAATAAAGTGGTTTCAAAACAAAAACATTTATTGAACACCTATGATGGGGCAAATGTCCCTAGATGCTACAGATATGAGGACATATAAGATAGATGAGAAGTCACAGTGTCAAGAAAGATTGTCACAAACCTAATATGATAATCTTTATAAAATAGAATGTACTAGATGTTGTGGGAACATAAATGAAGGGATAACCCATTTTTCCTGGATTCATGGGTGATACATTTCCTCAAAGTGACTCAATTTAGCCATAAGGAATCAGCTTCTTTAGTTTACTTGGTGCCTGAATGATCAGTATGCAGTTCCCATACTTTGTAATCTTCATACATTCAACCTATATTTACTGAGTATGTACAGTTTATACACAAAGTGATGGAATATCAGCCAGAGACTTTGCATAGCCTTTACACTTAAGCAGCTTACAACTAAAAAGAAGATAGACTTTAATGAAGCTTAACACAGTCTGTAACAAACGTAGCCAAATAAAGTAGAGTGTGAAGGGGAAGAGAAGGTGGGTTGGAATTAAGAAAAGTGTTATAAATAAGAATGTTTCATGAAAAAATGAACACAGTAGAAATTCCCTGAAACGAGAGATATAACAAGTAGTTTATATTATGAATGTAAATATATTATTTAAAGAAAATTTGGGATAGATACAATTGAATGAAAGAGAAAAATTTTTAATTTAAAAGAGAAAAATTTAAAAATCCTATAGTCCTACCATCCAGAGATAAGTATTAACATTTTGATATCCAGTTGTTTTCACAGGTTTTTCTTAGGTACACGAAGTACAAATTTTTTCTTAAAGGAATTTGGTTTGTGGATATTATTTTATAATCCAAAGATTATATTTGATAATATAGTGTAGGCATGTTTCACTCTAGTTAATCCTCTTCTAAAATGTGATTTTTATAGTAATGTAGATCATAGAAATAATTTATTAATGTTTTAAGTTAATTCCCTATGTTAATAATGTTTCCTGTTTTTTTGCTATTATGAGTAGCAGCATAATGAACACACTTGTACATAAATCTTGGTTTGAATCTTTGATCCTTTCATATTCCTAGAACTTGAATCACTAGGTCCCACTTTAAGCTTTTGATACACACAGACCAGTTACTTCCCAAAGAAGTATAACCATTTAAATCCCATAAATGATTCACCCTAGGCAATAGAGTTACCAATTAAAAAAAAAATCTTTTCAGAGGCACAAATTAGGTATCATTGTTACAATTTGTGTTCCGTTGATTTAATAATATATTATCATTATCTACTTGTATTTTTTCCATTGTGAGTTGTTTATTGATGTCCTAAAACCAATAACCAATTTTTCTAAGTAGTGCGTTTTTCTTTTCTTTTCCAAAAAAAAAAAAATTCAAACCTGTATACATTAAGGTAGTTAAAACTGTCGCAAATATATTTTTTTATCTGTCTTTTCCTGTTAAATTTGTTTATGGTGCTTCATGACATAGGATATAGAGTTCTTTTTTATCTTTTCCCCCCAAATTTTAACCAGTTGTCTCAGAACAGCTTAGGGAATAGTTGTCCATTTCCTCGATGAATATTTTCACTGGAAATTTCACATGTATCACGTACTAAAATATTTTATATTGGGTTTGTTGCTGATCTTTTTATTTTATTTCAATTAACCAATTACTTTTACATTCATTTCTGTGATAAATTGTGACTAAAATGTTACATTTGTAGCGTGAACTTCACCATCCATCAGCACAAGTGTCTTTTTTCAAAATTATCTTGGCCATTCATTCATTCATTCTAAAATACTTATTCGGCTCTACTATTTGCTATGCTCTGTTTCAAGCTCTTGTTGCTGAGTTGGTTTTTTGTAACATTATAATAGCATGTATTATTTCATCATAAAATAATATATTTTCAGTAGGGACATTTTAGAAAATTCAAAAATATACAAATTAGAAAATAAAAATACCTGCAATCTAATTACCAGCGTTAATACTTTGGACTATAAACTTGAGTGATAAGTATTCCCGACAGATGGATAGTGTTTTTTTAAATGTGTACTTAATATGTAGACCTCTTTAATTTTAAGTATATCATGAACATTTTCCACTGTAACTAAATATTTTTGACAACATTATAATGACTTAGTTGTTTCCCTTAGTATGGATATACCATAATCTATTTACACATATTAGATATTTTCAGATTTTACTATTATAAAGTATGCCATGATTAATATCCTCATACATATGTCTTGCATCTGAGTATTTCTTTAATATATATTCCTGGAAGTAGATCATCTATTTAAACTTTTCAGAGGAAATTTAAAACAGTTTTGTCACATTTCTAAATATCCCATTGATATTTTGATTAAAATTGCATTTTAAAGCCATAAATTATTTTTTGTCCAGTTGACATTTTTGAATATTGAATTTTCTCTGCTTTGATACATAATTCTCCATTTGTTCAATTATTCTTGAATTTAAAATATCATTTTTCTTTAAATAGGTCTTTTATTGATAGACATTTTACTTGGTTTTTAATATTTTGTGTTGCTATTGCAAATGGCATCTGTGTTTGGCAATATTAGGTTGTAAGACATGGTTCTACATTCAGAATGCCTTCTGTTTTTAGTTCTGTTTCCACATTTTCACAGCTTTTCCAATCAGGCCTTCTAGAAATAGACTAGTGACCAAATAGAATGGCAAAACAGCTGTACCAGTGCAGTACATACGTGACTCAGCTCCTCCAGGTCAGCTTCTCTGCCTGAATCTTCCTCCCCATCTCTGCTTCTCCTCTCCCTTTCTGCCTTTTGGCGTATACAAATTTCCTTCTCCCTGTTGTGTGTCTCAGCTCCTGAGGTGTTCTAGTGACTGTATCCCTAGGTGTGTTCACATTAATAGAGAGAATCTGGTTGGTTCAGAGATAACAAATAAAGATCACCTCATTTCGGCAGGCCGAGGCTCCTTTATGCGTGACTGCTTTGATCAGATTTTCTGTGGATAGGGAAATGAAGGCATGTGGTATAAATAAAGCATGGCAAACTATGTTTTGAATCTTGCTTAAGAATGTGGTGTGGATACAGTGGGTACTCAGAGCATATTGTTAATAGAGGATCTTATTATATTTTAACTAATTATTGTTTTATAGAGGTTGTATTAATTTTGTATAATTATTTTGTAATCAGGTGCTTTGTTGAGATTTATTGTTATTCTAAGAAGTTTTGGAAGCTTCTTCTCTTAAATTTCTACATAGATATTTTCTTCAAATGGTGATTTTTCCCCCACCTTTCTAGTACTTATACCTCATTTCTTTCCCTTAACGTACAGCAGTGGATAGATATTCTGGAAGAAAATTGCAATGCAGTAGGGATAGAAGGCATCCTTAATCTTGTTTCTGACTTTAATGGGATTGCCTCTGTGTTCAATATTTAATATGTTGTTAGCTCTTGGTTTGAGACATATATACTTTATCATGCTGTGGTGGTATCTTTCTATTCTTAATTTACAAACAGTTATTATTAAAAACAAATGTTGAATTTAGTACATGTTTTTTGGACATCTAATGAGTTGATCATTTGTCTTTTGTCTCCAATGACTAATTGGTATGATAAAGTGTGTTCTATTTTGTCTGACTCTATGGTTTATTTTTGCTAACATTGGCATGGCAGAGGTTTACCAATTCCTGTAATCTTTCTGACTTTGTTTTCCTTGTCATTCTATAGTAAATAAATAGTTGCATTTTTTATCCAATGTATTATTTTTCAATAGAGGAGAGTTTGATCTTACTTTTTCTTCTTGTTTCATAATTAGGGCCTTCAATCATTCTTGCATTTACTTTTGCCAAGTGTGGTGGATTTACCAATTATCTCTCCCCCTCTGTTAGAGGAATATACATCCCTGCCCATTGCCATGAGGTTTTCAGAAATGTCCCATGAGAAGGGTGTATGTGCTTTCCCCATTGATGTAAGGTTTGGGCGCTTGATTTGGCCAGTATAATGCCAGTGGACTGGTTATACATTACAGCTGAGCAGAAGGAGAAAGAAAACCTTTGTGTGTTTCAGTCCTTTCTTTTTCTCTCTGAAATGAGAAATACATGTTCTGTATAGGGGCTGATCCTTCAGAAGGGACCCTGGAATGAAGAAGACGCATGGAGCAGAGCCTCAGTCACCACAGCCAAAACATTAACATGAGTGAAAAGGAAACATTAGTTGTTGTAAGGCACTGAGAATTAGGGGTTGATTTTTTTTTCATTAATTTATTTATTTTTGGCTGTGTTGGGTCTTCGTTTCTGTGCAAGGGCTTTCTCTAGTTGTGGCAAGCGGGGGCCACTCTTCATCGCGGTGCACGGGCCTCTCACTATCGCGGCCTCTCTTGTTGCGGAGCACAGGCTCCAGACGCGCAGGCTCAGTAGTTGTGGCTCACGGGCCCAGTTGCTCCGCGGCATGTGGGATCCTCCCGGACCAGGGCTCGAACCCGTGTCCCCCGCATTGGCAGGCAGACTCTCAAGCACTGCGCCATCACGGAAGCCCTAGGGGTTGATTTTTATCACAGCATAACCAAATGAAAGCTGAAAACATTAATAACCTGTCTTTTGAAAAAATCTGTGTAGTTAGCCAGTTTTTCCAGGTGGCTCCTAATTTACCCAGAGTAATTATTTTTTATATTATTTTCTGACCCCTTCAAAGAGTAGGCTAATTGAGCAGAGGCACTTAAACAATGATCCAAGGCCTCTTTGTTAGAAGTAGAGGATGAGGAAGAAAGTGACCCAAATGGCTAATTTCCCCTAATCTTGTTGCTGAGCAGAATCTTTTTAATGTCTTGATGTTCTTCCCTTAGATACATATAGTATACAAGAGATGCATATTATGTTAGTTATGCATCTCAAACCATGATTTGTTTGCTGCTGCCAATTTCTCAGTTGATAGATTAACAAGAATGACTTAGGAGTCAAGTTCTGGATTAAAGCAGCATCCAAAAATATATGAGCTGAAATACAGTAGTACAAAGGTTTTCACAATCAAAAGAAGGACTTTTTTTGTCTTGTTAACTTACTTATTCATAAATCATGCTGAAATAAGCAGGATCACAATTGTTATTGCCCCTTTTGTTTTAGTTGACACAGGGAATCAAAGCTTATACTTAAAAATGAAAACATTTTTATCATCAGGTGTTACCAACCAACTAAAGTTTGCTTTGACTCCAGTTCATACATAACAATACATTCTAGATCAAAACATAATACCTAAAATGAAATGCAATATTTATTTATTTTTATTTCTTTTCCAAGGTGTGAAAAATCATATATTTTAGGAAATTTTCCAAACATTTATTTTGTTCTCATTTTTATCTAGAAATCCAAGTCTTTGTTTTCCTAAGAAACGTTTTCTCTTATTACATCTTTTGTTTCTGTTTCATTTCTTTTGGTATGCTCCTCAGAAATATGATTGTCTTCATTGCTGAATCTCTGGCCTCTACATTTATAATTTCTCATAATTTTTATCTCTTTACATTTCCTCTCTACCTAATGGAAAATACTCCTCAAGTTTTCCTCCACCTTAATGATTTTGCAGTGTCAAATTTCCTCATTACTGTTTCCAGTACAGGTTTTTAATATGCTAAATAATTTCCATTTCTTTACTAAGCTTTATACCTAACATTCTTTTAATTTCTACTTTACTTCCTTTCTTTCTTACCATATCTTGTATCCTAGCTCTTATTTCTTGTAGTCATGTTTTCTTAAACAGTACTGTGAACAAATATCATATGCTTTCTATTTACTTTTGTTTTTTGTAACCAATGCTTTCAAAATTATGCTCCTCCCATTGCATCTTTTCATGTGTTCTCTCTTTCCCTTAACTCAGTGTTGGACTTTTATTGATCACTCTCCATGCATTTCCAACTGGTTCTCCCTAGCCTGGTGGGAGGATTTCTCCTGCATCACCTCTTTGACCCCTGAAGGCCATTAGATTGCCCTAGATGCAATTAGAAGCCAAGTAGCACATTAGAGGAAAGGCAGATGATAGACATTTCAATGCTTTGTCAGCCAGAGAGAAGTAAGAAGAAAAAGAGTTGAGGAATGTTGTCCCTATATAGATTCTTCTCTGTGTGTGATGATTTATGAGAGCCCCCAGCTTTCTACGGCAAATATCTGTGTCCCTGTGCTAAATAACCGATGTGGTCACACCTAACCCCATCCCTGATGCTTTTTTCACTGGGTGACTTCCGGGATTTGACTATGAACATTTTGACTGCTATTGAACTCAGCAGCAAACATCATTACCAGAGCTCACCCTCACCTTCAAACCTTACCCTTCATTATTAAGGAGGTGTTTGTGAATTTCTGCCAGATCTCATCTACTTAACTTCTATCAGTGCTCAGCTGCCTTCCTAGGAAAATTCATTTTGAGCAAACATTTTGTAACTTCCATTGATGTGGTCCCATAGCACTGAATCAACATAAATATTTTAATGTTTGGCATGTGTGTGCCATTCTTCCCTAGATGCCAGCCTCAGTATAGCATAGAAAGAAAAATGTTATCATATTTTCCTTTACCCCAATGTTTGTCCTAAAATCCAGTTAGAGTTTTCAAAAGAATGGAGAGAGTGATGGTTTTCTGCATGATACAAGAAGGCTTTTCGTTGATGAAGAATTTACTTTCATCTTTGGAATCAGAAACCCATTGGCCAGGAATTTTTCTAAGTTTGTGCATCCTTATTTTCAAATGTAATTTCCAACTTTTTCTACTTTACTAAACTTACCACCTCACCATGATCTTCTTCAATGCCAGGAGTTAAATTTACCTCTCTCTTCATGTTAAATATAGAAATTACAGATGGGAACACATTTACCTTCCTGCCTCCAAACTTACAAATTTACCAGTATCCTCAACTATTTTTTGTCCTTTTCCCTTATAATGGAAATGGTGTCCGTTTTCCTACACTGCCATTTGTCTCCGAAAGCGTCTAGAACCCCCTAACCTATTCCCACACAAATAATTCAAGGATAATTTATCCCAGGAGCCATTTTTGAAATCTTCCTCTTCCTCATTCCTCTTACCTAATCCAACACTTTGTTCTCTAAGTCTGCTGCTATCGGCCTACATGAAACAATAATCATCTATAGACTAGACCACTGCAATTGCCTCTGAGAGATCTGCCGTGATCCACTATTGTATCCTCCAGTTTTTCACTATATTATAGCCAGAGTGATCTTCCATGTCTATCAGAAATACAGATCTGATCACATCCCTCTACCACTTAAAACATTTCAGTGCTTCCTATAGGAGAAAGCAAAATCCTTCACGTGTCTCTACCAACCTTTCCATCCTAAACCTATGACCCTTGCTCCTCATGACACAAGGCCTTTCTGCATCCATTCCCGACTCATAGAATGTGCTTTCCTTTTCTCATTGCCTCATGAATTCCTACTCACTAGTTTTTTTTTTTTAGTCATCAATATTTATTTACCATCATTTTGGTAGAGTTCTCTAGAGATGGTGGAGAATTAACAAACTGTGAATATATACCAACCCTCATGAAAGTTACAAATAGAAATAGTAGAATAATAACAGCTGATGTACGTAAGCAGAGCTACTCAAAAAGTACCAAATAGGATAATGGAGCAATTACATTTAATATGTGTTTGGTGCCCACTCTGCATGAGGTTTTGTACCAGGCGTTGGGGATATAAAGGTGAATGAAAAGCACAAGATTTCCAAGTTCTGGAATAAGTGGAAGAATTGAAATGAAATGAAAGTAACATGAGAAACTGTAATGGGAATATCTCTTCTACATATTCTGGGATAAATGAGAGAAAAGTGGGGAATGAAACTAATATAATTTCATTTATTGAGTATAAAAACCTTTCAATAATACTAACTAATATTTATATCTTGTTCAGTGGGTGCCAGGAGCTCAGTTAAAAGCATTAAATGAATTAATTTCATTTAAGCCACAGAAAATCACATGAAATAAAGACTATCCTTATCCTACATTTCTAGAATATTGCCCTGAGGCTCAGAGACTTTAACTTACTCTAAATTTACACAGCTTTTAGAGGCGGACTGATCCTGGAGGCTGTGCCCTTAGTAACTACACTGTGCAGTCTAAGAGTTGAGTACGAGAAAAATAGTAAGGGAACTCAAGCCTGGAATAAATGACATTCTCAGGTGCACAAAACATTTATGAGAAAGAAGTGCTATTAAAAGTAACATCTACATGATTTCATATTACCTGTTTTTTCCTAGTAAAGCAAAGCTGCCTCCTGATTAAATTAAAATGGAAGTTTGGCATGATGAGGGAAATCTAGAACTGCCTACTCGACTCTTTAGATTTCAGTTAAACCAACATTCTCTTGGAACCTTTCCTGACTTCTTGACTCATTTGGCCTGTTCCCTGTTAGAATGTAACTTCCAGGAGAGTAGAGACAATATATATCTTAATTACAATTTTAGTCCCAGCACCTAGCGTAATACAAAGAACAGAGTATGGCTCAATAAATACCTGTCAAATTAATGAGGACCAGACATAGAGAAAGGGATCTACAGTGGAAGCTGAGAAAAAATAAGCATGAAAGTTAGAAGAAACTCAGCTTTACAAGCCTTAGCTTCACAAGCCAAGGGGGAAATAGCATTTTACAAAGAAAAGGAGCAGTAAACTAATCAAATGCTGCTGGAAAGTCAAGTGGGCCCATGGCGTTAACTAATATGTAGGTAATTGATCACCTTAGGGATAGTGGTTTCAATAGTGTGATGAGGGCAGATTCTGAACTATAGAGAAGGGGAGGTAAGTGTAGACAGACAGGTCTTTAAACATGTTTGTCTCTGGAAAATAGGAGAGAAGTAGGTGGTATATGTAGCAACATGTTGGTTTAAAAGGAGAGTCTTATTTTACTATGGGAAGAAGATGCTTATGTTTAAATACTGCTGGAAAAGAACCAGTTGAGAGAAAAATTGAAAATATAGGAATTAAAATATCTGTGGAGTAAAATGGATATTATTTTTGTTTAAGAGAAATGAAGCAGATTCCCTTGAAATGGGTTTTACTTTCAGCAACCCAGGATAGACCTTTAAAATCAAGAAAAGTAATTCATATTTTAGTATAAAGTATGAGAGTGAAAATAAGGTAATTACAAAGGTGATTAAGGTTTAATCTCTAAGGGGTATGATCTGTACCCCCTCATTACCCTCCCACCTGGGATATCACCACAGATTTAGGAAACATTGGAAATGTATGTTTTGAGAGCTTTAAAAGTGAAATGAAAGCTGAATGCTCATATCCCCTATTTCAAAGTTATTTTAATAGGTTTAGTTTTTAAATAATGCTAATTTTTCCTATTGGAAATTTCTGAAGCATATTCCTAGTTGTTGTTGTTTCATTCTAGTTTACAAATTCATTACTCTTGAGTAGCATGATAATGATAAAAGAGAAAAGAAGATTGGGGATCAGAAAGACTCAGTGACAGCTCTAATTTTGTTGCTAATTAGCCGTGGGACCTTGCCATGCTGTTTAATCTTTCCTGCCTTACTTTCCCCATCTACAAAACAAGGATAATAAGGTCTATCATACTTTTCTCACAGGGCATATATCGTGAGGATCAAACGTGCTCATGCGTATAAAAGCCTTTTTACTCATATAAAATGCTGTACAAAGCAGCTGGATGAGAAGACACGAAACAAGCTCAGTGCAAAATGTTGTTCCATCACTTTCCAGGCACGTGACTTTGGGCAAACTCCTTAACACTTCTGTTCCTTAGTCTCTTCACCCAGGAAATGGGGGTAATATTCCCTAGCCCTCAAAGTTTTTATTAAGATTAAATGAGTTGTGAATGAAAGCAGAGAGCATACTTCTTAAATGTGCCTTGATTTGAAATTTATTCAGCCTATGATTTTGTTCTTTTATTTTCAGTACAGCGGGGAGATGCCTTTACTGAATGGTTTGACATTAGATAGGATTCAGATTCTAATGGGTTAAAGTCCTTTACAGCTTTGCTATTTGAAGGGCGGTTGGTCCCCAGGCCAGCAGCAGATACAGAAGCACTTGGGAGCTTACTAGGAATGCAGAATCTCAGGCCCCCTCCAGACTTGTAGAATCAGAATATGTATTTTACCAAGATCCCCAGATGATGTGTACGCAATTAATTTTGGAAATCACTGTTTAGCAAGCCATCCAGTTGTGAGAAGTGAGTTCAAAGAGAGTAATGTACATACTGTAACCTATGACGCCGTTTCCTCCTGTTCATTTTCCTTTGTCTTCAGTCCCCCAATTCTGTTTTACCATAAAAATGAAATGAACCAAAGAAGAGAAAAATGGAGCGAGAAGTTAAACAATCTTCAAATGTATTTGTGAAGTGGTTTTATACTAGGGCGAGAATTAGCTCCAGAGCTGCTGTGTGCATTTGTATTGTCACTTATTAGATGTCTCTGCCTGGAATAACACTGTCAAAGTGGGTGCCTTATCCTCCCTTACCCATCTGTTCTTTAACTTGCCGCCACCATCAAAGGCACTATCAAAATGTGCTGTGCTAAGGAGAGTGTCCAAGTTACTGCTCATTAACAAGCCAGG
Source organism: Balaenoptera musculus (assembly GCF_009873245.2). Lineage (NCBI taxonomy): Eukaryota > Metazoa > Chordata > Mammalia > Artiodactyla > Balaenopteridae > Balaenoptera > Balaenoptera musculus. The sequence continues at coordinate 25,797,390 of NC_045806.1, forward strand.
CAGCTACTGTTCTACACATTTTCCTGGTAGTTTCTTAGAGGTGAAGGTGAAATGTAGAAAAATATTTAAGCAATAAGTTTATAACTTTTTAATAGGCATTTAGAGGTATGCCATTTTTTTAAAAAGTAGGCAGAGAATAAAGTTGAGTCTGTTGAAGTAAATTTCAATAATAATCATACCACATAGTCTGAGTCTATCATAGGCAAAAGTTTTGTTGTTTCTTTTTAAATTTTTTGACTTTGTTAAATGATCAATTTGAAGACTGGGGAGGCTTGTTACTGTGGACACTGATGATATTTCAGCAATGAAGTAAACTTGCACGTTGCTGATGAAGGTAAAGTAAGTCTACCCCAGTTCAATCCAAGATCTATATATCCTTTTGCTAAATACAAGAGAGTCATCTTGTCCGTGCTCCAAAGGAAAGAGATTTACAAGTTATCCAAAACAGGTTAGCATCTCCTGGGCTGAAAAGATACGTCATGAGAATAAATGTGTGGGGAGGTTATCAGGGGAATGTTTCCAGATGAAGCCTGCAATTTTTAAAATTACTCTATTTCCTTCATTAAGGTTCTCCTTTTAAAAGGCAAATGGTCCTTTAAACATAGCATCTAAGATTTTGATTTATAGAAGACCAGATGTTAGTGCAGTTTGATTTAAATGTCTTTGGGGGTAGCTATGATTTTAGAAGCAGTATATATTGCATTTATGTGGAGGCCTCCCACATAGCATTTAAAGATTTGTGTGTCCCTTGGAGATACAGGTGAGGGAATTGTTGCTCTTTTACTTCATGCTAACAGGCTCAATTTTTCAATTCGTAATTAAATAGCCCATAGTCATCTTGAGGGACTATTAGAACTGTTGCTATTCAAGCAGACCTTGAGGAAGTTATGGCAAATAAAGGCTAAGAAGATGACCACCTGAGAAATCAAGATGATTAAATAGTCAGACCCACCAGGGCTCTCAGAATGCAGTTAGCAGTGATTGTGAGCATTTGAAAGAAACATGGATCCAGTCATTGCTAAATAAAATCAAGGTTGAATAGTAGATTCTGCTCTTATGATCTGGCTGTAAAATTTAGAAAAGGAAATGTATGAATGAATTTTTGCAAAATGTCTGAAAGGCAGGGAAAAACATAGAATTTCAACCAAGGAAGCAACGTTGCTCTAAATGATATTAGCTTGGATATTATGTGATTCACATCCCATGTTAGGTGTGGTCTTGTTCTAGGTATACGTATGTACTCTTCACAGGTGTTCAGGTTCAAGGTAAAATGGACCTATTGATAATTTTTTAAGTTCTCAATTTGCTAACCTTTTCACTTCTGGCTGTTGGGAGAACAAAACCCCAGTGAATGAGACTGTTTAGTGCTTTACATTATTCAGAAACGATAAGAAGAAAATGTAAAAGAAACAAGGTATTGGACAGTTTTTTCTTTTAAAAAAGGAAGGAAAGAAGGAAGGAAGGGAACACGGGCAGGAAGTCAGGAAAGCAGGGAGGCAGGCAACCTGCATAACCTGATGTGCTTCACTAAAAATTCAGCCCATACCTTCCAGAATATCATCTCCAAATCGGATCAGTTTATGATTAGGTATTGTGAGCAGCCATCTTGTTAATATGAGTCGATTGGAGCTACAAATTGATATCCTACCTCAAAGTAGCTCTTTCTTTTGTCATATCTTTGGGAAATTCTTTTTCAAGTTATAGTTTTAAAAGGCAATAACAAAACATATTGTTTGTGTTCTTACTATAAAAGTAATGCACTGTTACTGCAGAATGTTTTAAAATGTAGACAAACAAAGCAAAAAAAAATTGTTTTGACTTCATCACCTAAAGAGTTTACAGAGAGTTGACAGAGTTTAGTTACACCTAAAGTACTGTTTACATTTGCCCATTAAGTGTTGTTTTTTTTTGTCAGTACAGACACACACATTATAAAAAATAATGTTTTGTAATGTAACAATTTCCCTTAACAATATATGGGAAAGGTCTTCCTCATCACTGCATATTCTTCTATAACTTAGTTTTCTAAAGATCGAATAGTCTGCCGCTTTGTGAATTTGTAATAATTTGTTAATCCACTCCTACTTGGGAATGTTTATATTATTTCTAATTTTTTAGTTTTTAGAAACAGTGCTGAAATCAACATTATTGTAGCTCAGTGGTTCTCAGCCTGGGGTGATTTTGTCCCCAGGGGACGTCCAGCAATATCTGGGAACATTTTTGGTTGTCATAATGGAGAGAAAGGGGGAGATGGCATTGCCATCTAGTGAGTAGAAAAATATATTTCACAAAGTTATTGAAACCTAAATGAGATCACTGGTTGTGCTTATGAAAGCAAGATATTAGTTTCCACTTATTGACCATAATACTGTTTTTAATTCTGTCTACCGATTAGTCATAGTTTCTGCTGAAAATTTTTTAAGCATGAAGGTATGAGGATTTTTTATAGGTGACATAATTGTGAGTAACCCCCCCCCACACACACACACATCAAAGGAAAATTTTCCAAATATTCATTATCAAAATGAGCTCTCCGTAGCACCTTTTTCCTGGAAAAATAATTTTCTCACATATTGTTAATGTGTTGCCTTTATCTTGAAGAGGTAATGTGGGATTTAGATAGATATTGTTTATTTTTGCCTGATCTGTTGTTTCCTTGGTCAAGCTTTCCAGAGGTTTGTCAGTTTAAGAACCAACCTTTGATTTCATTGATACCATGTTGTACGTGTATTTTCTGTTCTGTCATTTTCTTCTCTTCTCCTTTTTTCGTGCTTTCTTTGAGTTTATTTTGCTGTTCTAACTTCTTTGGATATATGTCTAGTTCATTAATTACCTTCTTTTATAATATACACATTTAAAACTGTATCTTCCCATCTAAGTATTCTTCAGCTTCATCTCACCTGTTTTGGTTTAAACTGTTAATTATTACCTCAAAATATCTTCTAAATTCTGTTACAATTTTCTTCTTGGATTAGTGGATTTAGAACATATGGGAGACTACCAAACGTAAAATAGATAGCTAGTGGGAAGCAGCCGCATAGCACAGGGAGATCAGCTCGGTGCTTTGTGACCACCTAGAGGGGTGGGATAGGGAGGGTGGGAGGGAGGGAGACGCAAGAGGGAGGAGATATGGGGATATATGTATATGTATAGCTGATTCACTTTGTTATACAGCAGAAACTAACACGCCATTGTAAAGCAGTTATACTCCAATAAAGATGTTACATAATAAATAAATAGATAAATAAATAAATAGAGCATACGGGAGTATATTAGTTTTGTTGTCGTCACTGTTGTTAAAGATCTTGTTTAATTGCATGCTCTGTGTGGTTTGTCAAACCTTTGAAACTGATAGAAAAAATTATGGCACAAAATGGTCAGTTTTTCAAAAATGTTTTATTTGTGTTTGAAAAGAATGAATGCTCTTCAACTATTGGGTACAAGTGCTATATATTTCCATTAGTTAAAATTTGTTAATCATAATTAACTCTATATTCTTGGTGTTTCTCTGTTTGTTTTATCAGTTTTTGACCAATGCATTTTGAAATTTTTCACTATGATTGTATTTTTGCTTATTTTCTCTCTCCTGTTGATTTTTGCTTTATATGTTTTGAACCTATATTATTAAGTGTATACAAAATTATTTTTGTAATTTTGTCATAAATACATCATTTACTATAACGATGTGACCCGTAATGGAATATGACTTTTCTTTAAAAGTCTATTTCAGGGGTGGTCCAGTGGTTAAGACACCACACTTCCAGTGCTTCCACTGCAGGGGGCGCAGGTTCAATCCCTGGTCTGGGAACTAAGATCCCACATGCCGCGTGGTGCGGCCAAAAAAATAAAAAATAAAAAATAATAATAATAAAAAGAAGTCTATCAAATAAGTCTGTTAATACAGGTATTAGGCTTTCTGAATTTGGTATTTGCATGCTAATTTATTTTTTATTATTTTGTTTTCAACCTTTTGGAAACTTATGTTTAGATGAATTTATTAAAAACAACATATAGTTGGGTTTAGTTATTTTTCCAGTCTGACAATCTTTGCCTTTTAAGTGGTGCAGCTAGTATATCTAATTCAATGTAATTTTTGATAGATGGGATTGGGTATACCTACATTTTTTGTACCTTATATCTTTCCCACCTATTTTTCATTTATGTTTCTCTCTTTTCTTATCTTTTGGGGGTGTGTGCGTTAATATCTTTATTTTTCCTTACTTTTCATTAACTCACTTGAAAATTATACAGTGTGTCTCTGTTCTGTTATTTGTTACCCTAGAAATGACAATAATATGCCAAATGCATCAAATTATAAAATATATCATTGCTTTTACCTTCCTCCTAGAAAATTTGAGTACTCTAAAACAACTTAATTCCACTAACACCCTTACTAACATGTTATTTGCCTATATTTCAGTTCTAATTTGTAATCATGTAAGACACAGACATAATTATTATGACTTTAGTCACCATTCATTATTTAACCACACATTTACCACTTTTTGCAGTTTTCATTATTTTTGTATCTTAGAACTTCTGTCCAACGTTATATTTCTTCGCTCTGAAGTAATTTTCTTAGAATTTATCTAGGAGATTAGGATCTGCTGTTGGTAAACTCTCCCATGTTTATTTGTTTATTTGTTTGTTTGCTTTAATTTGAAAATGCCTTTATTTTAACCTCAGTCCTAAAAGTTATTTTCCCTGGATACAATTCTAGGTTAGCAGTTATTTTCTCTTAACACACTGAATATATCATTTCACTGTCTCTGCTTTCTGTGTTTTCGCTGTAGAAGTCATTCTAACTGTTATATACTTGATGTTCCTTTTAATATGTTGCTCTTAATATTTCCCCTTTGTCTTTATAGTTATGCATTTCTACTCTGATGTGTCTAATTATGGATTCTTCCAGTGTTTATCCCTTGAGAAGTTCATCAGTCTTAAGTCTGTAGAATGATGTCTTCATTCTGTTCTGGAATTTTTTCAGTATTTAAATCTTCATATATTGCCTATGCCACATTCTTTTCATTCTCTTCTGGAATTTTTTCAGTATTTAAATCTTCATATATTGCCTATGCCACATTCTTTTCCTTCTCTCTTCTTGACATTGTAATTAAATGTATGTTAAACCTTCACACACAACCTTGCATGCCCTTCTTTTTTCACATTTTACACCTAAATAGAAAATCTGTCCTGCAAATGGGTACTGCATCTATAATTTCTTCTAAATTATTGACAGTTTACTAATTTTCTCTTCAGTCATGTCTGCTGGTAAACTTGTTCATGAAGATCTTAAACTTGGTTATATTATTTTTCTTTTCTAGGAATCATACTTGATTATTATCTATAACCTGCTAGGTTTTTTTATATAGATATCTGTTCCTTGTTGATATTTTCACAATTATGAGTTTTTAGAAAATATAATAAGCATATTCAAGCTTATGTTTATGGCCAATTTACCCTCCCAACTTAAACAACTAAATTACTGAACAAAATATGTCAAACAACAGTTTTCAGACATTGTATGACAGGCAGCACAGCAAAGTGATCTCTGAGGGAAGAGAAATAAATGAGATAGTCCAAACTCACTGCCTAGAGAAAGTTTCAAGGCCACAGTGCAGAGAGGGAGAACCCAAACAGAACCTCTGTCCTCTCTTAGTTGAGGAGACAGAGTTTAAAATCCGGGAAGGTAAAGGTGGTTAGAGTTTGCTGGGTAGAGAAACTGAGAGGAGATAACTACTAAAGAGAGAGCTCCAGAGTCCTACAGAGGGTTCTCCTCCAGTCTTTATCTGAACACTGGTGAGCATATGTGTGTGAGGAAATAGCCAAGGCCAGGGAAAGATCCATCAGTGCCTGGAATAGTTCATGTGCCCACCAGAACAGTGGAAAAACCTTATTATTCCTAAGGCATCAGGTAGAGTATTCAAGATAACTTAGTACCTTATTAGCAGAGAAGTATTAGCCCCAGAATAAACATTTTTCTGGTTTTACCTAACAAAGCTTTAAAATAAAACTTAACAGAATCAAACCCTTTTGACATAATTTAACTATGCTCCAGACAAAACAAACCTCAAGAATATATACCTTCTTCCAGCTCACAAGAAGGTAAAATCACAATGTGTGTATCCAATAAAAAACTATTAGGCATGCTAAAAATCAGAGAAATGTGACTCATAATGAGAAAAATCAACCAATGGAAACAGAAACAGAAATGACACTGATGATAGAATTAGTAGACAAGGACATTTAAAATGATTATGATAACTATATTTCATATGTTTGAGAAGGTAGAGCAGAGCATTCGCATGTTAAGGAGAGAAATGGAATATATTTTAAAAGTCTAAAATTGAACATCTAGAGATTTAAAAAATGATTTTTAGATGAAAAATACATTAGATGGAATTAACAGCAGATTAGCTACTTGATGCAGGAGAAAAGATCAGTGATCTTGAAGACTAAGCAGTAGAAACTCCAAAACTAAACACAGGAAAATGACTGAAAAAAAATAAATAGAGCATCAGTGAGCTGTGGACAACTACAAGAGGCCAAATATATGTGTAATTGGAGTCCACAAAGGAGAGGGAAGTGGATGGAAGAAACATCTTAAAAAGTAATGGACGGGCTTCCCTGGTGGCGCAATGGTTGAGAATCTGCCTGCCAATGCAGGGGACACGGGTTCGAGCCCTGGTCTGGGAAGATCCCACATGCCGCGGAGCAACTAGGCCCGTGAGCCACAACTACTGAGCCTGCGCGTCTGGAGCCTGTGCTCCGCAACAAGAGAGGCTGCGATAGTGAGAGGCCCGCGCACTGCAATGAAGAGTGGCCCCCACTTGCCGCAACTAGAGAAAGCCTTCGCACAGAAATGAAGACCCAACACAGCCAAAAATAAATAAATTTTTTTAAAAAAGTAATGGACAAAATTCTTCCAAATTTGATTAAAAAAAAGACTATAGGGGCATCCCTGGTGGTACAGTGGTTAAGAATCCACCTGCCAATGCAGGGGACATGGGTTCGAGCCCTGGTCTGGGAAGATCCCACATGCCATGGAGCAACTAAGCCCGTGCACCACAACTACTGAGCCTGTGCTCTAGAGCCTGCGAGCCACAACCAGTGAGCCCACATTGCTGCAACTACTGAAGCCTGAGCGCCTAGAGCCCGTGCTCCACAACAAGAGAAGCCACCACAGTGAGAAGCCCGTGCACCGCAACCAAGAGTAGCCCCTGCTCGCCACAACTAGAGAAAGCCTGCATGCAGCAACAAAGACCCAAAGCAGCCAAAAATAAATAAATAAAATAAAATTTTAAAAATGCTAAAAAGAAAAACTCTAAACCACAGATCCCAAGAATCTCAATGAACCCGAGGGATGAGAAATATTTTTTAAATTAATTTTTATTGGAGTATAGTTGCTTTACAATGTTGTGTTAGTTTCTGCTGTACAGCAAAGTGAAACAGTTATACATATACATATATCCACTCTTTTAGATTTCCTTCCCATTTAGGTCACCACAGAGCATTGAGTAGAGTTCCCTGTGCTATACAGTAGGTTTTCATTAGTTACCTGTTTTATACATAGTAATGTATATATGTCAATCCCAATCTCCCAATTCATCCCACTCACCCTTCCCCCCTTGGTAACTGTAAGTTTGTTTTCCACATCTGTCTCTATTTCAGCTTTGCAAATAAGTTCATCTGTACCATTTTTCTAGGTCCCACATATAAGTGATATTATACAATATTTGTTTTTCTCTGACTTCCTTCACTCTGTATGGCAGTCTCCAGGTCCATCCACGTCCTTGCAAATGGCACTATTTCGTTTCTTTTTATGGCTGAGTAATATTCCATTGTATATATGTACCACATCTTCTTTATCCATTCCTCTGAGGGACGAGAAATATTACACACCAATGCACTTCATAGTCAAATTGTTCAAAATTAGAAATCAAGATAAGATCTTGAAAGCAGCCAGAGAAAAAGTACAGATGAATAAAGATATAAATGACAGCTGACTGCTCATTAAAAAGCACAAGGCAGAAGGTAGTGGATGCATGTCCTTAAAATACTGAAGGGGGGAAAAAGTGTCAAGAGTTGTGGTGTTGGTATGAGGGAAACAGACTTACTCTTACCCTGAGTAAAATGGTCCCAGTTCAGTATAGAAAGAATGTCTACTATAATTCCCAACTAAGATGGGCACCAGATTTTGTGGTTTCTACCTGCTTTTCCCTATTGAGTCATTAAAAGAAAAGCTCAAGTTAGCTGGTACTGATAAATGCCTAGAATAAAAGAAAATTCAGTGTTGTGCTTGTCTCTCTGGATTCCCATGTCCCCTTAGATTTTTGTCCCGTAATGTATTCTCTTAACAGCACTTTGATGTCTTTAGTTTGTTTTCATTAAGAGGATGGTCTGAATAACCTAGCCTCTCCATATTTCTGTAAAAGTAATTAGTAATTTTCATGGTCATTTTCCACCTCACTACAAAGTATTGTAAACATTTTTGTTATTTGAAGGTCGTAGTTTAGATAATTAATCATATTGGTAATATACAATAACATGGAAAGTTGCATACATCATTAAAACGCACAATATGTAGAAAGAAAACAAAGTAACGTCATTACCTCTCTCCATTTTTCTGCAATGTAGAACTACAACTCATCCCTCAAGGACCTCACTGACTGTCTGTGGGCAGGATACTCTGACGTGTGAGGAGGACACGTTATCAATAAAAAAATTAAAACTTCATAAAACTGAATTTACTGTTCATTTTAAATTAAAAATAGACATTAATAGGATTTCTAATATCTTCTGCTGATATCCATGGATCATATTGTTGAAAGCTGAACCCATATGAGTTTGTGATTTTGAAGTAAAAATCAACAAATATTGGCAATTTCTTATGGTTAGACTTAATTCACCCCATTTCAGAAACCATTGATATAGCCAAAAGGGCACAGAATTGAGAGACAGAACTTTGATTCCACCATTTAGCTATCCCTGGAGCTTTTGAGACATTACTTTGCATCTCTGAACCTCTGGAATATTGTGAGATTTAAACAGCATGCCTTTCCTAAAATGATTACCAAACAGTGATTACCAAATTCTGGCACAGCAGGAAATCAGTTTAGCACAATGGTTAAGATGGTGGTCCAGGCATCAGTCAACTGTGAGATGAAACTGATTCTATCATCTACTAGATGAGTCACCTTGGTAAAATTCCATAAATTTTCTGTGCCTCAGTTTCCTCATCCATAAAACAGGGATAAAAATAATACCCATACCACAGTGTTACAATAAAGATTAAACGCCTATGTTTATAAAATACTTAGAAAAGTGCCTGGCACATAGTAAGCAAATAGGTATTCACTTTTTATTATAGCAGGATATCATTAAAAATGAACAGCATCCCTTCACCCCCTTCGAGTGAACACAATCAAGAAATGCAGACAGAAGAAAACTAATACAAATGAGAATCATTACTCATCTAGAAACCAATAACATCGTTGAAAGTAACAGATATCTGGAATTCCAATCATGATGGATAAAAGGTTCATGCTTATAAGAAGGCAAAAGACTGTAAATGTAATAACTATTTGTTGATGTAGGAAATGGCCATGCAGAAGAGTAGAAACTACCTTAAACATTTCCACTTGCATCAGATGGAAAATCAAGCAGCTGCTTTAGTTACTTGCAGTTTTTCAGTAATGCATTTCACTTTGCCATTGTAGAAATTCGGTGCATTGAATTGTTGAAATCCTCTGTATTCTTTCTCCACATGGCTTCTGCTCCAAGGAAAATGTGACATAAGGGGCTCACAGCTAGAGTTACTATCAAAAGCTAGGCAAGCAGAGAAATATTCATGCTCCTGTAAGATGCTGCAATTATGGAATACAATAGCAACTTTAGGCCAAATGTTGAATCCTACAAGGATCAGTTTGAAATGTTTGCCCCAACTTTGTCTTATACCACACATGTTTTGTGGTTTTTTAGTCTTTCTAACAGAGGTTCCTAAATTTTCTTGGTTCATGGCGCCCTTAGTTTCTCAGTAATTTTTTCATGACTCTCTAGCCAACCCCCCCACCCGCCGCAAAAAAAACTTAATAGTTCTGTTTACTAAGCAGTTAGGTCCAAAGAATTTAATAAGTATTCATATCCTAACAACTTAGTAGCTGTTTGGAATAATATTTATATTTGTACTTTATAATACTTAAAAATTGAAAAAATTAATTTTAAATAATCACAGTTATTTACTAATGGGATATATGTGCCTGTTGGTCACTGTACAACTTCTCAAACCTTGGAATCCAATTGGACACTGCCTCCCTCATTTCCTGTTCCACATTGATTTTTGCACAGCACTTGCTTTTTATCACAACTACCAGAATGCCAGCTTTGCAAAGATACGACATCATCAAAATGAATGTAATCCACCTGGTAGCCCACGTGTCGCTGAGTTTACCTTGAAATTTTAAACTATCCTAAGGTGTTCCTGTAAGTTTACTGTGTTGCCCTGTGACACGTTGGCACACAGTTTGGGAACCACAGCTCTATGCCATTTCCTATATATTTGAAGTTATTTCAAATAGGTATCCATTATGGACAGATTGCTGTATGGATCTAAATATCACTTTCTGCCTTTCAGAGCGTTTTTATTGAGAAGGAGGCTGGATGGTGGTATTTGAATAAGTAAATATAAGGAGTTACATCATCATAAAATATTTATTGAGACTTTATTGAACGTAAAGGGTGGTGAGGAAGGCAAACAGAATTTATGTTCCTTAAGAAGTTTAGTGTATTTGACTAAATAGTTTATATGTATGAGATCTGATTATTTCATTTTCTCAGTGAACTTTGTTAATACCTCCCCTATATCTCTACTATATAGTCCTTCACAGTTTGGGTTCCCTTTGTTTTTTTCTGCTCATACCCTGTCTCTTTCTGATATTATATCTCTTCCCCTGCTTCCCAGCTCCCCATACTCAAATATAATCATTTCATCATCACCCTAATAAGCTCTATGATTCCCAACTTCATGTCTTTATCCATGGCATTTCCTGTCTGGTGAAATAAATTTCTCCCTATTTTTCACTTAACAAACTCCCATTCATCCTTCTAGCCCAGCTCAAATATTTTTCTTAGTGAAATCTTTCCCTACCCTTACCCTTACTATTCTTCCCCTTTCAGGAAAAATTACTCATTCACTTGCCTTTCTTCTTATAGTACTCAGTATATATGCCTGTGTTTCTATCAGTGTTCAGTAAGATAAGAACCCCCAGGGAGGGGGAGGGGGGAGAGAAAGAGAGAGAGGTGGGGGCAGAGATAGATGGCAGATAGACAGACAGACAGACAGACAAGGGAGTTCATAAAGGGATTTTACTTTCCCTGATTTTGGGGGGTGCAGATTAAACAGTCTGTATATTTTTGTGTCTGGAGATTGAAGTCTGCAGAGAAATCAGTCAGAAAAGAAGATATTGGGGAAGCAAGGATAAAGTAGAATCTGTGAAACTGAGCTTGAACTAATGAGAACTTACTAGAACCTAGGTTGATTTCTCACTGCCTCAAGATTCCAACTTTGACAGTGGGGGTGTCCTGCAGGAGAAGCTGGTGCTCATCATCAAGCAGCTAAACATTCCTCTGGCCTAAGAGTCAGAGAAGCTGAAGAAGCTCTCTAAGAACTCTGACTCCACACCCATCCTGGGAGCTCACAGAGAAGCTTAATGGAGCTGCAAGCTCCTGTCCTACACCAATCTTTAAAGCAAAAAATGAAGATGGCAGCTGCTTTAATTCTGTCTTCTGAATCTCACACAATATGTATCTTCTTTTGCCCATTTTATTTTATTTGAGCATCATAACAATTCTAGATGGCATGTACTATTTTTTGTAACTGAAGTATACTTGATTTACAGCGTTTTACAACGTTGTGTTTCAGGTGTACAGCAAAGTGATTCAGTTCTTTTTCAGATTCTTTTCCATCAGAGGCTATTACAAGATATTGACTATAGTTGCCTGTGGTATACAGTAGGTCCTTGCTGGTTATCTATTTTATATATAGTAGTGTGTATCTGTTAATCCCAAACTCCTATTTATCCCTCCCCCTCCCCGCCCTTTCCCGTTTGGTAACCGTAAGTTTGTTTTCTGTGTCTGCGAGTCTATTTCTGCTTTGTAAGTTCATTTGTATCATTTTTTAAGATTCCACATATAAGTGATATCATATGATATTTGTCTTTCTCTGTCTGACTTACTTCACTTAGTATGATACTCTCTAGGTCCATCCGTGTTGATGCAAATGACAATATTTCATTCTTTTTATGGCTGAGTAATATTCCACTCTGTGTGTGTGTGTGTGTGTGTGTGTGTGTGTGTGTGTGTGTGTGTGTGTTTGTATACACACCACATCTTCTTTATCCCTTAATCTGTTGATGGACACACGTTGCTTCCATGTCTTGGCTATTGTAAATAGTGCTGCTATGAACATTAGGGTGCATGTATCTCTCCTATTAGAGTTTTCGTCTTTTCCGTATATATGCCCAGGAGTTGGACTGCTGGATCATATGGTAACTCTCTTTTTAATTTTTTAAGGGCCCTTTTTACTGTTCTCCAAAGTGGCTGCACCAATTTATATACCCACCAACATGGTAGGAGGGTTCCCTTTTCTCTACACCCTCTCCAGCATTTGTTATTTGTAGAGTTTCTGATGATGGCCATTGTGACCAGTGTTAGGTGATACCTCATTGTAGTTTTGATTTCCATTTCTCTAATAATTAGCCATGTTGAGCATCTTTTCATGTGCCTATTGGCCATCTGTATGTCTTCCTTGGAGAAATGTCTATTTAGGTCTTCTGCCCATTTTTTGATTGGGTTGTTTTGTTTTGGACATTGAGTTGTATGAGCTGTTTGTATATTGTGGAAATTAATCCCTTGTCAGTTGCATCATTTGCAAATATTTTCTCCCATTCCGTAGATTGTCTTTTCATTTTGTTTATGGTTTCCTACAATATGTATATTGTAGTCCACACTAATGTGGACCTGGGCAGAGAAGGAAATCCTGAGAAATATAATTTTAACTTGGCTAAGTTGACACAATGCAAATACACCACTGCCTTTAAGTGCACTTGCTTAGGTGCCTGTCTCTGCCCCTAGAATGTGGGCTCCTGGAGGGCAGGGACCACATCTTACTTATAATCTCTCTCTAGTGCTTCATACAAAACCTGACACATAATAGGGGCTCACATATTTTTGTTGAATGATGAATGAATGAATGAACAAATGAATGAATAGGAAAAGATGATGAACACCCTCAGACATCACACTGTAAGTATTAAATATTTGGTCACTTAAAAAGGGAATAAATAAGCAGGAAGAATCACTTGTTTCCAAAAGCAAATACTTAACATACCTTATATCGCCTAATCCCTTTAGGATGAGGTGAATATATTTAAGCCTATCAAAATTTTATCATGTATATAGATCTTCCAAATTTAAAGATTGTGTTTATTGAGGTTCATTTGATAACTTATTATTTAGTTAAATATAATTAAGTCACCACTTTTCTGGACATATATGGCACAAAAATATTCTTTAAAATAAGCCTCCGTTATATTATAAAAATAAGAGTAAATGTTGATTACTAGTTAAATACCAATTTAAATTTAGTTTCTTTTCATTTATACACCTCATATTTCAAAATCCACTAGCACAGAAGTCACTGAAGATAAATATTGCCAACCTATCTCTGTCTGCATTTCTATTTATCACAGCTTCTCCTGGCATCAATTCAATCCCAAGTCCTATTTTTCAGAGTGTTTTGGCCTGGTTTAAGCTCCAAAGCATCACTACCGTGATCATTCCTTAATTTTCAGTCTTCAGAGGCATCAACATCTATAGCCTATACCCATCTGTAATCACATGATTAATAGGCTACAGCAGGACAGAGCCCCAACTCTATGTAGAACTGCATCCTTCATAGAGAGGCTTTAAGAATAAGCAGCCAAATTAAACTTATTCTGATCCGTATAGAAGCAAAATTAGTACCTTGCCTTGCTGTCATTATGGGTAAGATGCACATCATGTCTCACTGATAGTCCCCAGAATATAAGTAATCTTTAGCTTTTGCTGTTTGCTATTGGCTCATTACAAAATAAAAAAATTAAAACAATAATAAAACACTTGATCCTTGACTTTTGTTGATATCTTAAGGTATGTGAAAACTTTTACAGATATGACAAACATGAGAAAACTCTATTTTACTAAGAGCAGACTAACTGTAACCTTGGTAACTATGGAATCATTTTTTTAAATTCTCTAAAAGCCTGTTGTATTTTTAATTTAATGAATCAGTTATTCTAACCCCTGGACAACTTTTTAAAATTCTTAGCAAGTAAACTTCTTTTCTAAAAGTTTGTCTCTGCATCTTCAAATAACAAGAGGGAACTAAAATTTAATGAGTGACAACTCTGTGCTATACATAGGTTATGAGGCAGTCACTCTTATTCTCATTTACAAGTGAAAACATTTAGGATCAGAAATGTTAAAAATCTCCTTAAAACTAAACAGCTAATAAATTTGAATGCCAAGATTTTAACTTAGGATTTTAACCAGTTAAAGAGGGCAAAGCTTTTACTCCCTCCATTATGTCATAATGCTTCCCTACCCACCATTACTATGGGATGGTTTCAAGATTTAGGATAAGTTTTAAGAAAGCATAGCAGGGCTTCCCTGGTGGCGCAGTGATTGAGAATCTGCCTGCCAGTGCAGGGGACGTGGGTTCGAGCCCTGGTCTGGGAGGATCCCACATGCCGCGGAGCAACTAAGCCCGTGAGCCACAACTACTGAGCCTGCGCGTCTGGAGCCCGTGCTCCGCAACAAGAGAGGCCACGGTAGTGAGAGGCCCGCTCACCGCGATGAAGAGTGGCCCCCGCCTGCCACAGCTAGAGAAAGCCCTCGCACAGAAACGAAGACCCAACACAGCCAAAAATAATTAATTAATTAATTAATTAATTTAAAAAAAAAAAAGAAAGCATAGCAGTTCTTTTCCTGGTGTTTTGCATTATCCTTAGGCACAGTCATTATTCATTCATTCTTTGATTCAACAAATATTTATTGAGTACCTTATATATACCAGTCACTTCTCAAGATGATAGAGATATAGTGATGAACAAGACAAAATCCCTATTCTTATTGAGTTTCCATTCTAGTGAGGAAGACAGATATAACCACAGAAATAAAAAATAAAATACATATAGTTTCAGGTAACTAAAGTAAAACATCACAGGGTTAAGGGATGAAAGATGATAGAGGTTAGGGGACAAATTGGGCTTTATAAATAAGAAGGGGAAATGGGGTGCCTATAAATATCAAGCTTCTCCAACTATATAGAACTAAGATGAAAAGGATATTCCAAATAATATTCTCATCTATGCTTAATTGTCTTAAAAATAGGGATTAATTACTGTTACTATGAAATAATCGAGAAAGACTAGAAAAGAGTGAGATTTCAGAGTAATAGTAATGAGAAATCTTTCAAGACTTGTATTGACCTGTCAGTATTCTGCCTCTAGTATCATCTTAGATCATATTGAAGTGTAGGAACTCTGGCTTTCCAAGTTTAGAGGTCCTCCCTCTCCAACTTTACAACTATCTTTCCCATTGATCCTGTCCTGAAATATGATTCCCTTTAAAAGCTTTAAGGACACCTTCTTTCTACTTCTGTTACAAATGACAGACTCCTAAAAGTCAGTCATTTTTTATTTTCCCTTTTTCTTTCCATAACATTCTAAATATTAACACAGAGAACCACATATGAATTAAACATTATTTTCATCATGACTGGGTTTAAAATGGATCAGCAAGAAAAAGAAAAACGTAACCTTGACACTGTAGAGGAAATGAGATTGAAGACAATTCTTATTTTAATGTTGTTTACCAAGAAGGCAATATAGCAAAGTGATCAAAACTCAAGTGAGTCCTAAAGTCAAATTACCTGTGTTCAAGTCCAAGGTCTGGTGATGACTTGTTATATGATTTGAACAAATTACTAGACCTTTTGGATTCCACATTCTCATCATGATTATACATGCTCCATATGTTCATTTTAGTAAGTAAGATTAAAAAGTATATTCTTAATGCAGCACCAGCCACTTAATAACACACTACAGATAGATATTAGTTAATATTATTTTCACCACTGATAAATAGATTTAAGGACAAAAGATATCTTTCCCATCTCATCTGGGAAACTCCTTTGTATATTTCAAAACTATGGTTTAACATTCCCTTTCCTGTCAAGCCTTCTGTGATTCCCGAGGAAGACTTAGGTGTCATTTTCTTGTGCTCCCATTGTACTTTATTCCTAATTCTATGTTAGAATTGTAAAAGGATACAGGCAACTCTCTTTTCAGTGGCTATGAAATCAATTGTCTGAAGTGAAGTTTCCTAAATGCAAACCCTAAGATAAAGATTTAAGTGCAACTGATTTATTTAGGAAGTGGTCCTGAGAGAAACTGGAAAAGGGAATAGGGGAGACCAGAATAGACAAAGCCAAACAAAGATATGACTTCAGGTGAAGCCCCACTCAGTCTGATCCCACAGCAAGCTCTGGAGCTTACATTATAACTCAGAGTTTGTCATCCTGTAAGGTGAGAAAGCTGGGCTTTCATACTACCCTATCAGTCAGTCATTGGCTAAGGGGGTGGTATGGGGCATAAACTCGAAGGTACTTCCAGCTCTCTGCAGGCAATGCTTTGAGAAAGGTCTCAGGTGGGAGCCATCAAAAACAAAGCACACAGAAGATGGGACATAGGGGCACACAAGTCAAGGGGGGAAGGAATCTGGGTGTAGTACCAGCAGTGTCCTGACTCACAGTCCTTTCTTAATGAACTCCCACTATTTAAATGACTTTATTCCCAGCTCCCCTGTACTGCCGTATTACTTCTGGTTCCTGTCTCAGTGCCAAGAGGAATTGGCCTTAGAAGCCCTTTTGTATAGTAAATAGCATTCTACCTTACGGCAGTAACCAGAGTGCCTTTGGCCTTAGCCTTAGAACAGTGTTGACACACCATGCAGGAGCCTCTGGTGGCTGACTTTTCTGTTTGTGTTGCTACTGAGCAGCTGCTATCGCCTGGCATTATTGCCCACGTGTCACAATCCTTAGACAGGCACTTTGCCACTCCTCCTGCCCTACTCTGACTCCTTTCCAACCTCTGTATCCGATTCTGTGGTAGCTGCTGCCTCTTCTAATCTACAGTAGCTTACACAAGGTTGTAAGTCTGGTTTCTTTCCAACCCTACTAACCACATATACCTAGATGGCCACTTGCCTCATCTTTGTTTGAAGACTTGCTGCCCCGTACTTCTTCCTAAATCATTCTATCCGTTCCACTCTAGCAGTTCCACTGGGAAAGAGAAATTGCCTTTATCCCTTCCAATTAAAAATTTAAAAGTTCTGTCTCCTTTTCTGATGTTCTTGCCATTCCACATGGGGTTGCATTATCAATTTCTCAGAGTACCAAAATCTGTCACCCGGTCTTCTGTTTCACAGTTGGAATCTGTCCTATAAATAGAGTATTCTTATTGTTAGACAACATTTTAGAATTGAAAATTTGTGTTCAGAATTCAACAGTATTATTTTCATATATATTATATCCATATTTAAAAATTTTTTGTCAATACTGTGCAGGATTCAGTGACATTTTCCCACTATATCACCATTCTTTATTATAAAATTAGAGACTCTCCCTAATAGTATGTAAGAAAGAAAAGAGCTGCTCAGTGTTTGAAATTTATTGTATAATTTTAAAATGCCATATAAGAGAGATCTTATGTGATACTTTTGCTTGAATTCAGACTCCCTAGTCAGAAATAGATTTCCATAGGTAGATGGATAGATTAGATAGATGGATGATAGATAGATGATTTATAGCATAGATTATAATAATTTCCTTCTACTTTGTTGGTCATTTATTCTTTAATATTTATTGATTTGCTACTACAGCGGTAGGCCCTGGGAATAAAAGATGATAAAGAAACCAGAACTGCCGTTAAGGCATCATAATCTAATGGGAAAAACAGACATGAAATAATTACAATACAGTGCTAACGGTGCCATTGGGGAAAAAAAAAAAAAAAAAAACAAGGGCAAGAGGTAGGAATGGCAAACATTTTCCAAACTACCTTTGTCTTGAATTTGCACGATGCTCTGTTCAATTAGTGAACTAATGATTGATCCTGAATCAGCTCAAGCCACACAGGCCGAGTTAGATTCTCCCTCTTTGTGACTCCCTTAGAATTCATCACATAATCCTGTATTTCTCTGCTTGTCCACCTCCCTGACTAGACTCGGATCATCTTGAACACAGGATTTTGTCTAATTATCTTTGTATCCAAAGCATCAGTCATAATTTTTGGTACGTAGTTGCTCCTCAATAAATGTTTGTAAACTGAATGAATGAACGAATGAATGAACTAAACAAAAGATAGGGAAGAATTTCTTTGAAGTCTTTATATATAAATTTATATTTAAACTACTAAGCATCTCATATTGTCCAGCTAAAATTCTGAAACTGCAAGTGAGGTTGAGAGGATCACCTAATGTCACGGGCTGGTCTCAATTTTGTTTTCTTGTCCAAAGCTCCAGACTTCGCAAATTTGACAGAGTTGTCTCCATTCACCATGCTGAAGCTCCGTAGGGACAGAAAACAGCTGCACCTTCCAGAGCAGCTTGTGAGATGTACAGAAAAGAAATGAATATTTCCTATATCAAGAAAGTGGGCTTTTAAACACTTGTTGCATCTAATTCTGGTAATGTTTGGTTTTTAAAAAACTCATCTACATGGTTATATTTTGCTGTCTCTGCAGTACCATTACATGACTGCTGCCTCAGCCTTTTGCAAGCAATTATGGTGAGCTTTAAAATCGAGTAGCAGTGAAGGGGTGCAATTCTCCTGGTTCTCTAATGTAGCTCGAGTTCATGCCTTAGTATTTTTTAATCCATCATTATGTGATTCTTGATGGGCTTTGTTGTTTTTTTTTTGATTTTTTGAATTTTATTTCATTTATTTTTTTATACAGCAGGTTCTTATCAGTTATCTATTTTATACATATTAGTGTATATATGTCAACCCCAGTCTCCCAATTCATCCCCCCCAACCCCCTGCCGCTGTCCCCCCTTGGTGTCCATATGTTTGTTCTCTACATCTGTGTCTCAATTTCTGCCCTGCTAACCGGTTCATCTGTACCATTTTTCTAGGTTCCACATGTATGCGTTAATATACGATATCTGTTTTTCTCTTTCTGACTTACTTCACTCTGTATGACAGTCTCTAGATCCATCCACGTCTCTACAAATGACCCAACTTCGTTCCTTTTTATGGCTGAGTAATATTCCATGGTATATATGTACCACATCTTCTTTATCCATTCGTCTGTCGATGGGCATTTAGGTTGCTTCCATGACCTTGCTATTGTAAATAGTGCTGCAGTGAACATTGGGGTGCATGTGTCTTTCTGAATTATGGATTTCTCTGGGTATATGCCCAGTAGTGGGATTGCTGGGTCATATGGTAATTCTAGTTTGAGTTTTTTAAGAAACCTCCATAGTGTTCTCCATAGTGGCTGTATCAGTTTATATTCCCATCAACAGTGCAAGAGGGTTCCCTTTTCTCCACACCCTCTCCAGCAACTGTTGTTTGTAGATTTTCTGATGATGCCCATTCTAACTGGTGTGAGGTGATACCTCATTATAGTTTTGATTTGCATTTCTCTAATAATTAGTGATGTTGAGCAGATTTTCATGTGCTTCTTGGCCATCTGTATGTCTTTAGAGAAATGTCTTTTTAGGTCTTCTGCCCATTTTTGGATTGGGTTGTCTGCTTTTTTTTAACATTGAGCTGCATGAGCTGTTTATATATTTTGGAAATTAATCCTTTGTCCATTGATTCATTTGCAAATATTTTCTCCCATTCTGAGGGTTGTCTTTTCGTCTTGTTTGTAGTTTCCTTTGCTTTGCAAAAGCTTTTAAGTTTCATTAGGTCCCATTTGTTTATTTTTGTTTTTATTTCCATTACTCTAGGGGGTGGATCAAAAAAGATCTTGCTGTGATTTATGTCAAAGAGTGTTCTTCCTATGTTTTACTCTAAGAGTTTTATAGTGTCCGGTCTTACATTTAGGTCTCTAATCCATTTTGAGTTTATTTTTGTGTATGGTGTTAGGGAGTGTTCTAATTTCATTCTTTTACATGTAGCTGTCCAGTTTTCCCAGCATGACTTATTGAAGAGACTGTCTTTTCTCCATTGTATATCCTTGCCTCCTTTGTCATAGATTAGTTGACCATAGGTGCGTGGGTTTATCTTTGGGCTTTCCATCCTGTTCCGTTGATCTGTATTTCTGCTTTTGTGCCAGTACCATATTGTCTTTTTTTTTAAAGCATTATTCATTTTAATTAATTAATTAATTTATTTAATTTTTGGCTGTGTTGGGTCTTCGTTTCTGTGCAAGGGCTTTCTCTAGTTGTGGCAAGCGGGGGCCACTCTTCATCGCGGTGCGCGGGCCTCTCACTATCGCGGCCTCTCTTGTTGCGGAGCACAGGCTCCAGACACGCAAGCTCAGTAGTTGTGGCTCACGGGCCCTGTTGCTCCGCGGCATGTGGAATCTTCCCAGACCAGGGCTCGAACCCGTGTCCCCTGCGTTAGCAGGCAGACTCTCAACCACTGCGCCACCAGGGAAGCCCCCATATTATCTTGATTACTGTAGCTTTGTAGTATAGTCTGAAGTCAGGGAGTCTGATTCCTCCAGCTCCGTTTTTTTCCCTCAAGACTGCTTTGGCTATTCGGGGTTTTTTGTGTTTGCATACAAATTTTAAGATTTTTTTGTTCTAGTTCTGTAAATAATGCCATTGGTAATTTGATAGGGATTGCATTGAATCTGTAGACTGCTTTGGGTAGTATAGTCATTTTCACAATATTGATTCTTCCAGTCCAAGAACATGGTATATCTCTCCATCTGTTGGTATCATCTTTAATTTCTTTCATCAGTGTCTTATAGTTTTCTGCATACAGGTCTTTCATGTCCTTAGGTAGGTTTATTCCTAGGTATTTTATTCTTTTTGTTGCAGTGGTAAATGGGAGTGTTTCCTTAATTTCTCTTTCAGATTTTTCATCATTAGTGTATAGGAATGCAAGAGATTTCCGTGCATTAATTTTGTATCCTGCAACATTACCAAGTTCATTGATTAGCTCTAGTAGTTTTCTGGTGGCATCTTTAGGATTCTCTATGTATAGTATCATGTCCTCTGCAAACAGTGGCAGTTTTACTTCTTCTTTTCCAATTTGGATTCCTTTTATTTCTTTTTCTTCTCTGATTGCCGTGGCTAGGACTTCCAAAACTATGTTGAATAATAGTGGTGAGAGTGGACATCCTTGTCTCGTTCCTGATCTTAGAGGAAATGGTTTCAGTTTTTCACCGTTGAGAATGATGTTTGCTGTGGGTTTGTCATATATGGCCTTTATTTTGTTGAGGTAGGTTCCCTCTATGCCCACTTTCTGGAGAGCTTTTATCATACATGGGTGTTGAATTTTGTCAAAAGCTTTTCTGCATCTATTGAGATGATCATATGGCTTTTATTCTTCAATTTGTTAGTATGGTGTATCACATTGATTGATTTGCATATATTGAAGAATCCTTGCATCCCTGGGATAAATCCCACTTGATCATGGAGTATGATCCTTTTAATGTCTTGTTGAATTCTGTTTGCTAGTATTTTTTTTTAATTTATTTAATTTATTTATTTATTTATTTTTTGGCTGTGTTGGGTCTTCGTTTCTGTGCGAGGGCTTTCTCTAGTTGCGGCGAGTGGGGGCCACTCTTCATCACGGTGCGCAGGCCTCTCACTGTTGCGGCCTCTCTTGTTGCGGAGCACGGGCTCCAGACGCGCAGGCTCAGTAGGTGTGGCGCACGGGCTTAGTTGCTCCGCGGCATGTGGGATCTTCCCAGACCAGGGCTCAAACCCGTGTCCCCTGCATTGGCAGGCAAATTCTCAACCACTGCGCCACGAGGGAAGCCCCCGTTTGCTAGTATTTTGTTGAGGATTTTTGCATCTATATTCATCAGTGATATTAGTCTGTAATTTTCTTTTTTTGTGGTATCTTTGTCTGGTTTTGGTATCAGGGTGATGGTGGCCTCATAGAATGAGTTTGGGAGTGTTCCTGCCTCTGCAATTTTTTGGAAGAGTTTGAGAAGGATGCGTATTAGCTTTTCTCTAAGTGTTTGATAGAATTCACCTGTGAAGCCATCTGGTCCTGGACTTTTGTTTGTTGGAAGATTTTTAATCACAGTTTCAATTTCATTACTTGTGATTGGTCTGTTCATATTTTCTATCTCTTCCTGGTTCCGCCTTGGAAGGTTATACCTTCCTAAGAATTTGTCCATTTCTTCCAGGTTGTCCATTTTATTGGCATAGAGTTGCTTGTAGTAGTCTCTTAGGATGCTTTGTATTTCTGCAGTGTCTGTTGTAACTTCTCCTTTTTCATTTCTAATTTTATTGATTTGAGTCCTCTCCGTCTTTTTCTTGATGAGTCTGGCTAATGGTTTATCAATTTTGTTTATCTTCTCAAAGAGCCAGCTTTTAGTTTTATTGATCTTTGCTATTGTTTTCTTTGTTTCTATTTCATTTATTTCTACTCTGATCTTTATGATTTCTTTCCTTCTGCTAACTTTGGGTTTTGTTTTTCCTTCTTTCTCTAGTTCCTTTCGGTGTAAGTTTAGATTGTTCATTTGAGATTTTGCTTGTTTTCGTTGTCATTTGTCTCTAGGTATTTTTCGTTTCCTCTTTGATTTCTTCAGTGATCTCTTGGTTATTTAGTAACGTATTGTTTAGCCTCCATGTGTTTGTGTTTTTTACATTTTATTCCCTGTAATTGATTTCTAATCTCATAGCATTGTGGTCAGAAAAGATGCTTTATATGATTTCAATTTTCTTAAATTTACTGAGGCTTGATTTGTGATCCAAGATGTGATCTATCCTGGAGAATGTTCCGTGCGCACTTGAGAAGAAAGTGTAATCTGCTGTTTTTGGATGGAATGTCCTATAAATATCAATTAAATCTATCTGGTCTATTGTGTCATTTAAAGCTTGTGTTTCCTTATTAATTTTCTGTCTGGATGATCTGTCCATTGGTGTAAGTGAGGTGTTAAAGTCCCCCACTATTATTGTGTTACTGTCGCTTTCCTCTTTTATAGCTGTTAGCAGTTGCCTTATGTATTCAGGTGCTCCTATGTTGGGTGCATATATATTTATAATTGTTATATCTTCTTCTTGGATTGATCCCTTGATCATTATGTAGTGTCCTTCCTTGTCTCTTGTAACATTCTTTATTTTAAAGTCTTATTTTTTCTGATATGAGTATTGCTACTCCAGCTTTCTTTTGATTTCCATTTGCATGGAATATCTTTTTCCATCCCCTCACTCTCAGTCTGTATGTGTCCCTAGATCTGAAGTGGGTCTCTCGTAGACAGCATATATATGGGTCTTGTTTTTGTATCCATTCAGCAAGCCTGTGTCTTTTGGTTGGAGCATTTAATCCATTCACGTTTAAGGTAATTATCGATATGTATGTTCCTATGACCATTTTGTTAATTGTTTTGGGTTTGATTTTGTAGGTCCTTTTCTTCTCTTGTGTTTGCCACTTAGAGAAGTTCCTTTAGCATTTGTTGTATAGCTGGTTTGGTGGCGCTGAATTCTCTTAGCTTTTGCTTGTCTGTAAAGATTTTGATTACTCCATCGAATCTGAATGAGACTTTTGCCCAGTAGAGTAATCTTGGTTGTAGGTTCTTCCCTTTCATCACTTAAGTATGTCATGCCACTCCCTTCTGGCTTGTAGAGTTTCTGCTGAGAAATCACCTGTTAATGTTATGGGAGTTCCCTTGTATGTTATTTGTCATTTTTCCCTTGCTGCTTTCAATAATTTTTCTTTGTCTTTAATTTTTGCCAATTTGATTACTATGTGTCTCGGCATGTTTCTCCTTGGGTTTATCCTGTATGGGCCTCTCTGTGCTTCCTGGACTTGGGTGGCTATTTCCTTTCCCATGTTAGGGAAGTTTTCAACTATAATCTCTTCAAATATTTTCTCTGGTCCTTTCTCTCTCTCTTCTGCTTCTGGGACCCCTATAATGCGAATGTTGTTGCATTTCATGTTGTCCCAGAGGTCTCTTATGCTGTCTTCATTTCTTTTCATTCTTTTTTCTTTATTCTATTCCACGGCAGTGAATTCCACCATTCTGTCCTCCAGGTCACTTATCCATTCTTCTGCCTCAGTTATTCAGCTATTGATTCCTTCTAGTGTATTTTTCATTTCAATTATTGTATTGTTCATCTCTGTTTGTTCTTTAATTCTTCTAGGTCTTTGTTAGACATATCTTGCATCATCTCGATCTTTGCCTCCGTTCTTTTCCCGAAGTCTTGGATCATCTTCACTATCATTATTCTGAATTCTTTTTCTGAAAGGTTGCCTGTCTCCACTTTATTTAGTTGTTTGTCTGGGGTTTTATTTTGTTCCTTCGTCTGGTACGTAGCCCTTTGCCTTTTCATCTTGTCTATCTTTCTGTGAATGTGGTTTTTGTTCCACAGCCTGCAAGATTATAGTTCTTCTTGCTTCTGCTGTCTGCCCTCTGGTGGATGAGACTATCTACGAGCCTTGTGCAAGTTTCCTGATGGGAGGGACTGGTGGTGGGTAGAGCTGGCTGTTGCTCTGGTGGGCAGAGGTCAATAAAACTTTAGTCTGCTTCTCTGCTGCTGGGTGTAGCTGGGCTCCGTCCCTCTTGGTTGTTTGGTCTGAGGCCACCCAACACTGGAGCCTACCCAGCTCTTTGGTGAGGCTAATGGCGGACTCTAGGAAGGCTCACATCAAGGAGTACTTCCCTGAACTTCTGCTGCCAGTGTCCTTGTCCTCTTGGTGAGCCACAGCCACCCTCCGCCTCTGCAGGAGACCCTCCAACACTAACATGTAGGTCTGGTTCAGTCTCCTATGTGGTCACTATTGTGATTGCGCCCCTCCTACCCTCTCATTGTGGCTTCTCCTTTGTCTTTGGATGTGGGGTATCTTTTTTGGTGAGTTCCAGTGTCTTCCTGTCGATGATTGTTCAGCAGTTAGTTGTGATTCTGGTGCTCTCGCAAGACGGAGTGAGAGCACGTCCTTCTACTCTGCCATCTTGAACCAGTGTCTTCAGGGGCTTTTGAAAGACTATTTAGCAATCAGAGTGTTGTGCTGTTGACTTTCAGGTATTGGAATATTTTTCCCGTTTTTTGAAATACAGTCTAAAAATTCTGACTGCTCGTTAGAATTGACTCTAATAACTTATGTATTCGCATCACAGAAGTTAGCTCTACAGATAATCATCCTGTTCTGCTAAGTTCCATAAACTATATTTGCCCCAAATGCCTCTTTAGAAGGTTCTAGAAAAGTGTTAGTTTGGAAGACAGATGCCTTCCTGAAATTTTTTATTAATGACTCTAAAGGGGAAATTTAGGCTGAGAATAACCAGATAACACTTCTTTCCTTTTCCTCCAAAATAATCAGGATGTGGATTCCAAAATCTGGAGGTTCAGTACTCTCACCTGGAGACAAAGCTGCCTTGTGTTCATTCTGAAGCAGCTGCTACTGGTATACCCATATGTGCAGTATCAAATGGAGCAGAAATCCAGCTAGCTTGTCCTCGCCTCATTCTCCTGTCAGTTCTGAGTGCTTCATCTCCTTCTCTCTTTCTCTGCACTCTGGAGCATCTTCATTTGACCCTGCCACTCTCCTGTTACTAAGCTCTTGCTTTCTGTGAAGAAGCCTGTTTGACGTCCTTCAGTTCTTGTTTGTCAGAAGAACTTCAAAATGTTCAAAAGAAACAATGGTCTAACTTTCCTAGGAAGTTAAATTTGATCATTCCCCTTGTGAAAGTGGCCTGTGATTGTATTCCAGGCTGCTAGGCTATCTCTTATTTTTTAAAAAGAGCTCAAAATTAGTAGAAAAATAAGGAAAGATCTGAAAGTTGTACTCAGACTAAAAGTTATTTAGGAGCAGCTCGTGTTCACATGGGGGTTTAAAATGCAATTAGCACCTGTCTTCTAAATATCTGGTAAGCGTAAATTGAAATGTGTATCTCATAATCTGTAAAATGATCTGTTCCTTTTTGTGAGAAGAAATATAAGCATAAAAATAGAAATACAAATAGAAAAGAATTAATTCAGTGATGATATTCTTTATTGGCTTTTAAAGTAGAAACATAACATGTAGCAGGTTTTACTAAAAGGGACCTAAGGTATAATTTAGACTCATGACCTCTAAGAAGATCATAGTATTTCTTCCTGATAACACAGCTGAACTGGGAACAGTGAAACTACGACTCAGGACTCCTCATCCTACTATGCTCTTCTCACTTTAAGCGTCAGGTTCAGTGAATTTGCAGGCTGTTTGCTAAGTTAGGGCTTCTTACACTGGGATCTTTGGAAGGGATTTGTAGATCTTCTCTAATTTCAGGTAATTTTCAGTGTGAATGTGCACTTTCTTCTGGGGGGAGCATAGCTTTCAAAAGACTCAGAATAGCCCATCCCATACTCCCCCCCACCCCGAAAAATGAGGTATAAGAACCTTTAAATTAAATAAACATTTGTTTTCTCTTAATGTAAAAATCATGGATAAATGTTTTAGTACTATATCTTCCTTCTCTCAGCTATCCACATATGAAGTTAGTGTAGTTTCAGTTCTAATTCAGTTGTCCATGGAGAAGGCAAAGGACCACCAAGTGAAAAAAAGTGAATCCATATACCTTGACCTTACATAATCAATCTGTTAAGAGATCTTTGATTTACACACTCTGCCTATATATGTGGTTTCCATTTCCTCACCACTTAGCCCACTAACCTCCCCCCCAACACCCCGCCGACTCCTTCCTGGAGGAACTGTCAAAATATCTAACTTATATATCATAGTAAGGCAGCTCTCTTAGGCAACTAAAGACCTGTTGGAAAAAATTAGTAGAGGGGTTTGTTTGCTATTTTTAAATTATCCATCTAAATTCTTTATTATATATTGTTCATTATTGTAGTAATATGGTTTCCTTTTTGACAATTTTCTTTTGTCAGCTAGTATAGCACTATTTTCTCTTCAACTGGCTCTGATTCCACCTTCTCCCACCTGCTGACTCCAGATATCCAAAAATCTTTAGTTTTTGACCTTCTTCATATGCATAATATGTTATACACATTTCCTCAGGGGTCTCATTCATTCTGAAGATTTAAATGTGTTCTCTCCACCTAGGAATCCCAAATCTTCCTCTCCAGCTTCTTTCTTAACATCTTATATTTCCAACCAGTTAGATTTAAGCCCAGTCTATTTTATATTCCTCCATCAAATATGGACCATCCCCATATATTCTCAAAGGAAATGAATCTCTCATACACAAATTGAATCTCCCTTCTGCATTCCAAGTGTCTGACAACAATACCAACTTTTTCACTATCTCCAAATTGAGACGTTCAAACTAATTTTTGACATCCTGTTCTTTTTTATTGACAGCATCCAAGAACTATCAACATTCTGTTTGTTTTTCCCACTGGATAGCTTTTGCTTTCAGTTTATTTAATAAATAAATGTTTTTTGAGAATCCAGTAGGTGCCAGGTGATTTGCTAGGTGCTATAGGGGAACCAAGATGAATAGGCTGTTTTAGCCCTCTAAGGAGTCATTAACGACGAGTATGAAGCATATTTACAAATAGCTACAATGTAAGGCCTTCATAGCATTGGCAGTGGCTACCCCAACTCCAATTATGCCTTGCTGTTATTGACTTCTGTCCAAATCCATACCCATCTATAGGGTTTATTTCAGACTTTTCCATTCTACACACCTTACTTTATTTTTATTTTCTTACTTTTTCACTCATGGTCATTCCAACTACATGATTTTGATTTTGATTTTTTTCTCTCTTTGATTTTTCCTCTCTTCTGGGCCTATGTGTAGAAGGATATGCCTCCGTAATCCTCCTGTTGATCCAGTAGAGGTTTTTTTTTGAGCCGTGCCCTTTGGCAATCAGCATTAACCAGAGGATAACCTGGACATTCACATTCCTACCTGAAAAGCTGATTTTAATTAACTGACGCTCCCTTTCTCCAACTCTCTTTGGCTTTGAA
This sequence comes from Balaenoptera musculus, assembly GCF_009873245.2. Lineage (NCBI taxonomy): Eukaryota > Metazoa > Chordata > Mammalia > Artiodactyla > Balaenopteridae > Balaenoptera > Balaenoptera musculus. The sequence goes on from NC_045806.1 coordinate 25,825,543, forward strand.
AAGCTGAGATCATTTACTGCTTCAGCTTGGGCTATGTTTCTCTTACTGGGGGAGATCTGCCTTTTGCAGTTATGCTAAGGATGACTTTCAAGGCCCAAGTCATTTCTGAGTATCCTTCTGTTCCCACCTGGAACACTTTGGTATGCTACAAGTGGTGATAAAGTGATCCCTAGGCCCAAATTGACAAAAGGAGACCTGACTGCCCAATAAACAAAAAACTGGACCCAGTGTTTGGTTGCCCAGGCAAAAGGCTGCCAAAGCAAAAACCTATTCTTAAAACTAGGCATATTTGTTTATATTTCTTCTGCCATTAATTAATCCATGAAAGCGTCATTTTCACATTCTTTTTTTAAAACAGGAAATCCATTTTATTCAGCTCCTCTAAGATCTTATGAGAGAACAGTCGTTGAAACATGATTTTGTTTATTTTTAGGCTAAGATTTTACAGATTATTTGTAAATAAAGAAGAAAAGAGAGGTAATAGCCACATTCTTGCCTTGATCTTGTTTCTAACCTGAAAGGTTATCCAATTGACTAATGAAACATAGGTGGTAAATATAATTATCTACCTTTGAAAGCACTCCTTTTGGGGGTGGCGGGTGTGCGCGTGTGCACGCACCTGTCTGTCTCTGAGATTGCCTGCTTTGCAATTTTGTATTTTATATTCTGGGAAATCTCACCTTTCAATTCTCTGTTTAGAAAACAGAAATTCAGGATCTCTTCAAATATTCATTCCTGTAACTCTGAAGTGGGGGGGTGTGGAGGGGAATGAATAGGTCACTGTACTGAGAAGAATTATAGGGGTATAGTGACATCTACAGGTAGCATGTGTATTGTCAAATAGGATGTGGTTACCATCTGCTGAGGAATGGACTGTTGTAACAAGCCTCTCTCTGCCTTAAGTTTGTTCAGACATGCCTTGCCCAAGGTAATCAACACGAAAGGTTAGAACAATTAAACTGGAATAGCTGACGTAAGGGATCTCGCTAAAATTAAAATCTCTGTAATAAAGGGGCTTTATTTTACCTACTTTCTTATACCTATCTATCTTCATTTTTGAAATGGGAAAAGCATTCTGATTAGCAGTTCATTCTGAAAATGAAATGAAAATATATATAAGCCATACATATATAGTTGATAAAAGTAGTCACTGAAAATTCATGGAAATCACAGAGAAAGAATATGCCAATTAGAAATTCAAAAAGTCATTTTTGGCTCTCAGTGACAAAAGAGCCGAAATAAAACCATCCTGTTCCAGTAAATAACCAGTAGTAACAACTCAGGTTAACATTATGTCAGAAATTATTCCTACATTTTCTTAAGCAAAGGAGTGAGAAGAACAGTAACAGTAGGGGGTGTGGTTAATAATAAATTATAATTGAATTAGGCTCATTAGTGTCAGTTATTTTGCTATCTTTGCAAAAACAAAACAAATCAGGGAAAGGAAAAAATAAAATTTAAGCTCCTTGTAGGGTGAGATTATGTTACAGGTTTTGTATTTCTCATGGTGGCTAGACATACATAGTGAATAGTTGCTCAATTGAGAAAAAAATAAAAAGATGTAAAGCTGCTTTCAAAACTCCTTATTCTAATGTGTATTAATTTAGTAGAAAAGAATGAGATGTTTAAGCATAGTTGGGATTTAGCAGTCAAGTTGCTAAAACATCCTTTTCAGTATATACTCTGTGCAAAGTGCTACACGAACCTACTTAAAGGTGGGAAAATCCAACTGCTTAATTAGTTCTTATTACTCCTTCATGCCTTCTTTTTATTCCTGTATCTTTCCACTTCCAATATTTACTTTAACATCAAAGAGGGATACCTAAAATATATATCTTTTCCCCAACAATTTCAAGTGTTTTTTCCATTTCAGTGCTTTTGTTTGTATGTTTTTGTTTTATAATCTAGAATATCTTTTCTTTCTCTGAATATACAACTCCTATGCAGCTCAAATGTCCCATTCTCTAAGTCTTTCCTGGATAAATCAAAATAGTTATTTATTCCTTTTTGAATTCTCCTAACACTCTTTTATGTCACCTATCATCTTTTACCTTGAGATTAGAAATATTTATCTATTTTAGCTCTCCTTAGATACATTGAGGGCAGGAACAATCTTGAACATTTTTATTTATGTGCCTTGCATACCTTGGGTACTCAATAAATATTTGTTGAGTAAAGTAAAAGATTCATCCCGTGGAAGTTGAATAACAATTTAAGAATTAGAGGATAAGGTAATATTTACAAAAATGAGTTCACAAGCCTGTTAATTAGTCCCTGTTTTAAGGGGTCTCCTTTATTCCTGAAGATCTCTTTTGACATAAATCAAAATCTTAAACATAATTTAGGATTTCATTTGTTTGCTTATCTGAGAAGGAAGCATAAGCTTAAACACATATGGATGACTGGAGAGAGAGGGAGGGCGATAGAGCGGTCTGAATTCCCTCCTTTTGGCATGCGAAAATATATGAATTTCCAGTGGTCACTACCAAGATTACCTGGCTAGAGCAAGTTTGCTAATAACCCAATCAAGGAGATGAGGCACCTTAGCAACAGGCGGCTATAGGATGTTCTGCTAAATGGGGACCTCATCTGTCAGGGAACAGCATAGTAGAGAGGCTTCTTGGAGACCCACGAAGAACGTAGATGTATGTCCAATGATCAGATCGATATTTCGGCATTGCCACACAGAGGGCATCTTCAGCCTGTCAGTATTAGAGAAGCAGGAATAGCCACAGAGAGGGGTTATTAAAGAGAGAGGAAAGAGGCGTCTCAGAGCCAGACCCTGCCAACACCTTCCATCTCAAATCCCATAGTCAGGACTGCCACTCAAGCCTGACCTGAGGATAAGGAAAGAAGATGAGATTTAAAAGAACTTTGAAATTAATGCTTTAATTTGAACTAAATTTTAATACCCAAAAGTGGCCACAAAGCTAGGGAATCTTCATAAGATCATATTGCTGTACTGGAAAGGGAGATCCAACAGTACACGAGAGAAGACAGTAATTGGAAACACTGCAGCCACTTTATCTTGACATTGCACCAAGCTGAAACTTCTCAGTAAACCCAGTTACATTAGTCAACAAAGGACTGTCTTGGTCTTCTACGGCTGCCATAACAAAATACCATAGACTGGGTGGCTTAAACAACAGAAATTTATTTTCTCAAAGTTTTGGAGGCTGGAAAATTCAAGATCAAGTTTCCGGCAGGGTTCAGTGTCTGGTGAGAGCCCTCTTTCTGTCTTGCAGATGGCCACCTTCTTGCTGAGTCCTCACATGGCACAGAGAGAGAGAGAGAGAGATGGAGAGAGATGAGATCGATCTCTGGTGCTTCTTCATTTTTTATAAGGACATCAGTTCTGTCAGATTAGAGCTCCACCCTTATGACCTCATTTGACCTTTATCACCTCCTTAAAGGCCTTACCTCCAATAGAGTCTCATGGTGGGGGGTGGGGCGGCTAGGGTTAAACATATGACTTTAGAGGGACACAGTTCATTCCATAGCAAAGACTGCTTGCCATGAGGCACAGACTGTTTAGAGACAGAATAAAATAGAGAAAACCAGGCTAGAAAATGATTCTCCATTCCTTCCATTCCATTCCAGTGTCTGGATATTGCAATTACAAATGGAAGCAAGAGCTTTCAGGCCTCATTAAATAAATCTTGGTTATACGGTCATGATTAAGATCAAAGGAACCAAAAAGCTGATTGGAAACTCAGAGGCTCAACTGTTTGTCCCCAGTGCCACAGGTAGTTGATGCTTCCAAATCCTGGGGGACTTCTGGGGTGGGTGGATTGTCACAATAATTCAGCATGGCATAAAAGTCAAATATGTTCTTCAGAAATTGACATGTGCCATTGGCAGTCTAGAACTCAACAGTAGCAAGCCTAAACTTAATCAACAGTACATTGGAGAATACAGATAGTAGGAATTATATTAGAAATTTAAGGCCAAGTACAAAAAAAACCAAAAGGTTGCATCTGAAAACTACTTGTTAAGTCAGAATAGAAAGTCTACTCTTAAAAAAGAAATGGTTCTGACTTCCAGTTTTAGGTCTGACACATAAAGAGCTTCGAAGTACTCACAAGAAGAGAGCTTTGGACTTCTCTGGCAGCATAGTGGTTAAGAATATGCCGGCCAATGCAGGAGACACACGTTCAATCCCTAGTCCGAGAAGATCCCACATGCCACAGAACAACTAAGCCCGTGCGCCACAACTACTGAAGCCTGTGCGCCTAGAGCCCATGCTTCGCAACAAGAGAAGCCACCGCAATGAGAAGCCCGCGCACTGCAAGGAAGAGTAGCCCCCGCTTGCCTCAACTAGAGAAAGCCCATGCACAGCAATGAAGACCCAACACAGCCAAAAATAAATAAATAAATAAATTTATTTTTAAAAAAAGAGAGAGAGCTTTCCTCAAGGTAAAAATCAACAATTCTTATATTCATCAGAGAATGGAACTCATAGGGAAACTCCTGCCCTCCAAACTAGAGAGGCAAACAGAGAGAGAAAGCAAGAACACCAGAGGAAATTTTAGCCTCTGACACCACAATTGCAACAAAAAGTATACACAGCCTACCTCCTAGTCAGATAAATTTAAACCTCACACTACCTCAGTTCCTTTTACCCAATACATCATGTTTGGCAATTAAAAAAATCACAAGTCATACTAAAAGACAAAAAGCCCACTCTGAATGAACAAAGGAAGAATCAGAACCAGACTCAGATATGGCAGACTCAGATATGGCAGAACCAGACTCAGATATGGAATTATCAGACTGAGAATTTAAAATAGCTACGATTAATATGCTAAGCATTCTCAGGGAAAAAGTAGATAAATGCAAGAAAAGGTAGGTAATGTAAGAGATGAAAACTTTAAGAAAGAATCAAAAGAAAATGCTAGAAATCAAAAACACTGTAACAGAAATGATGAATGTATTTGATGGTTTCACTCATAAAGGAAAGAATCAGTGAACTTGAAGATAGATCAATAGAAACTTCCAAAACTGAAATACAAAAGGAAAAAAAAAATGAATGAAAAAGACTGAACAGAATATTCAAGAACTGTGGGACAATTACAAAAGGTGTATATACATGTAATATCAATACCAAAAGGAGAAGAAAGAAAGGAACAGAAGAAATATTTGAAGTTTTAAAGGCTAAGAATATAAAGCAGAAACTAACACACCATTGTAAAGTAATTATACTCCAATAAAGATGTTTAAAGAAATAAAGAAATAAATAAATAAATACATACATACATGCATGCATGCATGCTGAGAATTTTCCAAAAATGAACGACAGACACCAAACCATACATCCAGGAAGCTCAGAGCACAACAAACACGATAAATGCCAAAAATTTGATATCTAGGCATATCATATTCAAACTGCAGAAAGTCAAAGACAAACAGAAAATGTTGAAAGAAGCCAGAGAAAATAATGTCTTACCAACAGAGGAATAAGAACAATTAAATCGAACTTATCTTCAGAAACCATCCAAGCAAAAAGAGAATAAAGTAAAATATTTAAAGTATTGCTGACTGTGAGGGTGGCAGAGAGGGGGAAGCTAATTGTGGTGATGGGAGACGAGGACACGGTGACTGGCTTCCTGCTGGGTGGCATAGGGGAGCTTAACAAGAACCGCCACCCTGATTTCCTGGTGGTGGAGAAGGATACTACCATCAATGAGACCGAAGACACTTTCCGGTGGTTTCTAAATCAGGAGGACATCGGCATCATCCTCATCAACCAGTACATCGCAGAGAGGTGCGGCATGCGCTCGATGCCCACCAGTGCTTCTTTCCAGCGGTACTGGAGATCCCATCCAAGGAGCACCCCAGTGATGCTGCCAAGGACCCCATCCTGTGCAGGGCCAGGGGCATGTTCATGGCCCACGACCTGCGCTAGGGGACTCCCCACAGTCATGCAGCCTCTCCCCAGGCTTGCCATCAGCCCTTCTCTAAGATTTGAGCCTCTGAGTTCCAATTCCCTGCCCCTTCCCACTCCACTGAGAGGCTTGGTGAGGTGCTTCCAGGTTGCTGGAGCTCTGCCATTGAAATCAAGGCTGGTTAGGGTTAAAACAAAAAAAAAAAAGAAAAAGAGAGGAGACACAGATTACTGGTATCAGAAATGAAAGAGGAACCAGCTCTACTAATCCCATGGACAGTAAAATGATAATAAAAGAATACAGTAGACCCTTGAACAACACAGGTTTGAACTACAGAAGTCCATTTATACACAGGTTTTTTTTTTCAATAAATACTACAACACTACATGATCCACAGTTGGTTGAGTCCTTGGATGCAGAACCCTGGATACGGAGGGCCTACTATAAAGTTATGCATGGATTTTTTACTGCACAAGGAGTCTGTGCCCCTAACCACCACATTGTTTAAGCGTCAACTGTATTTTGAACTCTACACCCACAAATCTGATAAAAGGTGAAATGGACGAATCCTTTGAAGGACACAGTCTACCAAAACTCACACAAGGGGAAATAGGCAATCTGAGTAGACTTACAACTATTAAAGAAATTGAAATCAATAATTAATAACCTTCCAAAATAGCAAGGACCAGGCCCAAATGGTTTCACTATTGAATTTCACCAAACATCTAAGAAACAAATGATACCAATTCTCTACAATCTGTTCCGAAAAATAGATGCACAGTGAACACCTCGTAACTCATTTTATGAGGTCAGCATTATCTAATACCAAAACCAGGCAAAGACATTACAAGAAAGGAAAACTACCAATCAATATCTCTCATGAACATAGATTCAAAAATCCTCGGCAAAATATTAGGAAATAAAATCCAACGATGTATAAAAAGGATTATACACGACAACCAAATGTGTATTCCAGGTATCCAAGGGTAGTTCAAAATTTTAAAGTCAATTAATGTAATTCATTACATCAACAGGCTGAAGCAGAAAAATCATACGATCATATTAGTAGATGCAATAAGAACATTCAACAAGATACAACACCCTTTCATGATAAACTCTCAGTAAACTAGAAATAGAAGGGAAATTTTTTCAACTTGATAAAGAACATCTTCAAAAAGACTACAATTAATATCATAATGGTGAAAAACTAGATGCTTTCCCCCGTAAGATGGGGAACAAGGCAAGGACGTCCCTTCTCACTACTCTTTATCAAAATTGTACAGTACAATTATAAATTGTACTGTAAGCCCTATGTAATGTAATAAAAAAAGACAAGAAAAGGAAGGAAAATGTGTACAGATTGAGAAGAGGGAGTAAAACTGTCTTTGTTTGCAGGTGATGTTATGGTCTATATAGAAAAATCTCAAAAAATTGACCAAAAAACCCCTTCTGGAACTAATAAGCAATTATTGCACAGATGCAGGATTCAAGGTTAATATATGAAAGTCTATTGTCTCCTATATATCGGCAGCGAACATTTGGAATTTGAGTATAAAAAGTAAAATACCATTTACATTAGAAGCAAAAAGTTAAAATACTTAGGTATGAATCTAACAAAATTTTATAAGATCTATATGAGGAAAACTACAAAACTGATGAAAGAAATCAAAGATCTAAATAAATGGAGAGATATTCCATGTTCTTGGGTAGGAAGACTCGATATTGTTGAGATGTTAGTCATTCCTAACATAATCTATAGATTCAACACAATCCCAATGAAAATCCCAGAAGTTTACTTTGTGGATACCAACAAACTGGTTCTAAAGTTTATATGGAAAGGCAAAAGTTCCAGAATAACCAATTCAACATTGTAAAGGAACACAGTTGGGGGACTGGCAGTACTCTAGTTCAAGACTTACTCTAAAGCCACAGTAATCATGACACTGTGGTGTTGTTAAAAGAATAGACAAATCAATTTAACAGACCAAAAACCCCAGAAATAAACCCACACAAATATGAGCAACTAATTGTTGACAAAGGAGCAAAGGCAATCCAGTGGAAAAGGATAGTCTTTTCAACAAATGGGGCTTAACAACTGCCATTCATATTCAAGAAAATGAATCTAGACACTGACCTTATATCTTTTATGAAAATTGACTCAAAATCAATCATAGACCAAAATGTAAAATGCAAAAATATAAAACTTATAAAAATATAAAAAGATAACAGAAGAGAAAATCTAGGTGACCTTGTGTTTGATAATGAGTTTTTAGATACAATACTAAAAGCATGCTCCATGAAAGAAAAAATAGCTAGGTTGGACGTCATTGAAGTGAAAAACTTCTGCTCTGCAAAAGACGCTCTGTTAAGAGAATGCAAAGACAAGGCACAGCCAGGGAGAAAATATTTGCAAAAGCACATCTGATAGAGGACTTGTATCCAAAACATATAAAGAACCCTTAAACCTCAACAACAACAACAACAAAATGAACAACCCAATTTAAAAGCTGGCAAAAGATCTAATCAGCTTACCAAAGCAGACATACAGACGGCAAATATGGCACATATGAAAAGATGCTGCACATCATACGTCATTAGAGAATTGTAAATTAAAACATCAATAAGATACTACTACACACCTATTAGGATGGCCAAAATCCAAAACTCTGACAACATCAAATGCTGGTGAGGATATGGAGCAACAGTTCTCATTCATTGCTGGTGGAGATATAAAATGGTACAGCCACTTTGGAAGATAGTTTGGAAATTTCTTACAAAGCTAAACATAGTCTTGCCATATTTTAGCATTCGTGCTCTTTGGGATTTATCCAAATGCATTGAAAATTATGTTCACGTAAAAACCTACACAGGAATGTTTATAGAAGATTTATTCGTAAATGTCAAAGTTGGAAGGAACCAAGATGTCTTTCAGTAGGTGAATGGATAAACAAATTGTGATGCAGTCATGCAATAGAATATTATTCTGTGATAACAAGAAATGAGGTATCAAGCCATGAAAAAAAAAATGGCAGAAACAAGCATAGTGTTACCTGAAAGAAGCCAATCTGAGGGAATTTCCTGGTGGTCCAGTGGTTAAGACTCCGTGCTTCCATTGCAGGGAGTCCAGGTTCAATCCCTGGTCAGGGAAGTAATCCCGCAAGCCATGCAGCGCAGCCAAAAAAAACAAAACAAAACAGAAGAAGCCAATCTGAAAAGGCTATATACTGTATAATTCCACCTGCAGTTAAGTCCCCTACATATGAACAAGTTCCATTCCGAGAGCACGTTGTAAGTCCAGTTTGTTCCTAAGTCCAACAAAGTTGGCCTAGGTACCCAACTAACACAATCGGCTGTACAGTACTGTACTGTAATAGGTTTATAATACGTTTGCATCTTTGAAAGTTCGCAACTTGAAGGTTCGTATGTAGGGGACTTACTGTATATGACATTTTGGAAAAGGCAAAACTATGGAAACAAAAAGATCAGTGGTTGCCAGGTGTTGAAGAAAGGGGGAAGGAGGAATCGTTGGAGCATAGGGAATTTTTTAGAGCAGTGAAACGCTTCTGTATCAGAGAGAGAGAGGAAGGAGAGGAAGGGTGGGAGGGAGGGAGAGAGGGAGGAAGGAGAAACAATTTGTATAGATCAGCATTTTCTAATAGCATTTTCTACATTAATGGACATGTTCTATATCTGTGCTGTCCAATATGAGAGCCACATGTGACTACTGAACACTCGAAATGTGGATAGTGCAGCTAAAGAACTGAATTTTAAATTTTATTTAATTTTTATTCATTTAAATTTAAATAGTCACATGTGGCTAATGGGTACTGTATTGAACAGCACAAGTATATATACTTTTCTCAACTGAGAAAATTCAGTGTTGAAAAACATCTGTTGGGTAAGTCATTTTTGAGAGTCTACTACACTTAAAATACTAACTTTAAATATTCTGCATATTAAAAGAAGTAAAATCTGTGCTCCTCCTCCTGGAAATTTATTTGAGGGGAAATGCATGAACAATTAAGTAACAACTGAAATGTGACCTATGAAATGTAACCTCTACAGATAACCTACAGACACTACTTTAAACTGTAAGTGTGAGGATATAAAGAAACTTAATTATAAGGATAGAAGTGAAAAGAGGTTAATAAATAAATGAAGTCTTTAAAAGGAATGGAAAAAGAATATTATATGTGACCTAAAACCTGTTTTTATTCTCACCTACCAAAAAATTCTAAATATTAATAGTGCACTAGGAGGGTTTCAAGTAACATTTTGAGACATTCTTATTTTATTCATCCTGTCACAATTTGGACAGTTTGAGGCCTGTATTTTAATAAATGTCCACAGCTAGCTTAAAAATGTTCATTACTGGAGGAAAACTCAGCAGTTGAATATGATCACCAAAAATTTTCAGAGAAGTTCCAGAATATCTATAGACTTCCCATTAATATGTTAAAATTTAAATGAAAAACACCTTATCTTCTGGGAAAATCTTAATTTCTAAAAGTTTAACACTTCTTAAGGAAGTGCTAACAAGATATCAGTGTGGGTAACAGTGTGGCTCCAAAGTCAGCTTCTCATCAGAATCACTAGAGGCTAAAAAAAATGGTTCTGAAGAACCTAGGGGCAGGACAGGAATAAAGACGCAGACATAGAGAATGGACTTGAGGACACAGGAATGGGGAAGGGTAAGCTAAGACAAAGTGAGAGAGTGGCATGGACATATATACACTACCAAATATAAAATAGATAGCTAGTGGGAAGCAGCTGCTTAGCACAGAGAGATCAGCTCGGTGCTTTGTGCCCACCTAGAGGGGTGGGATAGGGAGGGTGGGAGGGAGACGCAAGAGGGAGGAGATATGGGGATATATGTATAGGTATAGCTGATTCACTTTGTTATACAGCAGAAACTAACACACCATTGTAAAGCAATTATACCCCAATAAAGATGTTAAAAAAAAATAAAAATAAAAATTTTAATTCTCTGTGAAGAAAAAAAACAAAAAATCTCGATTCCAAGGCTGCTCTTGGGTTACAGTGGGCCTAGAAATCTGTATTCTCAGTAACTCCCCAAGTGATTTCAATTATGGGGGGTATGGTACCCATTCTTTTTAAGAGCTCACAATTTCTGTTGCCCATTGCTTTGCCTCAACTAATGCTGAGAGACTGGAAAGAACCCACCGCTTCCCCAGTATCCTGTCATTTTGTTTACTTCCAGTGTTCCCGTTTCCTATCCCACTCGCTGCAACACACACAAATCCACTTTCCCCCTACATCACTTGTGTGACTCTCAGCAGCATGATTGTGCATTCTAGATATGTGAATGGACTCTGAATTTAACAAAGATCTCCTTTAATTTAAACAGAGCTCTAATTTAAAACAGTGCTCCTTTAATTTCAGCACCTATTCATTTGTAATATCTTTGTACCTTTTATTTATCATTTGATATTGATCTGGATTTTGAATACTTAGTGTTTTTTTGTCATTACTCTTAGTGTGGAGTCCATTTTGTTCTTTAAATAGCTTACCTATGTCTTCACCTTCTGTGGAGTACTGAAAGCCAGGGAAGTCTTGGTTCTATCAATTTGGACTTGGATGCACATTTGATAAAATCCAGAACTTAAGGCCCCATCTCTTTAGATCACAGACACTTGATCTAGACTTCTAGCTTTCAGTCGCAAATGTCACATTAAATCCAACTCATTAAATAAATATCTAACAAATGTAGGCCACTTGGTCATTGAGTGTTTAGTAGATATTAAAGTCTGGAGAAAAATTACATTCTACATTCTACACGTCAATCGCCGACAAAGCCTGAAATTCAAATCCTGACGGTGGATTTTCGTTTCCCTTTATTCTTGCTCTCTGAATATCCTATGCAATTTTTAAGCTATTTTCTCTGTAGGGTTCTTCTTTTAAAAGAAAAATCACTGGCAGTGGCTTAAGCAAAGCCCTGCAGTAATCAAAGCAGTATATAGTCATTCGATGAAGAAAAGTAGGGAGGAATAATTTAAAGAGCAGCATTCTTTTCTTGGGGCTGAGTTTCTTCACCCATCTGCAAGCTGAAAAGAACTAACTAGGTGGTAGGAGTCTGCCATTGTTCACTAGGTGGTTTGTGTATGCCAAGCTGAGATTTTTTCGGAGTCTTCCAAAATTGCCTAATAACAAATAGAAAGAATAGTTTGATAACAGCAGATGTCTCTGAGTAGTGGAGATTATATTGTTATTGTTGTTTTTCTTTGTGCTGTTCCTACTTCCCTCCCTCTCTATAACGATCACTTTAAACATTAAACATTAATATTTTTGAATAGATTTTTACAATGAAATGGAAAAACCAGTTAGAAGAAACATAAGAATGATTTTCTAAAACTAAACTGGAATTTTGAAAAACTGATAATCCTCTTAAACATTGATTGAGATGTTTTTATTTTGACCTGGGTTTCTTGCTCTATAATGAAAGAATGGTATATGGTAGCACATAATTATAAAACTTGAAGTTGTCTCCCAATATCAATGGATACTCTAAAGGTGTGTTTTCAAATGAAAAGATTTTTAGTAAAGTCACAAAGCCCTGTTACAGTTCCCTGATGAATAATTTTATAATATTTAAAAATCATATACATATCCAAATATCATAGAGGGAAATATTTAAGTACTAAAATCCCATTGAAGAGGCATTGCTAAAATATATGCCGGAGGCACAGGTTTCAGAAATGGTTATATTTAATATCTTTATTAATTAGCTAGTACATGACTAAAACAGTATTTTAACGACAGTCATGAGTTTTGTTCCACTGAGAGATGAAGACACTAATGAATACTAAAATTACCCAGGAGATGCACTAATATAGCTCTAAATATGTTACTTATATGCTGTTTTTTTTTTAAGTGTCAGCTATCTTGAGCCACCATCTTGTTTCTCTTTTATTTGAAATCCTTTGAAATACAGCATTTAAGAAAGTAACTTGATCAGATCAACATACTTCTAATTATCTGTATACCCTAAGTCCAAATCACAAGATAAAGGCTGGGTTTGCATTGTAGCTTTGCCTAGGAAATTGCTTTAGTTTTTAAATTTATTTGAACTGTAAAGAGGAAAATGGATGTGTGTTTTTAGCTGTACTCCTTTAGACTTCTGCAGGCATCTCTGGGTCATTGCTCTGAGCCCCTGTCTCTATTCCCTGCCTTTGTCTTTCCCAGATCAACTATGTGTGTCTTCTGCAGGAACATGGCCTGCGCCAGTTTCTGAACTAAACATTGTAAGAATAGCAGAAAGAATACCAATAACCTCAAACCTAACATCTGGAGAAGTCCAGAATCAGGTCTTTTGAAAGACACAGTACCCTGTACCACTTGGATGAATTGCAGGCACTTGTGTAGCTTATTACCATGTTCCCTTGCCACTTCCACTATGTAAAGCCAGTTTATAAGATAGAATTTCTCCCTTGTGGTTTCCAAACATTCCCATTCTCCACTGAGCCTGAATATCTACCCTGTATTCACACCTTTTTTGATTAGGTCCCCTACAGCTGGGCTAGCTCTAGCATATTTTCCCCCTGGAGGTTTGGGTACTTACAAAATATGCATCTACTCTCCTTTAAGTATCTGTAACATAGTAGTATTCTTTGGGAAATTTAGGACGACCTATATTTAACATGACCCTTAGAGTATATCTCTCAATGATCAAGCATCTCAAGCAAGTTTTGGATGTAGTTGCATCCTATTCCAAAATTGAAATTTTGGAAACGTATCAAGAGTTGATAGTTCATGTCACTTATTAAGGTCTTTGTGCTTTAGATATCATCTTTATTGGCACTAAAGCAGCCATTTTGTTTTGAAAATGTGCCTGGCCGGTATTCTTGCCCCGTCCAAGGGCCACTATACTGTCACTGAAAACATTCAGAAAAACATAAGCTGAGGATCTGCCAGGAACATCATAGACAGCATCTCCAAAATGTTCTGTGCTGAAGTCCTGAGATTCGATGTGAAAAAAAAAATGGCAGGAGGACATGCTTTTCATGGCCAAATATGTTAAGAAAACTCATCATGCTATATCATCCCTCTTGGAGTTTCTTAGTGCATATTGACATATTGAGGGCTTTGGGAAGTCTTGCAGTGAAAACAAAACCAGAAACTAAAACTTACTCAACTTTATTTAAATAATTTGCCTTTTTTTGAATAGCACCTATTATTACTTCACAGGTCCTGTTTTTGAAAATACTGATGTAAACACCACTCCAGCACTGATTAGGGGGTATATTTGATTCCCTGTAACAATGTCTCAGCAAGACATGCAGGCACAGTCTGACGTGCCACCTGTCATTTTTGTCACTCCCTCCCCAATAGGTCCCTGGCACGCCCTCAAACTTGCTTTTCACTGAGTACCATGATTTCTCCAAAAACCTCCCATATGAACTGAGAATAATAAAACTCCAGAAGAGAGGAACCTCAGAGGCCTGCTGTGAGACCTGGGAGGCCCAGACAGAGTTTCAAGCTAAGGACCCTCACTTCGCCCTCAGCTAGGTTTGCCAGACATCCTGTTAATAAAAAAAAACAGGTCCTATATTTCTTTGTCCAGTGTTATTTTCTCCTCAGACCACTCAAGGAAGTGAGGTCTGAAGGGGATGAATGACCCCAGTTAGGCAGAGGGAGGAATTCCATACTGTGTCAGGAGTCAAGGTGAGGAACCAGCATGAGCAGTGAGGGGACTACTAACCCCAGAAGAGAGGGTGTCCCCCAGAGTCAAGGCCCTGCTGTCAACCTTGGGAGGGCCCAGACAGAGGTGACCATCGGAGATGTCTCCATCACTTCCTTGTAGGAGTCTCAGAGAGATGAAGGCCTTGGTCTGAAGGGAGATGGCCTCAGGTCAGTAGACTGAGTGTCCCAGGAACTGCTAGGAGTCAGAGTGGGGACCCAGTGCGCCTAATAGAGCCCATTTCTCCCTGCCCTACTGTGAGCCCTGGGAAGTCTCCAACTGGGTTGGCCGGCTGAGCTGTGAAATGCCTTCTCAGTTCCTTCTTCAAGTACTTGTGGAACAAACAGGACAGGAGACCTGTGAGGCCCTAGAACACTGCCCTTAGGAAAAGTCTGGTGGAGTTGGCCTTCGTCAGAGCAAACAAAATTGAGTTTACCAGCTGACACCACTTACATCTTCCTCCTCTTCCTTAGCCTGTGGTGGCCCACTGCCATGCCTCCTACCCACACTCCTGCCTACTGGTACCAACAAGAGCGATCATGCCTCAGTATCAGAAGCAGTGGTGCTGCACACATGAGCAATGCTTTCAGGCCCTCAAGGAGACCCAAAGACTCAAAGTCAGGAGTGTTCGTAGGCACCTCATCAAGCAGGACTCCAGCGGTCCAATAGAGGAACGAAGTCAGAGAGCCATGCAGCTTTGCCAGACACTAAGAAGTTGCCCAAACACACTCTTGACTAGAAAGTGGTTTTGTTGGTGAATTCCCTTGTGCTCAGTTATCAAGTTAAAGAGCCCATCACAAAGTCAGACATGGTGAATAATGTCATAAAAAATGATAAGGAGCACTTCACTTCCTGGGATCCTTAGGGGAGCCTCTGAGCACATGAAGCTGGTCTTTGAGGTTGATGTGAAAGAAGTGCACCACTCCTATGTCCATCTCAGAAAACTGGACCTCACCTAAGATGAGAGGCTGAGTTATGTAAAGGGCATGCAGAAGATCAGCCCCCTTGTGACTGTTCTGAGCCTAATATTCATGAAGGGCAAAAGTATATCACTGTGCGAGGGATGGGACGTGTCCTGTGCTCTTGTGCCAGAGCAGGAGAACACAGTATGCAAATTAAATGTTTCATTCACATCGTCTTCAGGGAGTTTCTGAGAAATAAGTGTAATCCTCCTTTGAGGCAAGATGGTAAGAAGCCACTGGGCACCTTTGCACTGGGCTGGGAGGGTCAGAGCCCTCTCCATCAAAAGGGCATTCAAATTAAGTTATCATGTGTATAATCTGATAAACTCTATACAAGTTCTGGGTTTTTGGTGATGGTTAAATTAATGAAAACAAGGGTAGTTTAGATGGAAGGGCTGCTCGTAGGGAGGGAAGTTGGTGATCCTTGACACAGACTTAGGGGGTTTGTGTTGTATCTAACTGGGAAAGTATATCTTATACCCATGCTGAATAATTTATCATGTAATAGGGAAATATTACTTAGTTTTTCTTGCTAATAGGCATTTTGGATGATTGGGTTTTCTTTGTTCTAGGTTGCCACATATTTTCTGGCTTCTGCTGGAGTTAAAAAAAATAAAAAAAAAAACAACCCCAGCAGAGTGGGTGGCATCATGGGGTCCAAATTAATCATAGTAATAAATGCCACGTTGAAGTCTCAACACAGGCCAGTCACTGTGCCAGACACTTAACACATATTAACCACATCTCACTAGTTCTACAAGACAGAGCTTGCCAAACCCACTGCATAGATGCAGAGCCCGGTGCTCACAGAGTTTAGTAATGCACCCAGATTCATACAGCTGTTAAGGGACAGGTTTGAAACTAGATCCCAGGTCTGGATTAATCAAGAGCCCACACTATTCCAATTCTCCAAGCCTGAGGCCCACCTTGTGTTTCTTATATTCAGTTTTCCTCTTTCTTCTTAAAAATGCATCTCAGGCAATAAAAGAAAATCTGTGCTCATGCTACTGGGTTGGAATACATTCCCAGAGCAATATGAATACCAAAATAAATGACAGGCATGAATGAAGAAAAGAAAGCTAATACTCAGTGATAATATGATCATCTTCATATGCAGTGTCAGATAACCTCAAAAGATCAGGGGCTCACAAAATCATCCTGGACAGCCCCTTCCCCATAAAATATAAATCTGTCAGAACAGAATTTACATGAGACTCTAAGTCTGGCTGGTGAAGAGAAGGAAAATATCAGTGTATTTTTCCCCTGATAGGTTACCACCTGTCTGGAACCCCTGCGTTACGCTTTAGCTTCCCCATCTCACATCGCTCCTAAGGCAGGGACCAAGGTTTGCAGAGGGGAAACTGCTCAGGTGTTTGCAAGGATGAGGTATTTCTCAGGAAACCTTTAATCTAAGAGGCAGGAGCCAAGAGGATGGCCTCAGTGTTAGACGGCTTAGAAGACCAACACCCCAGAATATAGGGAGTCACACCTAGACAGGCTTCCACCTGCTGTCGGACTTAGAGAGCCTCAGATAGAGCTGTCAGGCTGAGCATGCCCTCACTTATTCTTCAGGCTTCTCAGGGACTTAAGAGCCTTGGCCTAAAAACAATGGAAGGAGGTAAGCAGAAAGAGTCCCAGTCTTTGATAGATACGAAGGTAGGGACCCTGAATGAGGAATGATGGAAGGACCCAGCCAGAACAGTGGGTTTTCTGTAAATTCTGACTCAAGCCATCAACCCTTGGAAGTCCAGAACAGTCCTGGCTGGATGGGGCTCATCCTGGCCTCCAGTTGGAGGTCTCCAGAACGGGAGGACCTTGATTTGATGGGAGCAGCCTCAAGTTAGCAGAGAGAGGAGTCCCTAGGCTGGTCAGGTATCTGACCAGAATCTGAATAGAATGAGGGAACCACCCACCCCAGAAAAGAGGAAGTCCCACAAATCCTCCGAATGCTGTCAGCCCTGGATGCCCAGGACAGATGTTTGAGGTAGAAGAACCCCCTCAGTCTCCCTGAGGAGTCTCATGGAGGTGAGGACCCTGGACTAGTGGGACAGCCACTGATCTGCAGAGAGAAAACTCAGGCCTTAACAAGAGTCAAGGAAATGACCTGGCTGTTGTGAGGGGACCCCCAAAAGCAGAGGGGGCCAAATAGAACTCTGTACAGTTCTTAGCCCTGGGAGACCCAGAAGAGCTACCGCTGAGTCATCCCCTCATTCCACCCGTGTGGTCTCAGGGAGGGAAGGGCCTCATCTAGCAGGATCGGACTCCAGTTCGGCAGAGGGGGACGTCTTGGCCATAACCAGAGTCAAGGTGAGGACCCTCAGTGCTAATGAGGGGGTCTCTCCCCCAAGGAGGGAGGCTTACAGGGTGACGCCCGTCTTGTCAGGCACAGATGGTCGGAGCAGCGCCCAGACTTCCCGCCACTAGGGCCTCGGGGAGGTGAGGGCTTTGTTTGGAGGCTGGAGGACTGGGGACCATAGAGAGAGGGCTCCCAGGCGCCGATAGACGGCACCGGCAGGACGCAGGGACCGCTGAGCCCTGAACAGTGGGCGGCCCCGCCGAGTCCCGCCCCTGCCGTCAGCCCTCGGAGACCCCACGCAGGGCCGGATGCGGCTCCCCCCGACTTCCGCTTCGGAAGCGAGGAGCCCGAGCGGCAGCCGCGGCGTTTGTTCGGCCGAGCGTCGGTTTTCAGGACTCGTCCGGAGCCAAGGTGAGGCCCTGAATGTAGCCTGAAGGGACCTTCCCGACCCCCTCCCCCCATAACAAAGGGGACCCACCCGCCTCGCGCCCCTGCCTGCCATCAGCAGCGTGGGACCCTGATCTGACGTATATGCCGGAGGAGTCCTGTTGGAGTCGCCGTCTGGAGGGCCTCAGGGAGCGGAGGGCCTTTGTCTAGAGGGGGCCGCTTCTTAGGCAAAGGGTGTAGTCTTGTCCCCAGCAGGTGAGAAAGAAGGTGGGACCTTCAGAGCTAATGAGGGTCCCTCCTTCCGAAAGACGTGACTGCACGGAGCCCCCGCCCGCCTTCGCTCGTGCGATGCCCTAGAGTAATTCAGGCTGAGAGAACCCCTCATTTCTGCCTGGGGTGGGAAGTGGGGTTGGGGGCTAGGGGACGTTCGGGTAGAGAAAGGCCTTTCTATAAAGGGGGCAGGACTTCCCTGGCGGTCCAGTGGTTAAGACTCCTCGCTTCCACTGCAGGGGGCGCACCTTCGATCCCTGGTGGGGGAACTAAGATCCCACATGCCACGCGGTGCGGCCAAAAAGGAAGGGCGGGGGCATGGACCTAGAGGGTGTGACGTACGCCAAGTGAAATAAGTCAGACAGAGAAAAACAAATGCTGTATGATTTCACTTACATGTGGAAGCTGAAAAACAAAACAAATGAACGAACAACAGAACAGAAACAGTTATAGATGCAGAGAACAAACAGGTGGTTGGGGGGAGGAGAGAAATTAGGTGAGGGCAACTAAGAGGTACAAACCACCAGTTACAAAATAAATGCGTAATGGGTGTGAAATGTAAACAGGTAGGTGGATGGATGGATGGATAGCTAAGGCAACCCCGTTAAGCTTAGGGAGGAGACTTGGCCCTAAAAGAAGCAGCGGTAGGACCATGAGTGCTAGTAAGCAGACCTCTCCTCAAAGCAGGGAACTGCACAAAGCAGCAGCCCTGCTCTCAGATCTGGGAGTCCCCAGATAAGGTAGCCGGGATGTGGAGGCCCCGACTCCTCTGGTGAGAGCTTCGGTCTGAGGCATGCCGATCCGGGTCAGTGGAGGGAGGAATCCCAAACCCTAGCCGGACTGGACGCCCAAGTCCTGAATGAGGACTGAGGGAGCCACCAACTCCAGAACAGCGGGGTCGGGGAGTCCCACCCTTGCTGTTACCAGGCATAGCCGAGCCCCAGATCAGCTTTGGCCGAACGAGGCTCACTCTGACTGTAAGCTCAGGTCCCAGGAAGATGAGGACCGTTTCTGACGGTCATGGGCTCACGTCAGCAGAGGGCAAAGTCTCAGGCAGGGTGCAGGGTCAAGGCGAAGACGCTGAGTGAGGAAATGGAGACTGCTCCATACACAGTGGAGAGAGCTGCATCTAATGCCGCCTCTGCCCTTAGCCCCGGGAGGCCCCGGGCGGAGCTGGCAGGCTCAGGTGCCCCCTAACTTCTGCCGGTGGGGTCTGAGGGAGATGAGGGCCTTGGTTTAAGGGCTGGCTGCCCGGTTCAGCAGAAAAAGAGGAGTCCCAGGCCACGATAGATGTCAAGGCACAAATTCTATGTGAGGATGAGACAACCAACTCCCCCAGAACAGAGGAGACCACACAAAGTGCCGCCTCTGCCTTCGCCTGGGAAGCCAGGGTTAGAGCTCTCAGGCTGAATTGCCCTCTCAGTTCCTCCAAGGGTGGTCTCAGGGACGTCAGGGTTTGGGTCTAATGAGAGAGGCCTCATTCAACATAGGGAAGAAGCCTGGTTCCTAACAAGAGTCAAGGTGGTAACACCGAGTGAAGATGAGGGAACCCCACCCAGAAAGAAGTGAACCACATAGAATCTCAGACCTGGGAGGGAGACTGAGGCATGGTGAGCTGATGAACATCACTCACTTGTCCCCGGCCCGTGGCAGGGAGGTGAGGAACCTCGTGGATGGGAGTATGGGCTCAGGTCAGCAGCCGGAGGCTTTCCAGGTAATGCCAGGAACCAAGGAGAGGACCCTGAGAACTGAGGGGACCAGCTACACCACAGTAGTGAGGGCAACAGAATCTCTTCCTGACTGTCAGCACTGGAAGTCCACACACAGTTGTAGCTAGGGAGACAAGAAAATTTTCTTTCTAGTGGGTCTCGGGGAGTTGGGGGCCTTAGTATGAGGGGATAGACTTCAAGTCAAGACACACAGGGTGTCCAAGTCCTGCTATGAGTCGGGGTGAGGACAGTGAGGGATGACGTAGATGAACACCCACCCGAAGCAGTGGGGGCCCACAAACTGCCACCCCCCTCAGCCCTGGGAAACCCCAGGTAGAGGTAGCCTGATGTGTCACCACTCACTTCCAGCCCCGGGGACTCAGGCAGACGTGGGCCTTGATCTGAGGCCAGAAGACTCAGGTGGGCTGAGGGAGGAGCCTAGATCCCGTCTGAGTGAGGGCTAAAGAGGCCAACGATGCGGGAACAGTGGGGTCCCGCGGAGTCCAGCCCCTGCTAGCAAGCCAGGGAGGTCATGGACGGGGGTGACTGGAAGTGGCTCACCCTTTCTTTCATCTTGGGGATCTCAGGAGGGTGAGAATCTTAATGCGATGCAAGCGAACTCAGGTCAGCGGAGGGAGGATTTCCAGGATTTGCCAGGACTCACGGAGAAGATGCTGAGGGCCGTGGGGACCTGCACCCCATGCCAGCGGGGGGCCCCGCAGAGTCCCTCTCCATTGTCGTTCCTAGGCGCCCCCGGGCACACATGTCAGGCAGAAGTGCCCATCAGTTCCCCACTCAGAACTCCCAGGGAAGTAAGCATCTTGGTCTGATGGGTCAGCAGAGGGAGGAACCTGAGACCCTCCCCTGAGCGAAAAATGGGGACCGTGAGCGAGGACCACACGTTATAGGGACTCAGCCTGCCTGCTGCAGCTTTCAGCCTCTGGAGACTAGGGGCACTGTGGCCGGGTAAGGCCATCCTCACTTCCACCGTTCGGGCTCAGGGAGCTGTGGGCCTTACTGTGAGGAAACGTCCTCAAGTCAAGAGAGAAAGGAGCCCCCAGGTCCTCCCAGGAGACACAGTGGGGGCTGTGAGTGACGACTGAAGGTAGCACACCCCCCTTCCACCGAATCAAAGGAATAGGAAAGAGTCTTGCCCAGTCCTCTGCTCAGCCCTTGAAGGCCCAGAGCATGGTTGTCAGGCGGAGGCGCCTCATCTCTCTGTATCATTTCTCAGGGAGATGAGATCCTTCGTCTGAAGGTGCCACACCAGGGGCAGAAGGGGGGGGGGGGAATCCCAGACCCTCGGTATCGACAAGATGAGGACGCTGAATGGTTGAGGACCAGCGAGTTCAGGACAGAGCAGGCCCCACAGAACTGTCAGCGCTGTCCACCCCGACAGTGTCCATGACTCAGTTCCTTCTCATGGGTCCCAGGGAGCTTTGAGGTGGCACCTTTAGAGCAGCACAGGAAAGAGGTCCCGGCCCTACCAAGAGTCGATGTGACAATCCTGTTTGTGAACGAAAGGGACCCGTGGAACCCAGAGAGGGCCTACCCTCCCAGGATCTGTGGTCACCGCCGTCAGCCACAGGCAGGGCTGGCAGGCTGTAGCCTGAGGCTCACTCACTCTCACTTCTTACACTGGGGTCTCAGGGGACAGGCTGGCCAAGAACAAGAGCCTAGTGGCTCCTAGAGCAGTGCCCTCCAGGGAACGTGCAGAGCGGCCTTCTTCAGGCCAGGCTGGTGCCTCCCTGCTGAGGGTGCTCACGCCCTCTCACCTTCCCTCCTCCAGGTTCCAGCATCACCTGCTCTCCTGCCCACTCCCCCGCTCGCTGTCCCTGCCCATAGTCATGCCTCGGGGGCAGAAGAGTAAGCTCCGTGCCCGTGAGAAGCGCCGCCAGGCCCGGAGGGAGACCCAGAATCTCGGGGGTGCCCAGGCCCCTGCAGCAGAGATAGAAGAGTCGCCCCCCTCCCCCGCTTCTGTTTCTCAGGGTACTCCCCCGAGCTCCCCTGGTGCTGGCGCTCGCCAGGAGCCTCAGGGAGCCCCAGCCACTAGCTCTCGTGCTGCAGGGGTTTCATGCCCAGGATCTGATGTACGTGCCAAGGGCCAGGTTAAGGCCAGGAAAAATTCCTCCCAGGCCTCAGCCTCCGATGAGAGCTCTCGCAGAGATCCTCTAACGAAGAAGGTGGGAATGTTGGTAGACTTCCTGCTGGAGAGGTATCAAATGAAAGAGCCCATTATAAAGGCAGACATGCTGAAGCTTGTGAACAAAAGGTACAAGGGGAAGTTCCCTGAAATCCTCAGGAGAGCTGCTGAATGCCTGGAGCTGGCCTTTGGTCTTGACTTGAAGGAAGTCAAGCCGAGTGGTGATTCCTATACCCTTGTCAGCAAGCTAGATCTCACCGATCGGGGGAGTCGCAGCAGTGGCGGGCGGTTTCCGAAGAATGGGCTCCTGATGCCTCTCCTGGGTGCGATCTTCTTTAATGGCAACCGCGCCTCTGAGGAGGAGATCTGGGAATTCGTGAATGTTTTGGGTATTTATGATGGAAGGTGGCACGTAATCTTTGGGGACCCCAGGAAGCTTATCACAGAAGATTTGGTGCGGGAAAAGTACCTGGTGTATCGTCAGGTGCGCAACAGCGATCCCCCACGCTATGAGTTCCTGTGGGGCCGGAGAGCCCACGCTGAAACCAGCAAGATGAAAGTCCTGGAGTTTGTGGCCAAGGTCAATGGTACCGTCCCCAGTGCCTTTCCACTCCAGTATGAAGAGGCTTTGAGAGATGAGGAAGAGAGAGCCCGAGCCAGAGCTGCAGCCAGGGCTCCTACTCGTGTCAAGGCCAGTGCGCGTTCCAAGGTCATGTCTAGCAGTTCCTCCCACCCTCAGTGAGGTCTGAGGCAGCTTCTTCACTTTGTGTTTGACCAACGCTGCCAACCCTTTAAGTAGTGAGAGGCTAAGCTGGGGCTGGAAAGATCATAATATATCTCTTCTTTGTGTCCCTGTTTTACACTAGTATCTTTCAAATGTTGTTTCTTTCACTAGAATGTTTATTTAGATTCAGAATCCAAGTTTACAAATGACATGGATCACAGATTTGTTGTTGTTTATCGGGTTTAAGAGTAAGAGTTTTGGTACTGTGTAGTACGATTTGAAAAATCCTTGCATCTTTTTGGGGTTCTGGAATGAGATAATATGGCTTTGGAATAGGAATTTTGTTGGAAATGTGAAAGAATGCTGTGGTTTTAAAATGGATGAAAACAAAGTAAAGTTTAGTCAAATTTTGGTTTGTCTTATTCACCTTTGTCTTTCTCTTTGTAAAATTCAAAGGTATACACCTGGATGTCCTTAGCTTATTCAAGAATGCCGACAAAATTAAATAGTAATAAATTGCATTCCTCACTCAGTGCCTCATTTATTCCCATCTTTAATTGAGCATCTGCTCTTTGGAAGGTTCTGTGCTGGTAGTGATGGTGCTAAGATAAAAAAGACCCTGCGCCTGCCTGTAGATGTTTAGAGTAGAAGAGCGGCTATTATATAAGGAAGGTGGCGTGATGAAAAAACCCAGTGAGGGTGGTGGGGAGAGAGTCCAGATGAGAGCAGTGAAGTATAGCTTGTCTTAGCCAGAACACTTTGAGGCTTGGTACTTTGCAAATCCCTCCTTGGGAGGTAACTTTGGGTTGGCTGCATGGTGGGCTAGATGAGGCTGTGATAGTGGTGAGCAGGGGCCAGACCCTCAGATGGTGGGCCTCAGAGTTGAGAGGCGAAGCCTGAAATGAGAAACCGCCCTGAGCAGTTACTTGGGATTGTGAGTAAACCAGGGAGAATCTCCGCCTGGAGAAAGAATAGAAGGGGTCCAGTGCTTTTGCCCCGGTGCAGGTGAACACAGTGCACCAACAAACCAGGTGTTTTATGCGTATGGTCGCCTTTGTGGTGGGATGCTGAGAAGCCCCTGTGCTGGCACTCTGTGCCCTGAGCTGGAAGAGCCCCAGCCCGCTCCATTACCTAGTTAGCGGGGTTTTTTAATTGGAGTATAATTGCTTTACAATGTTGTGTTAGTTTCTGCTATGCAACGAAGTGAATCAGCTGTACGTATACATATGTCCCCTCCCTGCTGGACTTCCCCCCACCCATCCAAGTGGTCACAGAGCACCAAGCTGAGCTCCCTGTGCTGTACAGCAGGTTCCCACTAGCTATCTATTTGACACATGGTAGTGTATATAGGTCAATCCTAATCTCCCAATTCATCCCACCCTCCCCTTCTCCCCCGTGTCCACACGTCCATTCTCTACCTCTGCGTCTCCGTTCCTGCCCTTTGGATTGTTTTTCTCATACCCAGAGCACATGCTTCTGAGTATGCTTAACACTTTGGCTTCTGCTTTCAAGCTTTAGGTAATACAAATGAATGTATTACATCATGAACATTAAATTTCTCTTGTAAGTTTATTCTCAATATTCAAAACGAAGAGTTTCTTGGGTTTTTTTTTTTTGGCTGGTATATAGGTCTTAATTTATTTTAGCACATTTCCCCCTGAATAGAGCAGCCAAAAAAATTTGAATCAATTGCGTATATTACCAATACATAATACTAATTCACACACTCTAGACGTATACTGAAAGCTAACTCACAGTGTCTCTTACAAACACAGACAAATACTCAATTTCAAGTACACTCTACTGAAACACACATGCACACTGGATGCTTTAAGAGCATCTCCTATATCAACACTGTTCAGTCAACACTACCTCACTCGGCACAGGAATTTTACATTTGAGTTCTATTTAAGCAAATAGATTCAACATGCCATAAACCAGATAATTCTTACCTTTCTTCAGTGATCATTTTCTGCTATTATCATTCAAGGGATCGGGTCCTCTCCTCCAAAGACCCTAGGATTGAAACCTTGCCCTTTAACTTACCTCTGATAGCACACTGCTATAATGTGTCATCAGTCTGGTATCTACAGTCAGCTAATAAGACTACAGAAATGGGTTTACTCAAGTGTGAAGAGATAAAATCATGAAATGTAAGAAGAAGAAAGAATCTTAGAGATTATCCAACCCAAATTTTTCACCTTATAGATAAGAAAAGGGAAGTCCAAAGGAGAAAGTAATTTTGGTAAGGTGGCTAAAACTGGCCTAGAAAACTAGATCTGATGAGACCTGGTCCCATGGTACTTCTACAAAGCCATGGTTGTTGGAATAGAAGGCATATGGTTGTGCAAGTAGGAAATTTACAGGTAGTCCCATGTGTTTGTATAGTACTTTCTAAAACCCTTTCACATCTGTTACCCCATTTGATTCTTGCAATGTCCCGTGAAGGGTCTGAATAGCATATATGCTTATCCTCATTTTTCCTCAGCTGTGGAAACTGAGGCTCTAAGATGTTTTGATTTACCTAAGATCACTGACTGTGGAGTAAAAGGTGGAATGTAAGTCATTTTTCTCTAAGCTGAGGGCTTGTACTGTGGTGCCATGTTTTTGATTCATTCCTCCTGATAAGCAATACAAGGGGAAAATGTTGATAAGCATGTCTCTCTTTCATCCCCAGGCCAGACATTCCAACTTTCACCTAAGCTTTGGAAAATATTATGTTCTTTCTTTAGCTAGCTTGTTTAACCATTTGTTTGAGGGTCAGAACTGTGCTTTATGTAGTCACTTAACTGATATGACCGTTTGAGATCTACCCCAGACTGCCACCAACCCCTTAAAACCCTGCCCTGTGTCACTCTGTAACCTAAACAGTCCTGTCCTACATACATCTTAAAAGCAGCAAGCATGGGGAAATTTTTGATCTCCATATAATACAGAGGCAGGTATAAAATATGGCTATGGAAAACAACCAGCAGGTGAGGCTATGACACTGTGATTTTAATCTAAGCCTTATTACTACACTAAAGTATTTTACTTCAATAAATGGATCCAAAAATATGGTGTAGTTTTTCCTAAATGCTGTCAAAACAACAGCAAATCATTAGGCTGTACTGTTTGAGTAATATGTTGTGTTCAATGAATTGTTTTCAAGGGCATTTTCAAACAAGTTGTTTAAATCAGATTTTTTTTTAACTTGAAGAATAACACATTCAGAAAGAGTACAAAAATGATAAGTGTTCAGCGCAATGCAATCATCACAAAATGAACACACTCATGTTTACCATCTAGAACAATGAATAAAACATTATCAATATCCCAAAAACAGACTCTTATCTATCTATCTATCTATCTATCTATCATCTACCTATCCAAATATCTATCTAAGAAAGAGAAAGAGAGAGAGAGAATAGAAGCAAATATGGTGAATGGTTGATGGGTATTCTTTTAACTTTTTGGTAGGTTTGAAAATTTCAAAATAAAAACGTTGGAGAGAAAGATAATACATTACTAATACCTCAGAAACTACCACTTCTCCCCTGTGCCCTCTCCCAAACACTACTCCTCCCTTATCCTAAAGGTAACCACTACCCTGTGTTTTTACTACCATGGTTTAGTTTTGCCTGTTTTTCAACTCTATAAAAATGGAATCATACAGTTTATAAACTTTGGTGTCTGTGACTCAACATTTTGTTTATGAGATGAACCCACATTGTTGCATGTAGCTGCCATTCATTTTCATTGCTATATGATATCCTGTTATAAAAATATACCATAATTTATTTATCTATTCTATTGCTAATAGACATTTTGGTTCTTTTCCAGTTTGGAGACATTATGAATAAGGCTTCTATGAACATTCTTTTTTTAAAAAATATTTATTTATTTATTTAGCTGTACCGGGTCTTAGTTGCGGCACGTGGGATCTTCGTTGCAGCACGTGAGATCTTTAGTTTCAGCATGCAGTGTCTTTAGTTGCAGCACGTGGGATCTAGTTCCCTGACCAGGGATCGAACCCAGGCCCCCTGCATTGGGAGCTCGGAGTCTTAGCCACTGGACCACCAGGGAAGTCCCTCTATGAACATTCTTTTGTGTGTTTTTTGGTGCACATGTGCATAGATTTATGTTGGGTATATATCTGGAAGCATGAGGGTGTGCATATGCTGAGCTTCAGTAGATACTTCCAAACACTTTTCCAAAGTGGTTGTACCAGCTTACACTCCCACTAGCCATACATGAAGTACTTGCTTCACATCTCAACAATACTTGATATAGTCAGTCTTTAAAATTTTAGCCATTGCAATAGTGTGTAGTAGAGTCTCAATTGATTTTAATTTGCATTCCTCTGGTTACTTATGGGATTGAATATTTTTACATGTATTCTTGGCCATTTTGGGTATCCTCTTGTGTGAAGTATCTATTCAGTCACTTGCCTACTTTTTTATTGGTTCATCCCTCTTTTTATTATTGATTTGTAGGAGTTTTTTATTTAACATATTCTGAGTTACAGCCCTTTGTAAACTATATGTGTCACAAATATCTTCTCTCATTGTATAGCTTCCTTTTTAATTCTCTTAATTGTGTCTTTTGATGTATAGATCTTTCCAATACATAACTTTTTCTTTATAGTTAATTATTTTTGTGTGCTATTTAAGGAATCTTTGCCTAACCCAATATCATGAATATTTTCTCTTACCTTGTCTTCTAGAAACCTTATTTTTTTATCTTTCATATTTAGATATATAGTCCACTTGGAGTTGTTTTCTTGTGTGTGTCACTTTTGAGATAGGAGTTGTTTCATTTTTTACAGCATAGGTATCCACCTGGCCCAGCATCACTTCCATTCTTGAAATAATCCCAACTTGGTTGTGATATATGACTCTAAACATTCATTTTTGGATTTGATTTGCTAATATTTTGTTTAGGATTATTGCATCCATGTTCATTAGCGATATTGGTCTGTAATTCTTCTCAAGCTTCGGTATCAGGATGATTCTAGTCTCATGAAAGGGAAGTAAGGAAGTACTGCCTCTTCTCTGGAAGAGTTTATGTAAGATTGGTATTTCTGCCTGTGATGTGATCTGGTCCTGAAGTTTTCCGCAAGGGAAACTTTATAATTACAGAGTCAATTTCTTAAATATTATAGGGCTCTTCCAATTTTCATTTTCTTCATGTATCAGTGTTAGTTAACTTAAAGCAGATTAAGATACCCTAAGATTGCTATGGTCAAGTCTTGCTGCTGTAACCAGAGCCTGCAAATTTAAATGCCAACTGAGGCTAGCTTGCTAATGTAAATGAGCAAGGCTGGCCAAGTGTAAGGTAATCAGAACTGGTGGGGACTACAGAGTGCATGCCCCTTTACAGAGTGGTGAATGTCAGCTCCAGCCAATTATTACCATGTAAGAAAGGGAGTCCAGTATAGCCAAATGATTCCTTTTAAATGAGAACTCAGAAATTTAGATCACTCTTAAAAAATCTCTGAACAGTTAAGTGTTGAGTAATTCACACAAACAAACAAAAAACTGTATGGGCTCAACAAAATGTGTACATGTCAAATATAGCCCAAAGATTGCTAGTTTGCAACTTTTACTCCAAACTAATAAAAAAGCACAATAGCACAGATATAATTTTAATTTTTAAATAATAAAATTCATTTCTGTTTGACATTTATTTTAACTCACATTTGAACATGAGTTTGTTAGTTTATCATTTACTGATAAATGATAAATAAATGATACCATATATTTTTTAAGTTTCGATTTTAAAACACCCAAGTCTGTGAACAGCTAGAATATTTTCATTTACTCTCATGCTTTTATATTTGCTTTTCCCTAAATCTTATTTTGATGAGAAACTTAGTATTTTTTTTCTTCCAGTTTTATTGAGATATAATTGACATATAGCACTGTATAGTTTAAAGTGTACAGCATGCTGATTTGACTTGCATGCATCATGAAATGATTATCACAATAAGTTTAGTGAACACCCATCATCTCATACAGATATAAAATTAAATAAATAGAAAAAAAATTTTTCCTTGTGATGAGAACTCTTAAAATTTACTCTCTTAACAGCACGTTAATTATATTTATCATGTAGTACATTACATTCCTAGTACTTACTTTACTTGTAACTGTAAGTTTGTACTTTTTAATTTTTATTTTATATTGGAGTATAGTTGATTAACAATGTTGTGTTAGTTTCAGGTGTACAGCAAAGTGATTCAGTTATACATATACATGTATCTGTTCTTTTTCAGATTATTTTCCCATTTAGGTTATTACAGAATATTCAGCAGAGTTTCATATGCTATACAGTAGGTCCTTGTTGGTTATCTATTTTAAATATAGCAGTGTGTACATGTCAGTCCCAAACTCCCAATTTATCCCTCCCCCGCACCTTTCCCCTTTGGTGACCATAAGTTTGTTTTCTAAGCCTGTGAGTCTGAAGAAACTTAGTATTTTTTGGATTTTTCAAAGGACTGATTTGTAAAAGTCAGTTTTACAATCGTCTAGATCATAGTCTACCTTTTCTCAAGTAAAGCTGGTTAGTCTCATTTTAGGTTATTGGTTTTTTTGCCTAGTTACATTTCAAGGTTTTATATGGTGAAGGAATCTCAGATTCCTTTTAATTTTTTCAGGGAATTGAGATTACTTTTGATTAAGATCTGTAGATCAGATACTTAGGATAGAAGCATCATGAATGAAAAACTATCCATAGGAACACCTTTCTAAAAGTGTTGTTTTCATTTGTTCAACAAGTATTTATAGCCACTGTACTAAGCAAGTGGAGACCACAAAAATGCATAGAGACTGCTGTGACTGTGTTTTATAGTCTTGTAGTATAATGACATATATGTAAGTATAAAATAGTACACTAAAAATATAAGAACTTTGAATAATCAAACCATTTTCAAATTGTATTTATTTGACATACAACAGTTCATGTATTTGGAGAAACAGTATGTGTCTAAGGTAATTTTTCAGCTAATTTCAGGACTAGGTATTATCTCATTATTACCACCATTACCAAAGACATTACCTATTTATCTGTACTTCTAGGGAAAATTCAAGAAATTAGAATAAAAGAAAAATAGTTAAATAATTGAAAATAAAATAATAAGTGACAATATTATATGAAGAGTTAAGTAGTGTTTTTATATAATTCACTAAACTAAAAATCAAATAATCATTTAATTTTCTAGTTTATAAAGTACCCTGTATATATTATCTCATTAAATCTTAAAAAAACACTGTAAGGTATGTAGGATAGGTTTCACTGTTCTCATTTTTTTGTCAACAATACTGATATTTAAAGAGATTATGTGAGGTCTTAGTCTGCTTGGCTGCTGTAACAAAATACCATAGACTGGATACCTTCTAAACAACAGAAATTTATTGCTTTCAGTTCTGGGGGCTGGAAGTCTGAGATTAGGGTGCCAGCATGCCAGGTGAGGGCTCTTTTCCAGGTTGCAGATTTGTGATTGTGTCCTCACAAGAAGGAAGGGGCTAGGGAGCTCTGTGGGGGTCTCTTTTATAAGAACATGAAGTAGTCTAAAAGTATCATTTTATTCAGAAAGAGAATGTTTATGAGGGAAACATTTGGTATTTTATTTCAAATATCAGTAGAGACAAAAATGCATCTGATTATGAAAGCAGATAAATGGAAGGTATCTCAAATTAATAAAGGAAAAAGTGGGAAAAAAGTTACATATATATAAAATATATATAACATATAATATATATAGAATGTATAATTATATAAAATATATAAGTATAATAACAATACTCATAATAACCCCAAGTCCGCATATCTATCAATGGTCCAATGTATAAATAAAGTGAATGAAACTTGAGGGTGAATGAAGGAACTACTGCTATACACAACTACATTGGACAAATCTTACAAATAGATTGAGGGAAAGGAATACACTATATATAATCCCATTTACAAAAATTTTAAAGACAGATACAACTAATCTGTGGTGTTTGTAGTCAGGATAATAGTTACCTTTGAGGAAGAGGGAGGGACTAATTATGGGAGGGATGTAAGCAGGACTTCTGGGTTGCTGGTGGTGATTCATTTCTTAATTTGGGGGTGGTTATAAGAGTTTGCTCACTGTGGTATAATTCATTGATCTTTACATTTAAATTTGTGCACTTTCTGTATGTGTATCGTTTAATAAAAACATTTTTTAAAGTGCTAAAAAAAATTAAAAAGAAAAATAAATGAGAAAACAGCCCAATTTTTTAAAATATGCAGACACTTCATCAAAGAAGATATACAAATGGTAAATAGTACATAAGGGATACTCAATATCATTACTCAGTTAGGAAATGCAAATTAAAACCACAAAGAGATAAAATAGCTAACATGCCAAGTGTTCACGAGGATGCAGAGGAATTGGAACTCTCATACACAGGAAAAAGAACTCTTGTTTTGGTGAGGACATAAAATGGTGTAACTCTTTGGAAAACATTGTGATAGTTTATTCGTTAGGCATACAACTAGCACGTGATCCAGCCACTGCACTTCTAGCTTTACACCCAAGAGAAGAGAAAATATATATCCATACAAAGACTTGTACACACATGTTCGTAGTAGCTTTATTTGTAATAATAGCCCAAAGCTACAAACAACAAAAAATAAATAAATAATAAATAAGAACACAAGTCCCATTGATAAGGGCTCCACCCTTATGACCTAATCCCCTCCCAAAGGCCCCATCTACTAATACCATCACCTTTTTCGGGGGGGTTAGGATTGCAACATATGAATTTTAGGGAGACAAACATTCAGACCACAGCAGTGATTTTTTCCAACACCACACAGTGTTAGAGCCTAGGTTCCAGCATTTTCTAACTCAAGTCTGGAAATCTCTGTCATTTCATGTAAGACACTTCAAAGGTTCATAGAGGAGATGGCTGAGTGGGCTCAGGCCTGGTCTTCAAACTTTCACATGTTTTTCTGTTAATCTTTTTTTAAGTGTTCTGTGAAGCAAATTAATAACTGAAACATAACTTTAAAGGGTCTATTTACTTTTTAAATTCAATATGGAACCAACAAAAATTAGAATTTATTCTCCATTTAAAACTATCTAAACAACCAAATAAACACAGCTATATCTGTATTGTCAGTTATAATGAACATTTTTTTTTTAAATTTTTGACTGCATTGTGTCTTCATTGCTGCGCACGGGCTTTGTCTAGTTGCGGCGAGCGGGGGCTACTCTTCCTTGCGGTGCGCAGGCTTCTCGTTGCGGTGCCTTCTCTTGTTGCGGAGCACGGTCTCTAGGCACGTGGGCTTCAGTAGTTGTGGCACACGGGCTCAGCAGTTGTGGCTCGCGGGTTCTAGAGCACAGGCTCAGTAGCTGTGGCGCATGGGCTTAGTTGCTCCACGGCATGTGGGATTTTCCCAGACCAGGGCTCGAACCTGTGTCCCCTGCATTGGCAGGCGGACTCTTAACCACTGCACCACCAGGGAAGTCCTAAACATTTAATTATAATTGCGTATCAGAATGGTAACATTTTATGACCTCATATTTCTTTAAGAAAAGCAAAAAAGTTTATAGAGAATGTTAGTACTAGTTATACATCCAAAAGTCCTACAAATAAGATTTTGGAATTTTCTATTATTTATTTATTTTAGATCTTGGACTAATTGAATAAATTAGAACAGCACAAATTTAATTACACTGGTAGGAATCTTTCCTCCAAAGTTGGCAGCTGTCAGTTATTCTTAGCATTTTGGACAGGATTCAATGTAATAAAATCACCTGTTATTTCTGATAAAATGGGCAAAGCACACATAAAATCTCTTGGTTTGTCTTAATGTCTCTGTGGCAAAAAATTGACGACACTATTGAGTTCCTTTGTCCTTTCCAGACAAAAGCGACCTCTGTATGGCTCTGTAAGTCTTCAATTCAGGGGTATAACCGTTATCTTAATGGGATTGTACTTGATTATCTGATAAATTGTTGGCAACCTACCCACATTACTTCCTTTAACTGACATAAAATTCACTCAGTTGACCAGCTTTATCTTACAAGTAGTGAAGGGAAAGGCTTTCTTACTCCTGTATGCACCTGGATTTCAAGCCTTTGAAAAAGATTGACAATACCAAATGTCCTACCTGCCCTAACTAGATGATACCCACAGACTCAACTAGTGAAGGAAGTGCTTGTCTAAGGTATACGGCATTTTCTATTTGGAGAGGAACAAAAACACTCTCGTGTTCTTTTGACGTTCTATTCCCTGACTAGTGTCCCAGTTCAAACCATTACACATCTTACTGTCCCACTGCCTCTTAAATCTTGCTCCTCTCCCTTTTTCCTTTGCTTTCACTCCCACTCTTCTTCCAGCTACCCTGAAGCGATCCTTTTCTGTCCCTCAGTCAATTAGCTTACTGACTGACTGATACATCCTTTTTGAATATAGAATCCTAACACTAGTTACCATTTTGAAGACTGCCTGGTTCAGACATTTGTCTGTGGGGAAGAATTCTTAATCACTCACTGTCTTTGATTGGAGTATTTGAAGGAGACTTTAACTGGAGGCTTTAAAGCATCAGAAAAGATTCATTGAGAATGACTGAACTCATGCTATGTGAACGGGAATTGTTTACCATTGGCTATATACTTAATTGAAACCTGATTAGGTATAAAAACATATAACTAAAAAATTTCAATAAACACAAATAAATGAATGTGTATATGACTATATGCATACCAGGGCATTCTGATCTTAGCTTTCACTTCCTCCTTATCAGGAACTAGAAGATTCGGAAAAAGAGATTTTATCCCAATCCTGCTATAGATTACACTTTTCTCCCAACATCCAGTTTATATTGATCCTCTTCATTGGGCTTTATTCCAGTCTTGAGCCACATACGTTGCTTTCTTCTATCAGAACTTTTAATACTCATTGACGAGAATTCTTGATCTCTCTGCAGTTGCACCAAGTGCAGATTTGAAATAAGGACTCCTCATCAACTTGCTAACGCATGCTGTGTCCAAGATGTTATGCAGAGTGCCTGCTGCCAGTTACATGTCACCTGGAATGTTTTCTCTCTCTCCTGTGTTTCTCTCACTTCCTCTCTCTCTCTCTCTCTCTCTCTCTCTCTCTCTCTCCCTCTCTCCCCCCCTCCCCCTCCCCCCCCACCTTTCCCGCCTCGTTCCCTCTTCCCTTCTTCTACCTTTTACCTTGCATTGTGGGAGTAGAAAAATTCTATTCTCAGTTATCTCAGACAGATAAACTTTCAGATTAGAGTCTAATGAAAAAAAAAAAGCTATTCCATTATACAGGTGTACAGATGTCCTAATATCAGGAAACCTCCTGTATAGTAATCTTATGCTGAACTTCCTCTTTATGTGCAATCTGTATGGGCTACACTTACACATGGTAGGCATCCCATAAGTATTAGTTGGTTTAATACACAGACTTCCTAGGCATTGGTTTGTGCTAAAATGTATTGTTCAAATAAAAGCATTCCAGTACAAATTGAACAAAGAAAGAGAGGTCCTGATTGAACACAGAGAAACATTGATTCTCAAATATTAATGTGCATAAGAGTCGTCTGAGAATCTTGTTAAAAATCCAGATTCTGACTCAGTAAGTCTAGAGTGAGATCTGAGATTCTGTGTTTCTAATAATCTCTTTGGTGCCGCCACCGCCACCGCCGCCGCCGCCGCCGCTGGTGGTGGTCTATGAACCACACTTTGAACAGCAAGGCAGTAGATTATTTTTGACTTACCCATTCACTTGTTCCATCATACCTCTCAAAACAGATTTCTGACTTTAAAACAGTTTAGAGCACCAAATAAATATTGTCATGTGCCTCATTTTTCAACATACCATCTTGAATCAAAATCATTTGATAAACTTTCCAGGTGTGCATATCTATTGTCATTTTAAATAGGTTCCAGTGAAATGATGATATCTAAGTAGAAGTATAGGGATAAATGACTTTTAATAATTTGGTTTTTGTTTAGAATTTATGCTTCTACTGCCTTTTGAAAGAATTTGTGAGGCTTAAATATAAGAGCACAAGATGAGGCAGTGACAGGAAAGCCCAAGTGCATCTGACATCCTAGCTTATCAGGTCTAGAAGACAACCTCTGTTACTTGGTAGCAAGCTGGTGGGGAAGATTGGTGTTCAAAGCTGTGTTTTCCCTAAGGCAAAACAGCATCAAAATATATAAAGCTTTTTACTTCTGGCATGAGTGATAAAGATGCAGAACTGAGAAGCAGGTGAAAAAACTTAGCTTATGCTTCTAAAGGCTAATTTTATATGTGTTCTTGTCCAGCTATTCTTGGTAGGTCCAGCTGCTAGTTGAACAGGACAGGTGGTAATCCCTGTTCAGTGGCTCATTATCACCCAGAGGCTTTGATGTGGCTAATACATAATCAATCAGGTTCTGAATTTTAATATTCTTCCTATTTTCATTTCATTTGTTTTACCTGAATTTATTTTCCAAAGTCCCAATATGATTTTGTTTTTTAATAAGATTATTTTTGATCATTTATTTATTTTGACATAACTAGGCTCATGATACACCAGCTGGAGTTTATTATGCCCCTGAATCATAAACTTTTTTTCTTCCTTCTTTATCTCCTTACAAGATCCAAACTGCAAAACCTAAGGATAAAGTTTTAATTTGGGAAGCACAAAAGACTGAAGCCATTTTAGAGGAGAGCATTGATGAAAATCAATATCTAAAAGCCTCAGTTTAAGACTGTAAGCACCATAGTTTATGCTTCTTTTCTAGTCTCTCCAGAGTTGTGATGTGCATAAATTAACACTAAGAAACAAACAAAAAAATCCCAAATGTGAAAAGTTAACTCCTTTTAACTAGTCATATATTCTGTAGTGCATATGTGATCATTATTTAGAAAGGT
Source organism: Balaenoptera musculus (assembly GCF_009873245.2). Classification (NCBI taxonomy): domain Eukaryota; kingdom Metazoa; phylum Chordata; class Mammalia; order Artiodactyla; family Balaenopteridae; genus Balaenoptera; species Balaenoptera musculus. Next base: position 25,861,510 of record NC_045806.1, read on the forward strand.
AGCAATTGAGGTATTTTCCAATATTTTCTCCATTTGTTAAATTATTTTGTGCTTATATAACTATATATTTATTATGTATGTTGGTGTATGTGTGTATCTCCCTGTATATCCCTTAGAGATATAATTCTAAGGTTGAAAGAACCAGCTGAAATTTTTGTCTCTTTACTCACAAGTACATATGTATTTAAGAATTTTGCTTCTTTTTACACAAATGGTAAATATCTCAAGTTGGCATAACTCTTCTTTAATGCCCTAAAAAGAGCAAAAAAGTTTATATTATCCCACTGGTATGCTCTGAGAGCATTAGATTTGTTTGTAGGGAAAAAAACCCAAGTTATAATAAAGTTTTTAAAAATTATTGACAGTAGTTTAATTTATGTTAGCTTTTCTCACTTCCTTGTTATCTCAGAATAGCACCTCCATGGACAATGGAATGGTCCTAACAGCCTAAATATGGTGAGCTTTAAAAGCAGATGGCTTGGGGCCATTCTGCTTATTATATCATTGCTTTCAATAGCATAACTGTTCTTCTCCAATGGCCCTCTTTGTTTTTTGCTTCATTACTGGCACATTTCTTTAATATGTAATCTATAACATTAACATGAAAATGGCTCTCAAATACTATTACTTTCTCCATCTGTGACCCAGTACTGTGGATCATCATCTAATGATCGTTCTTATTGCAGATGGCTCTCTTTAAATGCTCCAGAATAGCATTTTAAAGACATTGAGGGTGCTTCCTACGTAGATTGACAGTCTGAATGATTTAATATCTAAAACCTTGGGTCTACACAATGTGTGATAAATGACTGGAAATGCAAAGCACCAGTCAATTCCAAAGCAAGGTGTAAGAGGGACAGGAGGAGAGTGATTAAAAAAGAGTGAGTGTGTGTGTGTGTGTGTGTGTGTGTGTGTGTCATTAGTATTATCTTTAAGGGGAATTGGAATGGGAAGAACAGAACTTAATCATAAGAAACAGTTCTTTATTGTACTTCTTGAGGAAGGAGTTTACATTTCCTTTCTGACACTTCACCATGGCAGTGATAGGAAAGGAATGATAACCAGACTGAGAGTTGAGTTCTCTATGGCTCAACATATACTTAATTTCTAGGCTGAGCTTCCGGACTCCCGAGCTCCATGGAGCCTCTTTAGTTGGTTCTTTTTTTTTTCTCTTTCTCAGGCTCCTATCACCAAGAATTCTTTGTCTTCATGACTTTCTTTCTCCTCTCTATTCTTCCTGCAAATGCAGATCCTTACTGGGAAGTATCAATAAAATATCTGGGTTGGAGCCAGAAGTATTGCTAGTAATGCCTGCATATATCAGCTATTTCCCCAGTTGAAACGCCACCACGCATGTCGTCAGCATGTCCACCTCGTGGCCAGCCATTGCGTTGGGGAGGAAAGGCGTTATGAGTCTGCTGACAATACTCTCATTCCTAGATGAGGTCAAAAACAATATTTTCTTTATCTGCTTGATATTTTCATTTTCTTTTCTCTCTCTGAAGGTAAGCTCTTCACAAAAACTAGCCCACATGTTTTATCATTCTCAACATAACATTTGTGGCCCTTAACATTACTCTCAAATCAGAGAATAAATAGTGACTAAGATGAAAAGTAGACCAGGCCAGAGCAGTTACGAGGACCAAATTAAGTGTGAGTTTTTATGACAATACAAAACTTTCATAATTACTATTTTAACAAGTTGGTGGCACTTGCCTCAGAGAGCTAACCTCAGAAAAGAAAGAAACCTCCTGGCCTTAAAGTGTAATTTTTCGAAACCATAATTTAATTCAGTAGGGTTGGCAATATTTTAGGCTTTCCTCACCATTCGGAAACTATGTCTGAATTTGTATCTTAGATTTAAATTTGCCAGGTTGAAAAGATACATATAAATATAAACCCCATCTGTGAAAACAACCATTTTCATTCCTCTGAAGGTTTTTTTGTTGTTGGATTTCAACTGTTGTACTTTTGTTCATTTTTATGTAAAAAGTGAAATTTAGGCACAACTTAGTCAAACTCTGTTGGCTCTTTCACGAAGAAATTTCACCTAAAGTTTGATTAAATTCATTATTATTAAAGTTTGTTGAAGTTTATTTTAGTTAGAAGAGTTGAAAAACACAAGTTGATAGATTCATATAGAAAGTTATGAAATTTAAAAAGAAAAACCAGTAGTGGATGAATTTTATTCAGAATTATTTATGGCTACTTTGTATTTCTGTCTTCATTTTCAGAATAATGCATGTTATTACTAAATTTGGAAATATTCTAAAATTGGAAATCAGACTCCAGTTGATTCAAAACATGACCTTTTTTTCACATCAGTCTTTTTAAAATAATGGTTGAAATGCATTCAGTTCATACCCTTACACTTAATCCTCATGCATGGTCTTTCTTGTTTTTCCCTACCTCTCCTTTAACTGTCCTTTACAAAGATGAGAAGTTTTCTTCCTGACACAAAATTCCCTTGATTATATATTAGAAAGAACTGACACTTTGTAGCAAGGTTTAGGAAAAGCTAACATAAGTAGAGCTTCTGTGAAATCTGTTTTACCAAAAAATATTGGATTTACTGCTGATAAATAATGGAATTTATTTTAACCATTTGCATTTTCTCTTCATTGAACCTCATGAACGACTGTTAGTTTTAGGTGGCACATTTATTTTTGCCATGGGTAAAGATGCTTCTTCAGTAAAATGTTCACTTATAGCATTCAGAATCTTGAAATATAACCAACGTCATCAAAGGGTAGAAGAGTAGAGACAAGGGGAGGATCAACCACTTTTCCCCTCAGTGAATGATCTACTGTCAAGTTCTACGATCACATTTCATCTATAAAGAGAGCATTGAGCGAAGTCTATGTTTTGCATACATGTCTTTACATTTAATTATAATTGTAAATATATTTACAATATGAATACAAATATATGCCAACTATTTAGCTCTAGTTAAAATCTGCCAAAATATAGGGAGGCTTGTGGGTGATGCAAATTGGAGATTTGCATAGATTTAGGGTACAATTTCAGAAAAGTAAATAAACATTATTTTGCTCTATAACTAAAAGACGCTAGGTATATTACCTTGTTTACTCACCAAACAAAAAGCAATCATCAGAAAACAACGAAACATCTCAGCTAACCTTCTTAACCCTTCCACTGCCATTGCCATGACTCATTAGTCAGAAATAGAGAATCACTTCTTTACTGAAGGACATAAATTCATTAGAGGGCCACAGATGAATAAAGAACAACTAAATACAGTCTGAAACATTTAAATCACTTGTTTTTAGGAAACTATCCTGGCTTTTAAAATGACATAAATCCAGATGAATTGGGAGATTGGGATTGACATATATACAATCACTAATATGTGTAAAATAGATAACTAATAAAAAAATAAAATAAAATGACATAAATCCAACCAAAATTTATTCAAGTTTAATGGGAACAGGATTCTTTTCTAGACTATCACAGAGGCAGTCTCAACTCATGGTGGTTTCATTGTAAAATAAATAAAATCAATTCAGAGGCCACATCTGATTTGCTGGAAGTGCTGTCATGTGATTCTAATGTCTAACCTCTATTTGGGTACATAGCCCCTCGTTCTACTCAGCAGGAATGTGTTCTTTTTACCTAATACCAATTAAAACCTTACTCCTCCTCCCATGGAAAGAGCTACTGGTGGTAGTCTTGGAGAAAACATGGGAGAGGATTGGTGATGTCATATAAGGAGATCAGAAAGCATTATTTTGACATTTAAAAAGTAAAGAGAAGATGAATTTTTTCCTTTTTTTAAAAATTTATTTTACTAAAGTATAGTTGATTTACAATGTTGTGTTAGTTTATGCTGTACAACAAAGTGATTCAGTTATACATATATATAATTTTTCATATTCTTTTCCATTATGGTTTATTACAGGACATTGAATATAGTTCCCTGTGCTATACAGTAGGACCTTGTTGTTTATCCATCATATATATAATAGGTTACCTCTGCTAATCCCAAACTCCCAATCCATCACTCCCCCACCTCCCCCTTCCCCTTGGCAACCACAAGTCTGTGTGCTATGTCTGTGAGTCTGTTTCTGTTTCATGGATAAGTTCATTTGTATCATATTTTAGATTCGACATATAAGTGATATCATATGGTATTTGTCTTTCTCCTTCTGACTTACTTCATTTAGTATAATAGTCTCTAGGTCCATCCATGTTGCTGCAAATGGCATTATTTCATTCTTTTTTATAGCTGAGTAGTATTCCATTGTATATATATCACATCTTCTTTATCCATTCATCTGTCAGTGGACATTTAGGTTGTTTTCATGTCTTGGCTATTGTAAATAGTGCTGCTGTGAACATAGGGGTGCATGTATGTTTTTGAATTATAGTTTTGTCCAGATATATGCCCAGGAGTAAGATTGCTGGATCATATTGTAGCTCTGTTTTTAGCTTTTTGAGGAACTGCCAGAGTGTTTTCCATAGTGGCTGCACCAATTTACATTCCCACCAACAGTGTAGAAAGGTTCCCTTTTCTCCACACCCTCTCCAGCATTTGTTGTTTGTAGACTTTTTCAGGATTGCCATTCTGACCGGTGTGAGGTGGTACCTGACTGTAGTTTTTTTTTGGTGTTGTTGTTGTTTTTTATAAATTTATTTATTTATTTTTGGCTGTGTTGGGTCTTCGTTTCTGTGTGAGGGCTTCCTCTAGTTGTGGCAAGTGGGGGCCACTCTTCATCGTGGTGTGCGGGCCTCTCACTGTCGCGGCCTCTCTTGTTGCGGAGCACAGGCTCCAGACGTGCAGGCTCAGTACTTGTGGCTCACGGGCCCAGCTGCTCCACGGCATGTGGGATCTTCCCAGACCAGGGCTCGAACCCGTGTCCCCTGCATTGGCAGGCAGATTCTCAACCACTGCGCCACCAGGGAAGCCCCTGATTGTAGTTTTGACTTGCATTAAAAGAAGATGAATTTTTAAAATTGCAAACCAATCAGCTTGATGTTGACAAGCAATAAAATCCTAGAAAATGACACTGAAGTGATGAATAATGGGTACTTAGAAGAATATGCTCCCGGGAGTCAGCATGATATCCTCAAAATGTGTCATGCCACATTCACTTCATTTCCATTTTTATTATGGCTACTCAATGGTTAGATGAGAGGACTATTATAGACAGTGTATATTATGATTTTACACCACATTTTTCAAGTTCTCTTTTGAGGATCTTGGGAACAAAATAAAGAACAGTGGGCTGGGTAATAGGGTGAATTTGCAGCTGATAAAGACATCCAAAGAATGTCAATTGGTAGATCAGGGTTAACATGCAATAGAATCTCTATCCTTGGACCTGTATTTTAGATAGCCATGCCTTTGCACATGGCTATTTCTTCTTCCATCAACTTTTCTTCCACAATCTCAGCCCTCTACCTGAAGACCTCAGTTAGTCAATTTTACCCATGCACCACTACCTCTGTGAACCCTCCTTTGGCTGTATTCAATGAGCACAGCTTTTCACCAGCACTTATCTAACTAAATTGTGATTGCTTGTTTATACATATGTTTCCTGCTCTAGTCTATGAATGCCAAGAAGATAAGGACCATTTTGATCCATTGTGGTCTCTTTGCTACCTAATATAACTGAATCCACAATAGGTACTCAGTTATTGATGGAATGATTGTAGATAATAGTTATATTGATTAATAAATTTGAAATTGACAAAAGTTGTTAATACTTTATATGATAAATATATCAAAATTCTAATCGATTTACATCAGAGAGATAATTTCTTATTACAAGATGAAATATGAAAGCATGTTTAAATAAGACATAAATCTCACATTTAGACTCAGTAATCAATTTAGAAACGCAGGAGGAAAGAGAGCTTAATTAATATCAGATTGTGTTTAAAAACCCTTGGGTTTTTAGTAATCCACAAATTCAGTATGACAAAAAGTTTGATGGCATGTACAAAACTAAAATGCTACAACAGTTGTAGATGGCATTAATAGGACAAAAAAGGATGTAAGCATACCACTTAACTCAGTTCTGGATATCACATTTTAAATGGATCTTGTTTCTTAAAGTGTCACCAGAATAGCCAAGGGTCTATAGGCTGTATTATATAAGGCTAAAAAAAATAGAGGTAAATACAGGTATTTAGATTTAGCTTAGAGAGAAGTGGTATTAAGGAGACTGCAGTAGGGGGCCTCAAATATTTAGAAGGTTAGAGGAAATGTGTTTTATTGCATTTTGGTTGGTGTTTTGTTGTTTGGTTTTGTTTGTTTGTATTTTTCCTCATTTTATTTTTTCCTGTTTTGCCCTAAGAAAAGATTCAAGTACATATGTGGAAGTTACAAGAAAGCAAATTTTTAGTAAATATTAAAGAAAATTTTGGAACTGAGCTGCCAAAACACAGAATCTACTGCCTTAAAAAGCAGTAAACTCAAAAAAAAAAAAAAAAGCAGTAAACTCCTTAAACAGTAGATACTCAGGGCTGAAATGACTGTCTCACCCCTAAAGGCAATTCCCATATTGGATGAGAAGATGTAATTCATTAAGCTTTAAGGTCGCTTCTGAATCTAATGTTTTGATATTTTCAGAATTAATCAGAAGGGACTAACAGCATGACCTGAATCTGTCCTATACTTATATAAACATCCTGTGTAATGCACCTCATTTTTTGTCCAACTGTATACATTTGTGAATGTTAAATTTTATTTTAGGGCAAATGCTTTTTAAAAAAAAAAAGCTAAAAATCAACTTTATTAAAGGATAATTTACACAGAATAGCCTGCATCCATTTAAAGTGTACAATTTACTGATTTTTGACAGATATATACCCATGAAACCACTGCTACAATCAGAGCACAAAATATTCTCATCCCTCCAAAAGGCTCCTTGTGTTCCTTTGCAGGCCATTCTTCCCTTCACCCCTGGCCCCAGGCAACCACTGGTCTGCTTTCTGTCACTTTAGATTAGTCTGCATTTTTGAGTATTTTATATAAGTGGAATCACTCAGTATTTTTGTGTGGCTGGTTTCTTACACTCAGCATAATGACTTCGAATATCAGTAGTTTGAAAATCAGTAGTTCGTTTCTTTTTAATTGTGTAGTACTTTCTATTGTATGGATATACCACATTTTGTTGATCTGTTCAGCTGCTGGTGGACATTTGGGTTGTTTCCAGTTTGGGGAATATTATGAATAAAGCTGCTAAAAACTGTATACTTGTTCTACTACCTAGCCTTAGGAATCTTAATTTTGAGAAGCACAATACAAAAAGAACTTCAAGTGTTATCTTAGTTAACAAGCACCTAGACGGCAAGTACCAAGGATAAATTGAGCAGATATCAGCTGAGTTCTCTGAGAAAGTCTCAGTGTCTAACATTCTTTCTTGGGAGTAGATGTGTATCAGCTATCTTTTGCTGTATAACAAACTACCCCAAAACTTAATGGCTTACCACAGGGGTCAGCAAACATGTCTATAAAGGACCAGGTAGTAACTATTTCAGGCTTTGTGGGCTACATATGTACACTTGCATATTATGTTTTTTACAACTCTTTAAAAATGTAAAAATCATACTTAGGTGGGAGGCTATATGAAAACAGGCCACAGGCCAGATTGGTCTATGAGCCATACTTTGTAGATCCCTTAACACAGCAACTATTTATTTAGCTCACTATTTGATGGATAGACTGGCCCATTTTGGTCCTCTGGACCAGCTACTACAGTGGTCCCCTTTTATCCATGGCAGATACGTTCTGAGACCTCCAGTGGATGCCTGAGATCACGGATAGTACCGAACCCTACATATGCTATGTTTTTTCCTATACATACCTATGAAAAGGTTTAATTTATAAATTAGGCACAGTAGGGGATTAACAACAATAATAATAAAGTAGAACAATTATAACAATATACTGTAATAAAAGTTATGAGTGTGGTCTTTCTCTCAGAATATCATTGTACAAATTTAATGCCTTTTCCATCTTAACTAAGCTCTTATCATGCACTGTGGCCCTAACTTTGGCAGTTTGAGGTGCAACAGCAAAAGTAGCATGAATTTCTTTTTCCTTCTTCACAATTTCACAGATTGAAGATTCATTCTTACCGTAGATCTTAGCAACCTCATCATATAATTTTTTTTCTTTCCTTATTAAGTCAAGAAGTTTCACCTTTTCACTTAAAGGAAACATCTACGGCTTCTCTTTGGCATATCTGAATTGCCAGCATCACTACTCCTGTGCTTTGGGGCCATTATTAAGGAAAATAAGGGTGACTTGAACACAAGCAATGTGATACCGCAACAGTCAATCTGATAACCCAGACGGTGCCATTAAGTCACTAACGGACAGGATATGCTGGACAAAGGGATCATCCTGGGTGAGACTGATGGCATGAGATTTCAGCACACTACTTAGAATGGTGTGCAATTTAAACCTTAAGAATTGTTCATTTCTGGAATTTTCCATTTAACATCTTCAGACCCCAGCTGGCCACAGGTGACTGAAATCATGGAAAGCCAAAATGTGCATGAGGGGGGCTGTTGTATTCTTTGCTGGGCCTGCTTATGCATCTGTGGTCAGCTAGTGGCTGGATGAGCTATCATGACGTGATTCGCACGTCTTACGGTTGACAGGTCATTTAGGAACAGATGCAACCAGGTCTGTGTGTCTCATCATCCAACAGGCTAGCCCAGGCTATTTTACATGGACACTTGTCAAGTTTGTGCTCGTATCGCATTTGATATTGTCTATCGGCCAAAGCAAGTCATGTCATAGAGTCATTCCAGATACAACATGTGGAGAAAGACTCCACCTTCTGATGGGAGGAAATACACTGCAAGAGCTGGATACCAGGCAGAGGGCCAGAATTTGTGTCCATTTTGCAGTATATCACAAGGTACTGGAGAAAAGTTATCAGCATGTTTTGTAGACTGAGAGGACTCTGAATTTAGATGCATGTAAAACGAGATGTGCTATGATAATTCTTGCTTTGTGAGTAATCGTTGCTGAGCTAGGCAATTGGTTTGTAGCTTCTCAGCCAATGGTGGAAATACAGTATCCATAGTCTAGTAATTTTAAAATATACAAAATACAGATGAGAAATATCATCTATTAACCACTTACTGCTGGGAATTTAATGAATACTGCGGTGATTTAATACTGAAGAAAGGTTATGACTTTCTTCTGGTTACTCTCTTAGCTGGCCACTCTTCTGAAAAGAATTTTATTCTCAAAGCTGTTATTATTTTTACTCTTAATACACATCGTATCCCCATAGCCATAGACTGTATACAGAAGTAGAAATATAATGTAGTACACATGAAACTTATATAACGTTATAAACCGGTGTAACCTCGAAACAATCCAAAAAGAAAAAAAAAAAGTGTTCCTACAGTCATATAAGAATCTCTCTTTTTTTTTTGCCTTTTTGTGTAAGCATAATCGTTGCCAGTCTTCAAAAACACTTATTCAGATAATTTCCCCCAAGCACGTAATAGGATAAATTTATAGGTATTAAATAAAATGGAGACCATTCAGCCCTAAAATGTCACTATTCTATCAGGCACACACTTGCCAGATTGTTGGCCTCGACCGGGGCATGCTAGCAAGGGCTTCAGATGAGGTCCCATTGCAACACGAGAGAAGAAGGGTTATTTCTCAGTTTATGTTTTGAAGTGTGTTGCTCAGACAGGCAACATACAGTTGTGTATAGTAGCGTGAGCTACCTGTTACTTCCCTTGGCAATACTTTTAGCAGCAATGTTTTTCCTTCTGCAATGTGACAGTATCACCGTGCCATTCGGAATAAAAAGAAAGGGCTGAGTGATTCTGAGCATACTTTCAAACAGCCATGCAAACGAACAGCTGGCAGAGAAGACGCGCCCTAAAACTCGAGACATACTTTCAGCCCCTGCAGCACCTCGTGTGGCTTGAACTTCAGACTTGATGAATGCCTCCCTAGCTTGTTCCCTCTCCTGAATCTTTTCATTCCCCTTCAATCTTTTGTAATGCTCCAGCCCTTACTGGGGAAGAAAACTGCAAACTGTCTGCCCCTAGCTTACTTCCAGATCTTAGTCTAGAGAAATTCTATTTTTGCATAACTGTCCCATAAGCATACAGTCTATCCATTTCTCTATGCAGTAGAGGTTTCTAGCTTTCACCTTTTTTGACCAATCCACAGTAAAAATTACATTTTATATAGCATGCCAGTGCAAACACACACATATCTCTATCTATAAATATTTCTCCATGTATGTTTATGCAATGGAAAGAAGAGTTTCACAAAACATGACTTATCCTTGCCACCTAATTCATCCTCATATTTCCTATTCTTTTCTATTTCATTACAAACAACATTAGTGGTGATCCACTATATAGATTTCAAGACCTATTAACGGTTCATGACCTGTAGTTTGGGAAAATGCTGTACAGTGTTTTATCCATACCTCAGGCCTGGCCATCAGAAAGCTACATTCTTGGACCACTTTGCCTTGATCCCCATAAGATTACATCATACCCTTAACTTACGTTGAGAGGCACTGTAAAGACAACTACTGAAAGGGATTTTATTGAAGATTGACATCATGCAGTGTCTCCCATCTGAAAATCCAGGCAACGATTTTATTTAGATCTAAGAACAGAATTTAGATTTTACTTGGCTTCACTTAAAGAATTGTGTTCTTTTCCCCTTATCAATAATCTAAATAATAAAATCGATCATATTTCATTTTATATTTTTCCTTTCACTTTGGCATCCAGGAAGCCCACAGCGAAATTATATTCCCTTTAAAATTTTTATTGAAATATATTGATATATCAAAAAAGGCTTAGTCTTAAATATACACAGAATTTTCACAGTCTGAACACACCCATGTAACCAGCATCCAGATCAAGAAATAGAATATTACAGTGAAGCTCCCTTGTGCCTGCTTCTAATTATTACCCACCCTCCAAGGGTAACCACTATCTTGACTTTGAACACCAAATTTGAAATTCATCTGGCCTGGTTCTGTACATTATGTAAATGGAATCATACAGCATGTACTCTCTTATGTCTGACTTTTTAAGACTTGGATTCATCCCCGTTGCATGAAGTTGTTCATTCTCGTTGCTGTATAATAATTCATTGTGTAAATGTGCTAAATGTTATAATCTACTGTTGATGGACATTTGATACAAAAAATGATGTTATAAACATCCTAAAATGTGTCTTTTGGTGAGCATATGTATACATCCCTTTTGGAAATATATCAAGGAGTGAAATTTCTGGGTCATAGGGAATGTATATGTTCAGCTTTTATACATTCTGCCAAACAGTTTTCCAATGTGGTTGTACCAACTTAAATTCCTATCAGCAAAGCATGAGAGTTCTAGTTGCTCCACATCCTTCCCAACACTTTGTTTGTATTGTTTGTCTTTCTCATTCTGGCTGGTGTACATAGCTAAATTTACTAGATATACCAAGCCCTGTGGTCTTCAAATCTGTGTTATAGCTTTTCCTCCCTTCTTCATATTTTATTCTATATCCTTAATCCTTAATTTTATCTATTAATTTTTGAAATTTATACAATCTTGTCAGTTGCCCTAAAGCCTCTGTGGAACAATGTGAGGTATAAATACATACATAGTATAAACACAAATCTGAATCCTCAGCTAATGCTGCCATTATCAAAAATCCTAGTCTTGGGGCTTCCCTGGTGGCGCAGTGGTTGAGAGTCTGCCTGCCAATGCAGGGGACGCGGGTTCGGGCCCTGGTCTGGGAGGATCCCACATGCCGCAGAGCAACTAAGCCCATGTGCCACAACTACTGAGCCTGCGCGTCTGGAGCCTGTGCTCCGCAACAAGAGAGGCCGCGGCGGTGAGAGGCCCGCGCACCGCAATGAAGAGTGGCCCCCGCTTGCCGCAACTGGAGAAAGCCCTCTCACAGAAACGAAGACCCAACACAGCCAAAAATAAATAAATAAATAAATAAATAAAATTTTTAAAAAAAGAAATTCTAGTCTTCCCTTTCCTCCAGTCCTCACCTCCAATTGGTTGAAAAGCAGTGTTGATTTTATCCTATGACCTATCTTGAATTCAACCTTTCCACCAATTCCCAGTCCCATTTTCTTTATCCCAGGCCTTTATCTTCTCGTAACTGGACTAGTGTAATGTAGTCTCCGTAGTATACATTCCCATTCTAATCCATACCCTCTTTTTCAAGCTTGTTTCTTCCCACTCCAAATTTAATTTAATTTCTGTTTAAAACGAAAAACACTCAGAAGTACAGGTGATGGCAATTTTTTCTTCTCTATCCAATATATGAGAAGAGACTTCTAAGGGATGAGAGTAATTCAAGCTGTGAAGGCCTAGATTTCCACACTACAGGCTTGATATTAACTCAGGAATGTGATCTCATATTCTAATGGGGATGTTGGTATTTTCTGCGTATTAGTCTTCCTGAGATACAAAACCCTATATTGGCGCAATACGTTTTTGAACTCCAAAAAAGCATAATCTGATTTCATAACACAGCAGTATGTTAACATTAAAAAAAAGAATCTGTGCCTTAGTAAATGATTAATATGAGAGATTAGCTCTCAGAGTCAACTTAAGAAACTTGCTTTAGCTCTTCTTCCACTAACAGAAACATGCATGAAACCTGGTGACTTAAGCCTAGTTAGCTGTTAATTAAAATGTATGTTCCCTAATCCCAAGAGGTCAAACTAACCCCCTTTCTCTTTTTGCTTTTTTTTCCATGTCTCTATTTCTGTATTTAGAATCTGTCTGATATTGTGCTTCATCAGGTGTGAATCTGTCTCCTCCCCTCCACTAGGTTGTTAAGCTCCTTCAGATCAAGGCCATATTTGAGTCCCTCTGGTAGAGGAAACTGATTACAATGTTGCAATATTAAAATATTCCCAAGTCCATCCTCCAAACACTTCCCAGGATTTACTTATAGTAATGAAAAATGAGAAGAGTTTCACAAGCAAAGACATATGTAAATGCCCCATAAATACACCACAATTGCAGTCATTTAAAGAAATTAATATAGGGGAATATTTAATAGCGAAACTTAGTCTAGGTATGGGACATGAAAAAGATTTCTTGGGAATTTGTGGATTAATTAAAATTCCTTGTATTCATATTTCCCTTTTATCTTCAAAAAATGTCTTGACAAAAATAAACTAGAACTGAAGTATAAGATTCAGCCCTTGGTAAATCATTAATTGGTTAAATTGGTTTTTTTTTTAAAGTAAGAGTGTTTATTTATTTATTTATGGCTGAGTTGGGTCTTAATTGCTGCGCGGGGGCTTTAGTTGTGGCAAGCGGGGGCTACTCTTCGCTGTTGTGCGCGGGCTTCTCATTGTGGTGGCTTCTTCTGTTGCGGAGCATGGGCTCTAGGCATGTAGGCTCAGTAGTTGTGGCTCGCAGGCTCCAGAGCGCAGGCTCAGCAGTTGTGGCGCACGGGCTTAGTTGCTCCGCGGCATGTGGGATCATCCCGGACCAGGGATCGAACCTGTGTCCCCTGCGTTGACAGGCAGATTCCCAACCACTGCGCCACCAGGGAAGTCCCAGTTAAGTTGATTTTAACCTTCATTTCCCCTTTTAGGGATTCCTACCACATCCTGGCTGTTCAATGCCTGCACCAAGAGTACTTCTCCATCAGGGTGCAGGGAATCTTTCCCTCCCACTGTCCCCCATAAAACCAATATTTACTTGTTCTCTCACTACTCTAGGGTTCTGCTCTCTGCCAATATGAATGTGAATACATCTTTTAACATGTGTGAATAGTATTGATATTTTAACCTCAGCCCCGAAAAGTAATAGAGTATGGTGTGAATTTTACTCCTATCTCAGGCTTGTGGTTAGTGATTTATTTTCCAAAAAAATAAAAAAGAAATCTTATTTTACCTACTTGCTTCCTTCTTAAATGTAGAAAACAAAAGAAGTAAAAGTTCCCTTTGCAAGTTGTTAAAGAGAAAAGACTGAAACTCTTGGACCGCTTGTCTTCCCTCATACAACAGTCTAAAAATGAAAAGTTAAAGTGACAGTGCTGATTTATTTTGTGCCATATTCCTAACACTATTCCTGGACTTACTGGGTTTCCTTTAAGGAATTACCCCTGCACAACAGGCTATTTTGCATTAACATGGCATCCCCCAGCCTTACAATTGCTTTCATAGTCATTATGTCACTTGACCCCTACTTTGGCCTGTTGCAGTAGTGTCCGAATTTTACAGAAGAGTCACCAGAGCTCCAGAGGGGCTAAGTGACTGGTCTCTGAGGGTTAAGTGACTGGCCTCTAGGGGCAGAATTGGCCTAGAGCTCTGCCTTGCTGGAGTTAATGCTTCTGCCAGAATATACAGCTACGCTTGCTGAAGATTAAGATGCTGCTTTTGATCCTGGTAGATATTCATCTCAAAGGGGCAAAAAAAAAAAAACAACCCAGTGTCTTCATTGGGTAGCATTTGAATATTAAATTTTCCTTATCCGTTTCAACTTAGGAGGACTTCCTTGTTCACTTAATTGACTGGTAATTCCTTTGTTTACTTTTTTCGGGATCTCAAGAACCAAGTCATAAGTATTAAAAATGGTTACATTAGCATTTAACTTTTTTATGAAATTCGAGTATTTCAGAAAGGGGTAAGTTAGGCAGGAATGTGTGTAGAATTTTGCATTTTAATTAAAAAGCCTCAAAATGAAATGAACCTCTGACAGTAACAGATGACTACCTCTAAAAGCTGTGTTACTATTTGATGTATGTTCAGTATTTTCTTGTGGATAATAAGTCCTACGGCTTGTTTCAAGAAAAGTGACAGGACTAAAACAATCTAAAAAGACAAAGCTGCTCTTTTTTTAATCACATGCTCATAAATAAAGCTGGGTTGTGAATTATTTCCAGAGAAGCAGTTGACAAAGTATAAGTAAATCACTCTAAGAACTAAAGCTGTCTTGCTTTTTTTTTTGAACGTTCAAACCAAATCTCTATCCTAGTCCAATGATGAATTTCCTTTGACAAATAAATATTTACGAAGTATGAAATATAGTTTGTGCGCTTCCTAAGGCCAAAACATAGTGTTTAAAATAAAATTTAATATTTTCTCTCTCCTCGAATACACCAAAATAAGAACATAACTTAAAAATAATTCTCTCTCGTAGCCGACTCTCCATTCATCATTCTTTAGATGATATTGGCTTTGTGAGTATTCAGGTAAAAAGAAAACTGATTTCTAGATTGATCAGAAAATCTGAGAGTATTTATAGATTTGAAGAAAACAGTAAAATCTGGAGAAATAGAATTTTTTGTAACCCCTATTATGACGTCAAGAAAGGTACATCTTTCAACAGCCTGCCACTTTCCTATGGAAATTCTTCATGTGGTACATGGCTTGATTGGGCAGATCCAAGGGTTAATTTACTTGTGATTTGAGAAAAGGCTGAGACTTCCCTTTTTTTTTTTTTTTTAAACTGTGGTGTGTGGGAGGAAGGTAGAAAGAGGCCCCAGAATGAATTCACTAATTGGGGTTTTCACCTGCTGTGAGTCTAATGGAATACAAAGCCTTATTTGTAGCTGGAGAGGAAGGCCGATTATGCAGAGTGTCAGAATTTCTGCCTAGTTTTGAAATTCCTGTTATTTGGCACCACCATTTGGGAAAGGCAGACCAATAGTTACAGCTTTGAGCTGTTGTTAAGGTGGACCACGAATGCCGTAGTCAGATCTGCTTGAACCACCGTAACCAATATCCATGTTTAGCGGGAGGTGGTGTGCTCCGTATACCCGGGGTACAGCACTACAGCTGGCAGGCTAATAGGTAACGCGGAGCAACCGCCGGGCCTGTGAGGTTAAAGAGGTGTGGCTTTATTTTAGTGAAGATGCTAAACTTCACATCTTTTTAGATGTTCGCTTTGATATAGGTGGCTCCGTGAAGCTTTGAAAAATCTTATTAGAAGAATACTGTACGAGAGTCAAGCCCAGCTTGACTTTACCTGGAACCTGTTTGGTGAAATCTCTGGTTTAGATGGAAAAATAGGCTTTTGTGTGTGTGTGAAGTGCTCTGTGTCTGAATGTAGAGGCCTCTTCATTTACTAGTTAACGCGAACTGACTGGATATGCTTATATCCAGAAGATGCTGGTTTCAGATTGACCTAAAGGGATTGTTATACATATTTTAATTAGTACACCATGATATCTGTCCTGACAATGACTCACCATCACTGTACGCATTTGTGAGACATCTGATTCACTGTTCATGGCTAATACTTGTACTATGCAAAGAGAAACATGGAATCCTTATGCGTTTACTGGATACCCAAAATGTTGAAACTTTGCCATAAACTATGTGCTATGCTTAATTGAAGCAATACCTATATTCCAAATGGATTTTTATAAAATGATGCAGGTTATACTTAAGATTAGTTACAGAACGAAAAGCAGTTCGGATAGAGACTCTTGGAGCCAGAGGGAAGCTGGACCCTAGGGGGTGGTGAAGTCCCTCAGGGCCATCCCCAGGCAAGTGCCCACTGCAGACCATTCCCTGTCTTTTCCTTTCCCTTTCTGCTCCTCATTTTACCCTGGTAAAATCAGGCTAACATTGAAACTGCGAGCAGCCTAAAAGGAAAAGGATGGGTTTGTGGAAGGTAGGAGCACCCTGGCCTCCGTCCTTGACCCTTCACACCGTCCACTAAATGGGATCATCCAAACCCACGCCCTACAAATACTGACAGTTCAAATCGATAGCTCCAATCCAGACATCTTCCCTCTGAGTTCCAGACTCAGATGCCCAACTGCCTTTCACATCACACTGCCACCTCCAAGTCAGCAGGCTCAAGACTGAATTGATCATCTCTCCCTGACCCTCTTCTGCCTAAACCTGTCCCCTCCTCCTGAAAGTCCTGGCTTGGCGAGTATTACTCATCCAATCTTGAGAGTCAGCCTACAACAGTAATCCTTAACCTTGGCTGCATTTTAGAATCACCTGGGGAGCCTTAAAAATCCCAGTGCCCAAGGCCAGTTAAATCGAAATCTCAGGGTGGTGAAACCCAGGCATCCGAATTGTTTTTAACACTCCCCAGGTGATTCCAGTGGTGGCCAGGCTTGAGGACCATTGCCCTAGGTCTTCCCTCTCGTTCATTCTTACCTCCAATCAGTCAAGACTCCTGTAGTTTTAACATGATTGTATTTTTTCCCCAGTCTCTCTCCCACTGCCATTGTTCAGACCCTCATCACACTGCAGTCACCCTGTATCTGGTGTCCTTATTCCAAACTCTTCTGATGCAGCCCCACACCATTGCCCAAGTGATTTTTCTGAAAGGCAAATCTGACAGAGCCACACTGACGCTTAAATTCCTTCTTTAAAAAGCTCACCCATACCTTTCAGGATACAGGTCAAACTCTGGATCATCACACCAGGTCCTTCTGAATTTGTCTACCTCTCTAATCTCTATCTGGACATTCTCTCTCAAGGAGAGCACTGAAGCTCTTAGAAAGAATAAGCTGTTTCTTGCTTATTTACCTTCACTCCTGCTGTTATCACCGTTCATAATTATTGACTTGCCGTTACCCCCAATGGGCCAGAAACTCCTTTTGGGCCTACAGAGGAGGCTTCTAGAAATAGCTCTCCAGTGAGTGAGCCTAATCTCCTTTTCAGCTCCAACAGGTGGAGTTAACTTTCTCTTCCGTCAGTGGTCCCTGCTCAGCAACCAATCAAGTGCCCCAGAGGGTGGCTTTGACTGGGTGGGTCCCTGTTTGGTCTGGGTCCTGGGAGAAACAGATGGTACATTCAGAAGTGGTCTTTGAAGAGAGTGTGATGAAAAAGGCTGTTTACTAAAATCCGAGCTGTGTAGGAGAAATAACAAGGGCAAGGGGAGGGAACGGTTTAAGGAACCTGGAGCAAGCTGTTGCTGTAGAAATGACTGTCCCACAAGACTCGTGGCCGGGGGTGAAGAAACTCGGCCACTGCCAGGCTCAAGACCAACAGGAGGGAGCTTGGGGAATAAATACCCCAACATCTCTCTCCTCCTGCTCTTTCATCTCCTGCTACAGGCCTTTCATCATTACCTCCCATTGGCTGAAAGTGAAAGGAAGCTAGTGGGCAAGAGAGCCTGATTGATGCCATCCACAGAGGTCCAACATCGTGGGCCACAGGGCAGAGAGGAAAAGGGCAGAGAATAGGGCTGGAAGGAAGAATGGGGAAATCCCCAGCACAGTCCCGTAGGTCAGAGAGGTCCTCATTTTTCTAAGTACCTACAACATTTAAGTGGTTCAAAAACTGGAGTTTGGTGTATGGAAAAATTTACTAGGTTGCCTTCCTAGACCTTATCTTATCTCATTCTTTCCTTACCTCTGTTTCTAGCAAATTGACTGTCCTCTGCTGTCAGCCAGCAGTGAGATCGCTTATGAGCACACAAGAAAAAATACAGATCTTCCCCCAGAGTAAAAGAAGCCACTTCTCTGGATGGCAGCATGACAGAGTGGCTAACAGCACGGGCCTTGAAGCCAGACTCCCTAGTTCCAATCCTTGCACTGCCACATTCCAGCCATGGTATTGAGGACAAGTAGCTCATGGTAGATTTTAAAAGCAGGATTTCAACTTAAGTTTTTTTATGCTTCTTTCATATCTGTGGTTTACATCAAAACAATAATAATAATAATGAGGAAGAGGAGAGCTACTACAAGTAGGCAATTAATGTATTATCATACATGGCATCACTCTAATTCATATATGAAATGAGGATATATAAATTATGTTTTCTTAATGTCTTTCCCTAATAAAACAATATTCATAATCTAACTGAAATTAACAACAAAGCAGTCGCAGTGAGGCACATGTCATTACTTTTTTTTTTTTTTAATTTATTTATTTTTTTACTTTTTTGGCTGTGTTGGGTCTTCGTTGCTGCGCGTGGGCTTTCTCTAGTTGCGGCGAGCGGGGGCTACTCTTCATTGCGGTGCACGGGCTTCTCATTGCGGTGGCTTCTCTTGTTGCGGAGCACAGGCTCTAGGCGCACGGGCTTTAGTAGTTGTGGCGGTGGGCTCGGTGGCTGTGGCTCATGGGCTGTAGAGCACAGGCTCAGTAGTTGTGGTGCACAGGCTTAGTTGCTCCGTGGCATGCAGAATCTTCCCGGACCAGGGCTCGAACCCGTGTCCCCTGCATTGGTAGGCGGATTCTTAACCACTGCCCCACCAGGGAAGTCCTGTCCATGTCATTTCTTAATAATACTTTCTGTATTTAATTTCTAAAACAACATCAAGATTTGGGAACAAGCCTTCAAGTGCCTATAACTCCAGTCTAAAAAAGAACTTAAAGATGTATTTTTGAGGATTGCCATCTGTCAAATTTAAGAAAACAATTGAATAGTGATTTCTAATTTTCCATTTTTTTTTCAATGAATTGTTCCGAGTAGTTTTCTAGCTGGACACTGAGAAAATAGACTTGAGCATTTATATTTTAGAGGACCATATCAGAACTCCTGAAGTTTGAGCAGGTAATTTAAAAGTGTAAAACAAACAGACAGAAAAAAAAAAACAGAGAAAGACAATGTATCCTATCACATAGGTGTTACAAACCTTTAGTTGATTGATTTCTAATATTTACAAATGCCCATGCTGGGAGGTTTGTGTCTTTTCATTGGAATAGACATAAACAATATTTAAGGGATGTGCTTGATACATTGACACAGAGATTATGTCACTGAATGACACAGAGATTATGTCACTGATTAACTGCAAAGGCCACCACTTCCTTATCACAGAACACTAATCCTTCTCCCCCAGTCAAAGATAGGGGCAGATGTAGAATCTCCAGTAAGACCAAGGGACAGCCTCACCCAAAGCCAGTCCTAGCGTGCCCCCCGCTGCCCCCCAGACTTTAAGAGCAGCCACATGCACAACTCACTGGCTCAAAATGACTAAAAGATAGCAGTAAGGTCTCAGTTTAGCAGGCAGAATGCCAGAAGTGCCCTATTTGCTTTAAAATAGCAACACCAATCAGATCTGCATGCACGTGTCTTCCGTGATAACATTTACATTTGTATTTGGTCTGTCAAGGGTAATGAAGAAACTTGGCACTCCCTTTCCCTTTGGTTCCTGCACTTTATTTTTGCCTCTTTTGTCGCGCTGTAGCAGACGGTAAAGGGAGATTGATGTCTAGAGTCCTTTAAGCTCGAACATTCTCCGGGGCCGGGGGAAATGTTGAGGAAAAAAAAAAAAAAGAGGATATTTAAAAAGATAAAGGGGAACACTTTTTAAACTGTAAACTGAAGTAGAACACATCAACCAGAACAGAGAGTGAAAAGGAAATGGTTGAAAGAAGATAAAAAGAAAAAGCAGGCCAACAAAATAAATGGACAAAAGGGGACAATGAAACCACTAAGGGAGTTTATCTGAAAATACCCTTTGGACTCTAATCGAAGATATTATGTGAAGGCTGAGAAAAATTCTTGTGCTAATGAAGGCTTTCTTCTCTTCAGAATATTTCCAAGCCTGTAAGAATTTTGCATACTTAACCTGTGTCGTCATATTGCAAACTCTACGATTAGAAATATTTGAACTACCAGGCCCTGTAACTTTTCCAATGGAACGTTCCATTGGAAATGGTTTCCTTTTAGATTTCTCTAAAGAATACTAAAAGACCACACCGTGCCACACCATTGGTGGTGGTTTTTATTTAAAGAGTCTATACCACTGGTTCTCAAACTTCAGTGTGCTCTAAGTTTCTGATTCAGTAGCTCTCTCTGGGCTGGGGCCCTGGGGAATTTTCATTTCTAAGAAGTTCCCAGGCGATGCTGCTACTGCTGGTCCCAGGACTACACGATGAGAACCACTGCTATATCAGAAATGCACAGACAAATGCTTCCTTAAAAGCCCATTTAGCCCAGGATGAGCGGAACCTGAATGTCATGTCCTTACATCTCCACCAATTTAATCTTCAGTTTGGGGGGGGACGGCGGGAAGGGAAGAATTATGTTTGTGAATTTTTTTTTTCTCTTTCATTCTCTAAAAAGAAAACTCTGGACCCACACACTTAATTATCTGCGATGAGGTCATCTGCACCTAGGTCATTTATTTAGGCAACAAGTAGTCTTGCTGGAGGTTTTAAGGGGGTGCTGGCAGGGCGGTGTGCGGCTTGCAGGTTCCCGGCACTACCCTAAATCTCCTCCGTCTTTCTTTCTTTTTCTTTTGTCTTTCCTTTCCGTGTTGAAAGCCCCGACTGCCGGGTCTCGGGGAGTCCGGGTTCCCAGGGCGCTAGGTGGGGGCGGAGCCCGGCCCAGCCCCGCCCCGTCTGCCCGCAGCGCCCCCTCCCGCGCGCCCCGCCCTCCCGCCCGCTAACCCGCGCCGGCTCCTCCGCAGTGCTTTCAGCTGCGAGCCTGGGCGGCGGCGGCGGCGGCGGCGGCGGCGGCGGCGGCGGCGGCGCTCGACTTTCGGGGAGCCCGGCGGCTCTGGGAAGCTCACTCCTCCGCTCGCGCCCTCCCCCGGCCGCGGAGCCCTTGCAGCCATGAGGGAACAGCTCAAAGGGTAAGTGCAACGCGGCGCCCTCGGATCGCCGCAGTCAGTGCACTTGTGGCGCGAGCAGGGTGCGAGCCGAGGCGGCCAAAACTTGGAACCGCGCGGCGGCTGGACCCCCGGCGTCCGGGCGCAGGGGCACCTCCCCCGCGGGTCCCCGCGGCGCCGAAGCAGGTGCGCCCCCGGGGCTTCCCCCCGGCGCCTGGCTCGCTAGGAGACGCTTCCCCTGGCTTTGGGGCGGGCTCGGAGAGAAAAGGCTGATGTCTCGCCGTACCCGGAGGGGACAGAGCGTTCCCCACGCGGGGATTGGGGCCGCGGGAGCTTTTTGCTCCTTTCCGGGCTGTCTGTGTGGACGTGAGCCAGGCAGGCTGTTCCTAAATCGTCGCCCGACCTCGCAGAAGGAAGGGGCGCGCCAGGCTCTACCTTCCATTGCGCTGCAAGTGCCAAAAGGTCAACTTTCTGCCTGATTTCTTCCGAGGATTCCAACTGACATTTCCCTCGTTGCATTTTCTACTGTGTTCGTCCCATGCCCCAAAACTTGCAGAAATCGGGAGAGAAAGGAAAAGCAATTAAAGCCCAGAAGTCAAGGATTTGACATAGAGGATTGAGGGTGTTTTTTTTCCTTTGCCCTCTGGGGTTGAGTGTGGAGTCATTTCTCTCGCTTTTCTCCAGGTGTTTGTGCTTGTCTTTAAGCAAAGTTTGTCATTCCCGATCCGATCATGGCACTGAAAAGGGCAGGACACTGTTTATCTCCGTTAAATTTGGAGTTAAGTTTGAAGCTTGAATTGAAGGGGTTTAGTTGCCTGAGGGAGACATATTATTAATTATAAAATACTTTAACATGAAAAAAATTCATCCAGTTTAAGTGACGAACCGAAGTTTTTAAGTGAAATAAACATTTGTGGCCAACAAGCTCTTCTTGGTCTCTCTGCTTCTGTACCCCTGTCTCCTCTCCTTGTCACCCCCCCATCACCCTTTCTTTTTTGCCTAGATGTTTTATTTCCTTGTCCCAAATCCCCTCCTTGGAGGATACGGTTGCTCTTGGAGAAGCAGAGGAGCAAATGAAACAACATGGGTATATGAAAGGTTTCTGACCCTTGATCACCGTAGAATTGGTTTCAGTCCTCATTGTTTGATCTTGGATTGGACACGACCCTGAAGTGAAATTGCTTTGGCCAAAATTGAGGGTGGGTGGGAGTTAAGCCCTGAAAAGCAAACAGAACGGAGGACATGTAACAGCTGGAACAGTCACCGAGGCAATCATCTTTGCCCTGCCTTGAGCCAAACAGAGTAAAATGTTAACAATTCCAGGTAGCAAGAAATGGGGACTAGAATAGGATTTCTGATGCTTAGACCGACACCCCCCCCTCCCCCTACCCACAGTAGCAGAAACTTTTAAATATATTTTCCCATTCCCACCCTGCCAGTATTCCAGCCATGCAAGCCAAGTTCAACAGTCACCATGCAAATGCCAAGGTTTCTCTAGAAAGAGGGTCTGATCCCCAGATTAAAGGGAAATGATTTTGTGTGTGTGGATCAATGGGCTCCAGATTATATATGAAGCCAAACTCTAATCCTCTGCAAATCGCGAGAGAATGTTACCTTTTCATATCGCTGCATAGCGATTAGTTTCCTCCCTGGGAAGTAGTGAAAAGATATTTTTTTTAAAAAAGGCAACTGTTTGGAATATTTTCAGTACCAAATATCAGTGGTGGCAGAAGAAATCTTATTTTAATTAGGCAACTGCCATTTTCCCGGGGAGAGCAGTAGAAATTTGTTACTTTTTGTAAGTGTTGAATATTTGTTTTTAAAGAAACTAAAAAAGCGGTTCCAATAAGTCTGATATTCCAGCACTGGCAGCAGGAACAGCTCTGAGGCGGTTAGAATAACCTTGCACACTGCTTGAAACTAAAGAAGGTGAGAGAAAATTTAAATTGTGTGGTAGGAAATTAGGTCAGCCCTGTGCTTAGTGGAGTAATGCTTTAATTTCTTATTATTGACAAGTAGGTGTTGCCGGGGTCTTCTGTCACATCCAGTGATTTTGTATTTTAATTTGTTTCCGGTTCTTATCATGGCTGAAAATAAAAGAGGAAAGAGAGATTATTGTAGCTTATACACATTTTTTTTTAAAAAAGGAGGGGAAATCAGAGTTTGAAGGCTGTTCAGAGAGGCATATCTGATGCCAGGTTTTGGAACCATCAGGGCCAAAATCAATAACGTTTTTTTAAAAGATTTAAAGGGCATTTTAAGGATTATTTATGAGGCTGGTCTCTGTGTTAATGCATATGTAGAATTTTGATCTATGTTGAACATCGTTGTTTTCAGGAAGACTGAACAAAGATGTAACCATTAACTTGTGAACAGGGTCCGGAATTGCCATTCTGGTTGGACGTGGTATATGGGCAGTGCATTTCCGATGTGAAAAGTGAAGTGCAGAAGAGACAGTAACCAAAAAAACAGTACCACCCACCCTTCCACCACCAGCTCCCCAGCACAGCATATTTTTCTATATTGCCTGTGTATTCCAGGTGAACCTGAAGTGCTTCTCGTGGAGCTACTGAGAATCCTCTCCTGTTTTTGAAGATAGGCACAGAGTCAGAAATACAGCTGTAAAACCTGTGTTGATCGCAGACCAAAAGTTGGTTTGTTCTATAAGGTAGACTATAGATAGGAGTTATGCAAATTCGTGTTTACCATTTCATCCTGTTCATACTCATCTTTCCTATCTGTTTAGGAGGTTAAATAATGTCCCACCAGGGCTTTGGATTCATCACAGATTGAAAATATCCACATACAGTGAAGTGACTATTTGGTTCATCATATAGTTACCCCCAAAGCTAGAGTCATTTCAGCTATGTTGCCAATTGTTTTTAGCATTAAATGATTAAAAGATTATTTTTCTAGTTTGGAGGATTAGTCACACCCTTTATTCTTTTCTTTCCACTTGTGCTCACTTCTTTCACTTACTGCCGGGTTGTAATGGAAGTGAAACTAACTCGGCAAAGGTGAAATATAAATCTGGTTTTCTAGTTACTTTGCATTGCTTAAAAATAAAAGGCTTGCGTGTTGGAGGGGAGGAAGGTAAAAGATTAGCTTTTGGATTTGTTTGAGTTCATTTATCTAGGTTATTCACATACCCCAGAATCACAACTAATTGGGAGAAAGAATGAGTACCTAGAAAGGCCTAACTGGTATCTGTTAGCACATGAATGGAGCGCAGAAGTAGGGGCTTAGAATTTCTTCCTTCCTCCAGTAAAGGACATTTCAATTTAGCTATGGACAGATGGATTAAATAATAATTTCTAAAATCCCTTTCGTAATTTTTAACCACTGGAATAAATTCCTTAAAAAGGTGGAAGTGTAGGTATATCAACAGTCATGAAATCTTTTTTGGAGGGAGGGAGCTACATGAAGCTCCCATTCAGTCTATGTGGGATTCTCCTGTCACTCATAGGCAAGTTTCTCTTTTCTTTTGGAATTGCGTTTGGTACAAGTTATTTCTTGCCCGTGTTCCTCCGATTTGAAGTCCATTACAGATGGTGGCTTTTCAGACTGGTTCTCTCTGTCTCTGTCAGGTTAGGTTTGTCAGCTCAGACAGACTTTTTCTGCCCATCGATTGAAGATGCTACAGTCCTCCCACATGTGGTAGAGATGGGATGTTATTATTGCGTAGTGTGTGTAATAAGAGCCTGTACATGTGGACACATGTGCTTTCCCCCTCTTCTCCCTTCCTCCCTCCCTCCCATGTGCTCACATATGATGGCCTTTGGAAATGGCAGAGGTCTAAATGCAGGGTGGTCTCAATAGAAGGTAACCTTTCCTTGCTGGACACTTGTGTATGGAATTGGTACACAATCTCTTTCGGAGCTAAAAAAACACCCGAGAATAAGCAACACTTTTTCCATGAAGCTGCAAGCTGCAGCCTCCTTGTGCTGTGCATATAAAGTAGCAGTCCCTCCCACCCCTTCTCCAGATCATAAACCAATGTGGACATGGGGCTTTCAGAAACCCCCTAAAGCATGGACCGTATCTTTTGCTTGTCTTGCTCTGTAAGATTTGGATTCTACTCTGGTACATTCCCTCGACTGAGGTACTCCTCAACTGCAAATTGTCTCTGTGGAAAAGTCAAACAGAAACAAACAGGTTTGGAAGAGACTGGAACAGCCCTTCCCCAATGAACACTGTCTTGTAAATTTCTTTCACTAGCCTTCACCATTCAATTGCTGAATGGTGAATATCAGAGGGATGGTCTCTGAAGTTACACACTTTGGGGGAATTTCCACATGTGTTTTGTCATTTGTGATTGTGTTCTATTTATCAAACCACAATAAATGTTTCTCTCTTTTGCTTATTTTCTTGAAAACAGAGGTAATACACATCGAGTGTTACTTTTGCCCTCTATGAAGGGTCTTAGGTATGGCTGACTTAACCACAGTTGGATCCTCATCTATATTATAATCAACTAATGAAAGCTTTGCTTTTAGTGGGCAGTAATTTGGGGGCCACATAATAACAGAAATGACCACGTATTGAGCACCAGAAGGTATCAGTCTATATCAGCTCGTCCTATGTCAGCCCGTCCTTTAACGCTCCCAGGTAAGCGGGCTGGCCCCAAATTTCACGGCTAGTAGGTCACAGAGCCAGAATCCAGTCCTAAGATTTAACACCTACACTTGACATTGTTGGCCTCCCTAAGCTCCTCTTTCTGCGTGCAGCCGCTGTGCTTTCTGCTCCCCTTGAAGTGTCCACATCTAAGCTATTTCTCCTCTCTCCACTCCCACCTTTCCCTCAAAGATAATGAATAGGCTCTGCTTATGAGTACTGAAATGTTGTTCAGGGCTGCATTTTACTGCATCAAAGCCCAGTCAAGTAATCCCCGAAAACTGGAAATACGATGCTATAGTGATTTATGTAGATGGGCCAAAGTAAGGAAAAGTATATGTAGTTATCTCTCCCAGGTTTATTCACGGAATCGAATGCGGAACAAAGGTGTTTTGTTCTTTTTGTGGCAGGAGCTGATAGCCAGCGAACACACTTAGCTAAACTTCAAGAAATGGAAGAGAACTGTGAATGCTTTATTCAGGCCCAAGTAAACATAGGAAAAGGCGCGGTGGTATATAGAGTGCCGAGTTAAAAGGACATTCTAAAAGTAATGGGAAGAGGGAAGATACAATCTATGAGTCAGGCAATGGATGAACCTTAAGCTGAAGTGAAATGCAGTCATCATAGAGATGAGATCTGGATACGGAGAAGAAAGTAATGGAAAAGTGTCAGGGACAGTGAAAGCAAATGAGAACTGAGGCGATTTATTTATTAAACTAATGTCAGTATCTCTTTGACAGAGTTGAATAACACTTGTCAGTGTCCTTTCTGTATGTTCTGAATTGGACGGCTGAAGAAAATCCTGATTTTTGATTATTGAGTACCTAACAAGGTCATTTTCTTATAACAGAAGTGCAGCCGACTTGTGGGTAGAAAAAAGAAACAAATGCTGGTTACCAAATAATGATCATATTGCTTTTCCTGTTGAGAGCAAAGGTTGGGGTCTCTCTCCTTGTAAAATAAACATTCGTCACTGCAAGATGGAAGGCCTGTGAAGTAATGAAGCCAAATGAGCCAAAGGCGTACCGTGCTTTTTTTTTTTTTTCTTGTCTCCTTTTCTCTACTACTCATTCTAAATTCTAAAGTCTCTCTTTGTATTTTATGTTTTAGCCACGAGACCCAAACAACTTGCTGGGACCATCCCAAAATGACAGAGCTCTACCAGTCTTTAGGTAAGGACATGGCCATGTTTCCTCCAGGTGAAATGACAAATGACTCGTAGGATAAAGTAGTTGGTAGCGCGCAAGCCATTTGTTGTCTAAATACATCACTAGATTGTTTAAGGGTTGAAAACAGCGACACCTTTCTATTCAGAATTGACAGTCAGCTCTCTTTTTTTCCGAGGTTGCTTAAAAATAAGTTTTAGGATTTCACTGATTCCTGAAAATTCAGTATATCTGAGAGGGCCAAAAGGTCTTGCTAGTTTTCTTTCTTGCCTAAAAGGATGGAAAAAATACTTGCAATTGACGGCTATGTTTTCCCCCCCCAAAGAAAGAAAAGGGTTTCAAGTTGTTCTTATTGATTTCTTCCTTGTGAAACCAAGAAGGCACTTTTGCCAAGCCACGAATGCCGTGTAAAGGAATTTTCCGCAGTCACTCCAGTGGTTCTAATTCCTAAGCCTGTCCGGTCAGCAGCATGCATGCTCGATGAAAGTCCACTCTATACCGTTTTCCATCCCTCGGGAATAACCTGAAATGAATTACCTCACATTGTAACTAGTTGTTGTTTTAATTTAAAAATCGTCATGCTGTCTCTACTACTGAACATTTTTTAAGTCCCTTTATGCGAACGGACATATTTACAGACTGAAATGCGTGAGGTGAAACTCTTTGGGTTTTAAGTTATGTGACAAAGCCCATGGGAATCAGGGTGCTCAAACATAAATTTTGGATGCGTGTGTGTGTCCATGTATCTGTGTGTAGCTGCTGCTGCCTTTCTCTCATAGGTTCCCATTGGTTAATGAATTGCAGCTATAGAGACTTTAAGGCATGGAGTAGGAGATATTAGCCCCCCCAGATTTTTCCTTAAACTCTTTCCAATAAGGACCTACTGTATAGCACAGGGAACTCTGCCCAGTATTCTGTAATAACCTAAATGGGAAAAGAATTTGAACAAGAGTAGATACATGTATATGTATAACTGAATCACTTTGCTGTACACCTGAAACTAACACATTATTATAAATGATAGAAGTTCCTTCTAGAAATCTGAAAAAATAGCGTGAAAAAGAAAAGTCACTTATAATTCTCCTAGCCAGAGATACCAATACATTTCAAGTCATATTATGTCAGCTCAGTCTAGCAGTAAGAGCGTGTGTGTGTGTGTACAGGCACATATGTACACACACTCCCTTTTAAAAACTTAAGGAAAATCAGGATCAACTCATCTTCAAGTGCTCCATTTTCAGCCCCTGCAGAATGTTTCTGGCTTTTATGCTGCACTGTTTAGGCCACAGGTAGAAAACTTGAGTGCTTATATTTTGGCAAGTGAGAGAATGAGACTTCATCTGAAGTGGGCAGTGGCTGTGCTGGAGGAGCTGGTCGTCCTGGCCCAGTGCTCTCAAGACTTTGGATTTTTCAAGACAAACTAGAAGTCTTTCAATAAAGAGCTCGTTGAAACTGGGCCTCCTGCTTATAACCTCTGGTTTACATAGGCTCAGCCTACTTATAATTTTTTTCTACTCTAATCACAGTGATCTCTAGTTATAATATTTTAATTTACTTTTATTTGAAAATTATAATTATAGACTCAGTACTTGTTCATATTTTTTAAAGTTTAAAAAATATAGACAAGCTAACAAAAAAGAAGTCATCTATAACCCATCTCTTAGTTAACTAATGTTTAACAATCTAGTAGGTATCCTCAAAAATTTCTTTCTCTACATACATTTTTACAAAAGTTGGGTCGTTCTGTTTGCTAATCAGCTTTTATTCACCTAAAGGTAATGTACCATGGCCATCTTTCCATTTCATTGCATTGTATTCTCTACCAGCTTACTTTTAATTACTCTGTAATGAGAAATCACAAACATGGTTGATAAAAAGCTAATTATGAACTCTCAATGAAGAGGTGTTTGCTCCTTCAATAGGAATTAAATATGCTTTTTATCGTCGTATTTCTAAAGTTTTCTCAGTAGGTCGAATGCGGTGGTAAACTCAAAGCTGGTAATCTGGCATGATTTGAAACCTTGGGCAAATGACCCGACTTTGGAAGATAATGGAATTTTACAGTTGCAGGGAAATTTAGAGCTCATTTGTTAACAGACTTTTTCTTTGATGAAATCAATTTAATTGAGATCAGTTACATAGATTAAAATGCTGCCATCATAAATATGTGGTCAATTCCACCACCACCAGCCGCTCCCCCCCGCTTTGAAATTTTGGTTTTTGTTATCCTGGCAACAAACATCTTGGAAATGAACTAGGTGTTGAAATTTGATTTTCAGCTTTCAAAACTTATATTTCCAATATTTTCGTTACAATCACATATTACTTGGGCTAACTTTTATTCAAATGGTGACACATTACATAACATCTTCCATTTATTGAGAGCGTACTGTGTGTGCTGTGCATGGAAATGTATGTGAGCAACCATCGTGCCTGGTAGATGTCATCAACAGCCTTCTTTCACAGGGCAGTGAAGTCAGGCGCAGAGAAACCCTTTGTCAGGGATACACAGCCATATGTATGGCTCTACACTGGGATCTACCCCAGATCTTCTGTTAGTGTTTGCACTTATCTCACCGATATTATTAACTTAGCAAAGTACGTCCATGTAGATTACCACGCACCTGCTACAAATAGGTACAGATTGACAGTTTTACCTATGGATAGACAGTTATTTGAATGGTATTTCTGGAACAAACCATTACATTTCTAGAAATAGTATGGTGGATTCCTGGACAGTGGACACGCTTCCTTTCGCCATTGCCAGGCGCACATGGAATGATTGATTTAGTAGTTTGGTGTGTGTCTACATCCCTGAGATAACCTACAAGATTAAGTACCACTAGTGCCCTTCCCACTCCCAAATTACAGTGTTTCGAAGTTGAAATATAAGCATAACATACTGAAAAGAAGCCTTTAATTTCTTTTTTATCTTTATATATTGGCGTATGTTTTTCCTCACGAGGTATCCCTTTAGGTCCAAGTTGCTGTTTTGAACTGGGTGAGATGGTTGGAAGCCTTCAACTACACTTAGTTCGTGAAAGGTATCATGAAAGCAAAACTGGTCTGGTGTGGTCACAGTGTTAGACCATACCTCGGGCCCTCTCCTAATGGAACCTGAACCTCTTGTCTGTGGTGACATGTTGAAAATATCAAGAAGTTGCTAATCCCCACCATACCGCCAACTCCAGACGTAACTCTACTGTAGAAGCTACAGTGGCTCACAGCATGCAGGAAATGTTACACGTTCCTAAATATGCCCATCTCTGAGGGGATTTCCATTCTCTAATTTGCCAAAATCCCCAACCAGCCTATTTAACACACTCTGTTTTCTGCCTTGCCCCCAAACGCGTTCACGTGATCTGCCCCCGACCCTTGGTCCAAACACCACAGTATTATGAGCCAGAGTCATTTGGTAAGGACTGAAAAAGTAGGACTTGAGCATTAACTGATGGAAGGCTATGGTATTACTGGAAATGTTAATCTTCGAGATCTTGAATTCTAGGTGATTTTCTTTCTTCCTTTCCTGACTTTCTACAATGAGTTTATATTATTTACAATTAGATATTTAGCAAAAAAAGTTTCTTCGTCAGTACCCCCATCCCCTTCCTTAGTGTCCCTACAGCTCTAATTCATCAACCAATGAGAACCTATGACAGAAAAGCAGCAATAGCCACACACACACGCACATACACATCACACATACGTATGCATATAAAAAATTTATGCTTAAGTCCTGATTCCCATAAACTTTATCAGGTAAATTTAAACACAAGGAGATCATCTCATGCGTCGTTAGTCTCTAAATATGTCCATTCACAAAAAGCTGACTTAAAAAAAGTTAGCCTTGTCTTCTTTACCACTAAATTTTTTATTTAAAAAATGTAAAAGAATTCATTTCAGGTAATTCTCAAC
Organism: Balaenoptera musculus; assembly: GCF_009873245.2. Taxonomy (NCBI): domain Eukaryota; kingdom Metazoa; phylum Chordata; class Mammalia; order Artiodactyla; family Balaenopteridae; genus Balaenoptera; species Balaenoptera musculus. The sequence goes on from NC_045806.1 coordinate 25,892,677, forward strand.
AGATCTAAAATGGCTTTTTTGAGTGAGCTTTCATCAAACGTTAAAAATATTGTGTTTTCCCCATGTAGTTAGGCTGTGTACCCACTCAAAATATTCCAAGTTATGAAGGAAAAAATTGTTGGGCTCCCACACAAACGCAAAACAAGGCATAGTAAAGAAATAATTTAAACATTCACAGACATGACCTGACAGTCACTAGGAATTGGAGCATTGGAAGGTCTCCAGAAAATTTTTTACGCAACATTAACGGTTTGGCAAAAGCATTGTCTTGTTTGCGCGGAGAAGAAATCAGTAAGAACAACTCGAAAACAGTTTTCTTTCAGCATTTTTCTCTGACTACCCCCAATGTGGTGGGATGAGTGGTATATTAAAAAATTTCCCATATCTTTTTTTACGTGGCCTTATTATCCTTATCCTTAGAATGACGGTATTGGACCAAAGTGTTGAAGAATTTTGTTTTTCTCTTGCTTTGGGCGGAGGTGGGGCAGGTTGTTTCCAAAACTTGCTGTGATCATAATTTTCAAGAAGTACCTTTGGCTGATTCTGCAGACAAATGGATTTCTAAAAGTTTAATCATTCCTATTTTTAAAAATGCACATTCTTGGCAAACAAGCAACAGGGAGAAGATCCTGCCGCCCGTCCCTGTCTTACAGGCCAAGTGAGACAGGCTGATATCAAGTAGGGAGGCTCTCTGGAAATATACCTGCTGGGCCATCTATTTGCTGTTGAGAAGGCATATTCTTCCTCATTTCTTAGAAGTAATAATATGTTCCCTTCATGAGGTGAATTTCAGATTTTTGTTAGCATCTTTACAAATGGAATGGCAAGACTGTTGTTCCAAACGCTTATCTTGGTGATTTAAAACGTAAAGCTCTTTAAGGCTCCAAAAGACATTTTAAAAATCAGTAGATGTTAGATAGTAATGTGCTCTGGAATTTATTTTGAAATACTAATATAATATTGATTTATATGGAGTGCCGTTATATGATAAAAAGCCTCTCATTTTCTCACAATTTACGTCTAGGTTCTTAAGTTCATCACTGAAATTTTAACATTAAAAAAAAAAAACCATTCCTCCCCACACACATATAATATGTGCTGCTTAAAAATACTTTTAAAAAGTATTTCTTAGTCTGTCTTATTGTGAATATATTAATTATAAATACAATAAAATCTTTATGTGGTCCCCTCCCTGGCTTCTTTCTCCTCTACAGTATGAGGTATTCGCATGAGGGATACAAGCAGTACAGCGCAGGAATAGCAGTTTGCCAAGGAGACATAGGTTAAAAAAATAGGCTAAGGTGAAGAGAGAATCATTAAGCTTCAGAAGGTTAACTGATTTCATTTCAAACTGTTTACTAAAATCTAGATGTGCTGGCTGATCTGACATTTCTTATCCCAATTTCCTTTTCCTTCTTTGAAGCCCTTTCACCACCAGCTTTGTTTTCTCTAGGGGTGTTGGTTCCCCTCTTTTCCTGTGGGTCTGGCATTCTCCAGAAGGATCTAGCCCCTCTTAGCTGTTGCCCAAATTCTGGAGCCCACTCTCCATGATGCTTACCCAAATGATGCAGAATCTCTCAGTTTTCAAAAATGGACTTACAAATGTTTTAGGAATTCCTAGGAAAAGTGGTCTTAAAAACCCTTGTGATTTGAAGGCAGTCTGTCAGCACATGGCCCCAAGCCTCATGTCTGTTGCCTGAGAAGAGCTTCAGAATGTTCAAATGAGGGCTCAGTTCTAGGGTCTGATGGGTCTGAGGCTGGTGTGATTCTTCAGCAGTCCTAGTTAAGAGGACCACCAGTCAAGTCAGGAGGCTAAGAGCTTCTTCAGGATACATCAATATTGTTATTAATAAATAATTGCAGCTGCTCAGATAGAGTTGGAAACACTGCCATACAAATCCTGTACCTCTTTCCTCAGTTTGCCAAGAGGAAGGAAAATAAGGTAGCTTATTCTCTCTCTCTTTTGATAGGCTTTCTACATTCCATTAAGTATTCCCTCCTGAGGACGCTCTACCGATAGGAACTGCGGGACTCTGAATGACTATGAATTCCTTCTGCGTGGGGAGCACGTCCTGATGCTTTTCTCCGCATATTTTGTAAACTCAACTGTTCTCAACCAAGCGACTCAATGTTTAGCATATTCCTTCTCTTATCTCTAGTTCTTTAAGTATTGCCAAGTATTAAAACTTCTGCCTCTGGATTTTCTACTAGCATAGGGCCTTGAACTGGAAAGAATACCTCAGTTCAGATCCCAGCTTGGGTGTGACCTTGAGCTGGTCCCTTGCTTTCCCTCCGTCTCAGATTTCTGGCTTGTCAGGTTGGGCAGCAACCGTCCATCTCTAAGTGTCTGGTTTTCGTTTAACTTCTGACTGGATTTGGCTTGGCCTCATGAATGCTGTGCCCCACACCCCAGTTTCCCTTTGTCCCCACCAGCCTGGAAGATAGGAATAGTAAGATCATTGAGTGAGTAATTTTTGTCCTTTCATTTGTGTAGCACTTTACAGTGTGCAGAGAGCTTTCAGAAGTAACCGTATTTAATCTTTACGCAGCTGTAAATTAGGTATATAGGTGGCATATGACCTGAACTTTCTGTCATTTTCAGATCTTCTGTCCTGCCATCCGTTTGAGTAGGCTCCTGTTGTTGATTTAGAAAATTATGCTATCATATGAGTGGATGGGGCAACTGTTTCCTCCTCCGTTCTATTTGGACTTGAGCAGGCTGAGGCGCAAGACTTGCTTTGACTTATTCACACTGACATATGGGTAGAAGATAAGGAACCAAGTCCAGAGCACACATTTTATGGCTCCTAGTTTGCTGTTCTCAAAGGAACATCCATTACTCGTAGCATGATTTATAAAACTGCTTTATCAGCATAATTAAGCTATGGAATCTCAAATGGCATTCTTTATTTCCTAGCTGACAAAGTTAACACAGGAGATTTACTCAGATTTGCAAAACAGAAGGCATAAGACATTAAAACTGTTATAAATGTTCTTCCTTTACGTCTATCCTGCTTATAAAAGAGAAAAGAAAAATAATCTGTTCTTTTCACTTCAGTTAGAATCGATTGATTGTCCCCATTTGTAAAAGAGAAATGTAATCTTCGAATCAAAATTTATGGCGTTTTAATGGGATATTCTTTTATAATATTTTTCTTGTTCAAATAACTTGATTTAAAGCTTCTAATTGAAGAACATAAATAGATGTTTCTGAATTGCATCTTGCAAAGCTTATTTCAGAAGGAAACTCAAAAGGATTCTCTTTCAGACTTAGACTGGTTTACAAGTGAGAAGAGCTGCCAATTTTTTGGTAGTTTACTTGATCTAAATAAGAGGAGCATTAAGGTTACACCTGCAGCTGTGAGAAAAGTGCTGGATGTGTACAATTTTATGTAGCTGGGTCTGCAGAAGACAATTTTTGCACACGAAGTAAAGGCGTCTAAAAACGTGTCTGCTCTTTTCCAGACATTTCCAATATTTCTTTTTTAAGCACACGAGTCTGATTACCTCTGTACGTCTCTCGGGAGCTGCAGTTTTGCTGGAAAGAGATTTAGAACAGTCGGAACACTCACATAAAATAGATAGTGAGTTTTTAAAGTCCATACTCTCTACAGTAGTAATAAAGTGACCTAAAAATATTCTGAAAGAGTCTCTTATGACATAGTGGATGAGTCATTAGCTTATTTATGAATTGGTGGTATTCTGTGAGAATGTTTCAGAAGTTGCCATTCCACAAAGTCTTGATCCCTTGCACAACTTCAGGGAAGTCCTTGTGCCCCCTCATAAACTGAAGCTTATTTAACTAGGACATACGTTATATATGAGTTTGCATACCTGCATGCACATATATTTATATGTTTACATACATATTTTTTATCAAGCATTAATTTTGGTGGAAAGTGCTTCATTTTATATTTTGCTTTCTAGTTCTATAAAAAGGCTGTCAGTTTTAGAGCAGTGCTTCTCCAACTGGTGAAGGACAGTTGTTTTTAAAACATCCAGTATGTCACGGACTTTGAGGTGGCCTTCTTGAAACTGACTAGTGTACACTGACATCACACATAACTCACCGCACAAGTTCAGCCGCGCTTGACCTAGTCTGTACCTTGTTCCGTGAAATGGACCCATTGATTATGCATTTGGATGTCATGGCAATGTCAAGTTGCTATAAAAGTTGTTTAACACATTCCTAGTTTCTGTGTTTGTGGAAAAGTGTACTTTGAGTAGCACTGTTCTAGAGCATTTAATTTTTGAAAGCATAAATGTAAACTCAAATCAGGTGACCTTGGGAGAGGGTAATTAACTGACACCAAATAAGAACACCTGAAAAATGTTATTTATGGATTTTACATTTTGCCAGTTGAGTCAAGTTCAGGTAAAGGAGGGATCTATATTCTTTCCCATTTCATAGGCCTCCTTAGCAATTATTTTGGAGGCCAAAGTAACAGGACCACCCAATACAGGAAGGGGCTGGGTATGAAGTGGCAGGATCCCTGCTGCCTAATTTCATGCCTCCTCCACCCCTATAATTAAATGTAGTGTATAACATATCATAGTTTTCAAATACAAATTTGTTTTTATCTAGAACATAAAATGTGGCATGTGTACTCTTTATATTGTGTGTGGAAGTCAATGGGGAACTGATTGATTATACTGTGACTATGTCACTTTATGAGTTGAGGTTGGGAGGTAAAGTGATGTAGCAGCATAATAGTTGATTGACTTTGAGGCTGGTGAGACATGGATTTGAAATTCTGGCTTTGCCGCCAGTTCTCTGTGGCCACGACAAAGGCAGTAACAATTTTGAACCCCAGTTTTGTGATTTATCAAGTGGTTATGATGGTACTTACCTTGGGGAGTGTTGTGGGGATTAGAAATAATAGATGTAAAATTACAAAATGTCGGATATAGTAACTGTGTACAGAATTATAATAACTATTGATGATGATGATGCAGCACTACTATCGTACCCCATGTCCCTCCTTATCCAAAAGAAAGAAACATGCACAGTAATTCAAGAGTGAAAAGAAAGGAGAAAGCCTGTGAAATAATGTGACATGCCCAGAAAAATGCCTGACACAGAGTAAACACCTAACAAATGGTGGTGGTACTATTATGGTAGGGAGGGGACAAGGGAATGGCTGCAGAGGTAAGGAGGGATGAGACCATAAAAAACTCATATGACACGTTGAAGGCTTTGATGCTAAGATTTTTGACTTGGGTGAAGTATCAGTCAGGGTCCAGTCAGAAAATAGAAACCACTTTAGTTATTTCAAACAGAGGGGATTTATGCCGGAAATTGGTTACCCAGTGATGGAAGAGCTAAGAAGCCAAACAGACGGCAGGGAGCCTCTGCTGTACCCAGGGCTGGAGGGACAGTGCCAAGAGGTAGTATCACCAGAGCTCCAGAAGCCAGAGCCATCAGCTGGAGCTAGAACCAGTGGCCAGTTGGGACCGCTGAGGTAGGGGTTAATGGGGGGGGGAGGCGGGATCCAGGGAGGGGACACACTTACTGCCAGAGCTTGTGCTGAAGACAGAGAGAGAAAGGGAGAAGTAGCCTGGCCTCTCCTTCCTCCTGTCCCCTCCCTCAGTTCTTCTGCCAGTGACCGCCATTGGCCATACTTACCTAGAAGCCAATTGTAAGGGAGCAGGAGAATGCCATTCTCTGTAATAGAGGGCAGAGCAGGGGAACGTCAGAGAATGGATCTGAGAACCAGCGAGCAAGTGGCTGAAGGGCAGGAGGCCTCACGGACTGCGATGCAGTCAGCCATCTGTGCCAATGTGCAGGGAAGAGAGACACACAGCCTTAAAAGCTCGCATAGGATTTCCTGAGTCTGAAGCAACTTAAACGAGGCACTAAAAGGGCACACTGGATTCAAAGGAAACTGACCTAAAAACAAGCAAAGAGGAGGTAGCAGTCAAAAAGTTATCTGCACAGAAGTCCACAGAATAAGCTCTCCGTGCATTTGATTGTAGTACTTGCATTATTTATAGTTGTTTATGCTCAGGTCTCTCAAGACTGACTGATGAATTCCTTTAAAGCAGGAACTGCCTTCCTCATCTTTGTCACTAGTGACCAGTGCATGGTAGTCTCTGAATACGTAAATGTTCATTGAATGAAACACAGTAGAGCAAGTGAGAGTGATTTTGCTGGGGAAGAAGACAAATACCACTCAAGAAGACAGAAAGTTGTGTCCACCTAGAGGGGTGGGATAGGGAGGGTGGGAGGGAGACGCAAGAGGGAGGAGATATGGGGATATGTGTATACATATAGCTGATTCACTTTGTTATACAGCAGAAACTAACACACCATTGTAAAGCAATTATACTCCAATAAAGGTGTTAAAAATAGATAAATAAATAATAAAAAGAAGACAAAGATATAGATGATGTTTTCCTAAGGCAGATTATTAAACTAGCAAGATGGAAGTCTCTGGAGAGATGGAGTTCTTTCCAGAAAGTAGAAGATAAAGCATCATGGTAAGAAAAATTGGGAATGTAAGTTAAGTTGTAAATTTTATTGGCAATTTGATATCTTAGCACAACCAGGTGAACTGCTACCCTGGAATTAATTTTATTCTAAAAGGAATAACTCATTGATAATCAAGGAGCTAAGACCCTTGAGGGACTTCCCTGGTGGTCTGGTGGCCAAGACTCCGCGCTCCCAATGCAGGGGGCCCGGGTTCGATCCCTGGTCAGGGAACTAGACCCCACATGCCACAACTAAGAGTTTGCGTGCCACAACTAAGACCTGGTGCAGCCAAATAAATAAATAAATATTAAAAAAGAGAAAAAAAGGAGCTAAGACCATGAAAGAAAGGGTCACCGTGGATTTGGAATTTAAATAACAAGGAAACACTGAACACAATTTGGTGTGCTGGTAGCCTCAATTATTCATTGGTTTCTTAACTCAATAAACACTTAAGAGTGTGCCAGGCATTGTGAATCCTACACTTTAGGACAACAGGCTAAAAATATTATTGAAGGTATAAACATTTTTACAGTAATCTTATTTTTTTGAACATTACAAAACATATGTTCATTCCAAAAATTTGGAAAGATGAAGTGTAAAAGAAAACAAAAATCAATTTCAATCTCAGCACCCAGAAATAACCACCATTTTCATTTTAGAGGATTGCTTCCAGTCTTTTTTTCTATGCATTTCTTATATAGTTGTTTGAGGCAATATTCTGTTTATAACGTTGTATGATACTTTATTCACTAAATGTCCCAAGTTTTCTCTCATTCTTAAATTCTTTGGGGATGTTATTTTTCCCAAGTTGCATTTTCCTGAAATATCACTTTTTAAAAATAATTTCCCATTTTTCAAAACTTAATTTATGACAGAGGAAACTCAAATTCATGTTGAATTTGTAGAAATAAATCCTTAAGATTCTGGAGACTTATTACAAACAGGCTTCTGAGAAGAAAGCCAAGTAAAGTGTTATGATGCCTTCTGTCCAAAAAGCTACTTATGTATTAGAGATGTTACAGAACAAAAGTCAAAAATAGGCAGTCAGTAATCAGAAGGCTGATAAGAAAAATTTATCCTATGATAAATACAGTTTATAAATTTATATGAACAAACACTTTTCTACCACAAATATTTTAATTGATAACATTTCTTTTGCCAAATATTTATGCTCTCAAGGTGACAAGGCAACTATCCTTGGAAACTTTCAGTGTTACAGAAAAATCTTTGCCTTCTTAGCAAACAAATTTAGACAGAAACTCAACTTTATGATAAGTTCCTGTAAGTTTTAATTTTTATAATAACTGATATGTAAAAATTCACTTACCTATTTTTTTCAGATATTAATCTCCAAAATACTCTTTTTTATTGAAGTATAGTTGATTTACAATGTGCTAGTTTCAGGTGTACATCCTAGTGATTCAGGTTTTTGGCAGATTATATTTCATTATAGGTTATTACAAGATATTGGATATAATTCCTTGTGCTATACAGTAAAGCTTTGTTGCTTATCTATTTTATGGACTGCAGTTTGAATCTGTTAATCCCAAACTCCTAATTTGTACCTCCCCCTCCCTCTCCCCTTTGGTAGCCGTAAATTTGTTTTCTGTGTCCATGAGTCTGTTTCTGTTTTGCTATATACATTCATTTGTATCGTATTTTAGATTCAATGATCTCTCTTTTTAAAATACTTTGTTTCACTTCAGTGTTCTGCAGTTTCCCTACACTGTGCCTATGCTGAATGTATTATTTATCTTGCTTGAGATTTATGTTTCATTTTTTCTCCACTTTGAGAATTTGTGTCTTGAATCGATTTTGGAAATTTGTGAGCAGTGTTTGTTCAGTTATTGCCGCTTTTCCCTTCTCTCTGTCCTGTCTTTTTGGAACACCTCACAGATACGTGTGGGTCCTTTCTGTGCTATCTTCCATAAAGAAGTCATCTTTCAGCTGTAATCTGTGATATTTCCTCAGCTCTATCTTCCAGTTTCTTCAGTTTCTGTAGAGCAAGAGCCTACTGTCTGATTCCCGTTGTGTTTGCAATCACTTATTATAACTGTCAAAAATTCACTTACCTTTAACTTACCTATCTGGAAAGAGAATGGCTAGCAGAACACACACATTATCTTCCCAAAACATTTGTGCTTACAATGAGCACATTCTGTTCAAGGTTCTTTGTTACACTGTCAATTAAGGCTTGTAGCCTCTTGCTTCAGTTACATTTTCTGGCCAAGGTGCACTTAAAGAGTATGGCGCTAATAATATATTCCACAGTTGTGTCCAATTTTTTCACTGCTCGAAGTAAGCCTGTGAGGAACATCTTTGTGCATAAAGCCTTTCCATATTTGATTCATTGAAGTGTAATCACTGAGTCAAAGGATAGTAATGTTTTAAGTTTCGTAGTATATATACTTCCTGAAATTCCCTCCAAAGGTGGTGTCCATTTATACACTTAATACGTGAGAGTGCCCATCTTATATGCCCTTGCCAGTGTGGAGCGTTAGTTTTACTTTTGAAATTGTAAAGGAAAACCATATCTATCGTTGTCATTACGTGCATATCTTTGATTACTAGTGATCATGAACATTTTCTTTTAAACGTTCACTGAGCATTTTTCCTCTTTTGTGAGTAATATGAAAGCAAAACCAATTTAACTGAACAAAACTCTTCCAAACTTTTCTTCCATAATGTAATCTTTTTTTTTTTTCATTGTGTTGAGGGACTCTTGGTGATGCGAGACTCCTGATTACATCAGTACAGTTTTTGAATTATGCTTTAGCTTTCTCTTCTCCAAGCTAAATAAGCCTAATCCGTTTATCCGTCCTCAGTGGACCTATTATCCACCCATTATGTTAGATTTTCTTATTCTCTGTGCCAGCTTCAGTTTCTTCACATTTTCTTGTATGTGCAGAACCCTAAACTACAGTAGTTCTCTTAATGAAGGGCTATTCAGTATGGGGGGAGAAGGAAGGTTGCTTCCTGCCTCTTGAGTGATGGAAGCTCATACCTACCATAGTTATACAGTCCCATGTGAGGCGTTGGTTTTTTCCCCTGTAGATATGGAGCACTTAGAATGTTCCAGGCCCTGCTCTGAGTAACAGGATACAAAGAGACATAAGGTATGATCCCCGTCCATTCCCAAGTGGGTATGAACCCGGCCACGCAGTGGACCCTGCGATGTGATAGAAGTCCTTGCCTTATGAGAGTGGCAGGCACAGCACCGGCTCTGCTTGGGGCCAGTGGGGGAGTGCTTAAGTTATTCTGAGTCCTTTCTGCCTTTGCAACCCAAATGACAACCATGTTATTTTCTCTTGTTGCTGATAGTTCCGTAATGCCAGCATATACCCAGTTTGTTTTCCAAGGCACATTTAAATGTCAAGTTGGAATGACTGAAGGTTTAAATTCAAGCTAACATATACACACACGGAGCTTATTATTGCCTGGTTTCATTGTATTTGTTGTGTACAGATTCTAGAAAAGCAGTATGTCAGCTTCACAAAAGACCATACTGTCTCCTTTGGGGAATAAAATTGACATACATGAAATAGTTAATAAATGCAATAAGACTGTATACTAACTTACATAATATCGAGGTCAAGTGTACGGCACCTTGTACAGTAGAAAGACTGGTACCGATTAGAATCATTGGGGAAGGCTATTTGGAGAGTAGAATAAAACATTGTTCTAGGAAGGAATTTTGTAAAACTTATGTGAATTAAAGTGTAGGATAGGGTATTCTAGATAGTGTAACAGCATAAGCAAAGGTATAGTTGAGAGAAAGACTAGCTTGTTTAAGGGTCAGTGAGGGCGTTGTTTTGTGAGAACCTTCTCCAGATTTTTGAAGGAAAACCTGATTCGGTGCCATTAAATTCAGGGTAAATTAAAATGCCTTAAATTATAGAACGAGAAATTTAAATTTCATTTGATTGGCAGTGGGAAAAATGTTGACTCTTTAGAAGAGAGACACGATGAAGTCCGTGTCCTGTTCTTAGGAATGAGAATTTGATGGGATGGTTGAAGGAAGAGAGGGGAGAGATTAGTTATTCTGTCTTGTTTTGCTTTGTGGCAAAACTTGAGATGATAAAGGCCTTAGGATAGCAATGGGGGAAAGACATGGGGGCATGACTCTGGAAGTTTTCTTTCCAAGGTAGAATTGTCTGAAAGTAATGACAGATTGGTAGGTTTTAAAGAAAAGAGAAGAGTTATAAGATACCTTCTAGATTTTCAGCCTTGATGACCCAGAGAATGGTGATACCACTGAACAAAAAGAGGAAATGCAAATTGATTGGGACAATAGGAAGTATCAGAATTGTATTGATTTTATGTACTTCTGGATTTATTTATCTTTCTGCAAAGATTTCTTTGGGGTAGCTCATACAAGTGTATGAACTTTGATATCATAAGCATATATTTCTCATTAATCTTGTCAAAAGCCCTGTGAAGTATATTATTGTCTCCACTGTACAGATGAGGCTCAGAGAACGTGGGTAATTTGTTCCCTTGGCATAGCTGGGATTTAAATGTACTTTCAACTCCTAACTCAGTGATTTAGCCCCTGAGCTAAACTTTCTTCCTGGGAAGTGATAGTGGCAATTTGAAGAGGAACTATCCTGATGGCTTTTCGAAAGGGGAACTAGAAAAGTATCTTAGAATCATCAACGTGATAAAAAGATTCCTTGTGTTTTTATTGCAGTTTATATAGGAAATACTAGGGGCAGGTAAGGTTCCTAACTTTTACCTAGCAAGTGGATATCCTGGATATCTCTCTCCTAGGAGCTTTTAAGATACCATGTCTCGTGTAGTCTTCACAGCAGCCCTCAGAACAGGTTCCCTTTACCAATGAAGAAACTGCAGCTTAGGGAAGTTAAGGTCGCTTGCCCAAGCACACTGGGAGACTGCTTCACGATTAAGGGGAGTGGCTTTAGCGTCTAACAGATTTGAGTTTCAATCCTTCGGCCTTTGGTTTGCTTGTCTGTAAGATGGGACTGAAACAACAATAGCAAAGTTGGAGATATTATCCGAGAATGTATGTATTTATTACTAACATACCGTAAGCACCCAATTAATGGCAGTCATTAGTACTGTTCTTTTATCGCAAAGTCATAGCTAGAACCCATCGACTTTTCTTCTCTAGCCATTAGTTTTTCCATTATACAGTAGTACTCTTGCGGAAGGTAGTGGATGAAACGAAGAATTTGGAAGGAATCACAGAGAAGTATGGAAAAGAAGATAGATTTAACACTCACTAATTTTTTTAAGTAATATGTGCACATGATTTTAAAAAATGAAACAATACAACTGGGTAATGAGAAAAGTAAGTCTCCCTGTCAGCCCTGATATTAATCCCCCAGTGTCACTCTCCAGAGGCAATTAATGGTAGAGTTCTCTGTTCCCTTCTGTAGATATTTTATGTATATACAAACATACATAGACATAAATATGCCCCTTTTTACACAGTGATACCATAACAGACAGTGTTCTCTTCTTTGATGCCATCACCTTTTACATAACTAAACTAAAGCACTTTTCTTCTGTAGAATAACAGCCTGACAGATTATGAAAATTTGTTATATGGAGGGTTATATTCGTATTTTTATGAGACAGAAACCCAGAAATAAATGTAAGAGGTTCAAAATTGGCAACTGGTGGCCTTTAAGTCAAACTAGACAACCATTAAAAACTGTATAAATGCTAACTGGTTCTCCGGATGTCTAAAACAAGCAAAAACTATTATTATTAAATGGAGAAATTAAGATTACTAGAAGGACGGAGAGGAACTGTTTTATAGGCTGACACATTGACGGGCGCGCTTCGGACCTGGCTGCCTTCTTTGGGCTTTGGACTGCTGATGTTCCTGAAAAGAAACCGAGCCTGTCCTCCCTTCCTGACTTCCGCCTGTAACACGCTCCACCTCCGAACAGTCGTGACTTTCTATGTCAGGGTGGTTTAGAAGGAGCTGAATCTTGAAAATTTAAGAAGATCACAAGGTCTAGAAACTCCTCTCACGGGGGAAAATTAGGACTTGCTGGCTTCAGGGAAAATTCGTTTTTCAGATGTAACGTGAACATGTCAAATACTTGTCAGGGTTGAAGAAATTCAGGGTCTCTGTTCAAATTGGGAGCAAGTGGGAGCCCGTAAGCCGAAAGAGTAGTTTCAAAGTCCCGCTGAGAATGAGCCTTTGTATTTTGTTCTCTGGCTCGGTCAGGGGAGGGATGCTGCATTAGGAGGTTAAGTGTTCTTACTACAATAAAATAAAATGATAAATAAGAGAAGGTGGGGGAACATACAGGAACATGATGCTTTGGGCTTATGTGAAAATTTTTGGCATTTGCCTGTTTGAGTTCCTCAGCTACTTTATTGATTTAACTAAAGCACCCTTTCTCTGCAGGGAGGAGGGAAAACAGAGAAACCCTTGGCTCCTAGTCCTTGTTTCTCTTCTGACTAGGGAACCCAGGACATGTTACCAAGAACTTTCTAGTCCTTTGCTTTCTCGTCTGGAAAAGGAAAATTTAAAATGAGAGATTTCTAGTTCTAAGATGCTATATCATTTTCTTATTTGATGAAAGTAATGTTGTTAGTTGTTTTCATCCCCAAAGGAATACCCATAAGGAGTAGGTAGAGATAAATTAAAGCTACCTAAAGAATTTAATTCCTGGTTGCCCAGTAACCATTAAATCCCTCAGCAGTCAGGCAAGAACCGCATTCCTGCCTTGAGACAAGATTTAGTCCTTTTTGAACTTACCCTCGGGCTGTGTTCCGCAAGTTTATTTGTAAGTTAGTTGCTTACAGCTTGGAATAAAATGTGTTATAAAGGGTGGTTAGGTCCCCAAGTCACAAAATCTAACTTAACCCTCAGAGTGCCTCATGCACTGCAGGGTATGAATAGAATGCAGCTACGTGTTTCTATGGGAACAAAATGCTTCTGGGGTAGAAACACACATTGCCGGGGTTTATTTCTCTACTCGCAAAGCTTCTCTGGTTAAGAAGAACTGGACATTTAATCATAAGAGGTCTAGTTGCCTTTTTGGTCACTCCACTGACCTTTCAGCTTCCCTCTCTCTGGTCCTCATTTTTCTTTATATGAAGGTTTCTGTGATCTCTCAACCTGCCCCACCCGCTGTCCCCTGCCCTGCATCATGGTCCTTCCGCACGTACCACCCATCACCCTCATGCTGGTTAGGATTACAAGCACACTGGGCAAGCGAAGCCCCACTTCTCCTATAACAGAGGAGGAGTGGGGAAGGCCATCAGGTGCTTTGGATGTCAGAAAGATCTGGCCTTGAATCCAGGCTCTGGGATGCACCCTTAGGGAAGTTACTAAAGATCTGTGAGCCTCATTTTTCTGATCTTGAATGAGGTTGGTGATATGGAACTCAGGGCATTGTGAGGACTCAGTGGCATGAGGTTACAACACCATCTGCCCTTGAGCGCTCAGTGAATGTTAGCGTTCCTTTTGCCATCGGCTCACCACTTCCATTTTTCTCTTAAACTCTATAGGGAATACTTGGGTACAAAAAGGGTTGAAGTAAGAGTCACCTACATTTTTAAAAAAGGCTGCTTTAAGCTTGTCCCCAAGTAGTTTTGTCCAGGAGTCAAAGGAGAATAAAGGCTGGGTCAGATTCAGTGAAAGCTGAAATAAGAGGTAGAGAAGGGGGGAATGGTTCCCGCCTTCTGTGCAGTAGGAGTCAATGAAAAGCGGGTGGGGGGAGCCTGGACATGGCTACTGAAAAGGGAAAGGGGAACACTCATTCGTGAGACTTCAGAGCCATCTAGGAGATGTGCAGAGGAACTCAGAGTCTGCCTAATTCTTGGACTGAACCCTCAAACGGGTCAAATGAGGGAGGACATGCTTCTCATATCAGGCAACTTCCAACTACATCAGAGTTTTGAGGTGATAAAGAAGAGTCTTTTCCCACTAACATGAAAATTTCATTTCTTGATTCAAATGTATTGTCTAGACACATAGACGGGTGAATGCGGATCTCTCCCTAAGGCATCCTTTCTTATTAAAAGCAACTCAGTCTATGTCAGGGGACAAGGCAGTCCATTATCTAATGAAAAGCTCCTGCCACTGATTAATTTTATAACAGCTGCAGCTAAGTGGTGGGTCTTTTTTGTCTTTTTTAAGAATGATTTCTATATTAGTATCTTTAAAAGGATCTAATCACTAGTATCTAGTCTCCAGAGAAAGTAACACATAAAACTGAAGTATACTTCATTTTTATAAACATCATACTATCATGAGACTTCTGGACGCATGGGCAGTTTGAGTCATGTCCCCCCATTCCTCTCCCCAGCTAGAGTATACACAACACAGAAACAAGCACATTTTATCATGTTCCTGGCCACTTACATATCTTTTTTTTTTTTTTTTTGAAATTTCTATATCCTACTCCAGACCTGATACGTTGGACCTTCAGGGAATAGACTCTAGGAATCTGTATTTTTATTTATTTATTTATTTACTTATGGCTGTGTTGGGTCTTCGTTTCTGTGCGAGGGCTTTCTCTAGTTGTGGCAAGCGGGGGTCACTCTTCATCGCGGTGCGCGGGCGTCTCACTATCGCGGCCTCTCTTGTTGCGGAGCACAGGCTCCAGACGCGCAGGCTCAGTAGTTGTGGCTCACGGGCCTAGTTGCTCCACGGCATGTGGGATCTTCCCAGACCAGGGCTCGAACCCGTGTCCCCTGCATTGGCAGGCAGACTCTCAACCACTGCGCCACCAGGGAAGCCCACTTACATATCTTGAACTGTGTACTATCTTGGACTAACTATTCATGCTTAAGGATTTAACAAATTATCTTCTTCCACCTCTCAAATAACAACAATAATAAAAACCCAAACAATTTATTTTCCCTAATAAGGTTAAACGGTGAGTACCAGCCTAAGGCAGGAACGTTCCAAAAAAAGTTTTGCAAAAGGTTAATTTGTTTTTCCCATGGTACTTAAGGTCAGATTTCCACTGAGGTCCACTTTGGCATCTATTTTATTCACAGTGGTATTGAGGGGAATGGATACTGGGGGTGTGTGGGAATTGGGGACCAGAGAATGGAGAGAGGCAGACAGAGGATGCAAATCATTTTCAATTAGAACCTAAAACTTACACTCTTAGATAAAGGATAGACTACGAAATCTTAATCTGAGTTTTAAGACTTCTGAATAGTTGAAAGTTAACAAAGCTTAACATTTTTTAAATAACATTTATCTTAAGAGCGATGAGTAAGGAAAGATGCTGCTTGGCTTTAAGGAGATTTTGCACTAATGAAGAGATAAAGATATAAACATGTCTAAAGACTTAATGAAAAATTAGTTACTTATTAAGTGTTCATGTATACGTAGACATTAATTTTCAGAGAAATAACTTGTATACTTAAAAATTCGAATCCTCATATCTGGGCCAAATCAGATTTGTGATAGTTCCATGCAAAACAAATGTCTAGTTAGATGCTCCGCACATCTATTTATGTCTGGAAGAGTGCCTTAGCCATATAAGCCGTCTACTGTAACATTGTTTTAAACATTAAATTAACTGTCAAGCTGTCCTGCATCAGTGACACCGCTTGGTAGCAAGAATGGGGAACCCTGTGATCCAAGATCTTACTGCTTTATTCCTCTGCCCCAAGGAGGATTGCAAGGGAAGGATGGTGCTCTCTACTTGGTATTCTGCATTTTGTTGCTTATAGTTCAATTAGTGTGTCAGAAGTACATTTGCTGCAAGTAACAAAATACCTGACCAGCTGTATCTTAACCACATAGGGGTTGATGTTTTTTGTATAACAAGAAGCCTGGAGACAGTAGAGAGCTAAGGAAGAGTTCAGTGATGCCATCAGAGATCTGGGCCTTTGTCCTGCTGTAGTATCTTTAGTGAGTGACCTTTGACCTCCCGGTTGCTTAATGACTGCTGCCCCTCAGGCAGGAAGGAGAAAGGACCTTCTCCCTCTCAGGCTCTTTGTCTTTCATTTTGGAAAAGGAAACCCTTCCCTGCAGATATCTTGTCAAGCATTGACCAAAACCATGTCCACATGGCTGCCACTGGCTATAGATTAGAGAATTGAGATCCTCCGGACTTTGTAGTAGAGAAAGACCAGGGAGAAAGACTTTGAAAATGAGTATTGCGTGAAACAACCTACACAATCTGCCACAGTTAAATACAGCTGAGTCACCTTTCTAGATTACAAGCATTCTCTCTAGATCACCTTTGTTCTTTCTCCTTTTATTCCGACTCCTTTATGTCTGGGAAAGTCTTGATACCTATGTTATGTGTGTTACAGAAAAGAAGCCCAAGCTCAGGCTGTAAGGGGTAAGCAAGAGAATTATTCCAGTGATTCATCCAGAGCAGTGGGAAGTGATATTATTTGAAGAGAAATCAGATGTGGTATCAATGTCACTAAAGGCTTAAACCTGGTAAAAGTAGGGAAGTTCCTTTCCGAATCTCATTCAATTCAAACCATTTATTGAGCACCAACATTTATTGCCCTTCGGTGCCAGTGATATTGAACACAACACAATCTTTCCAGAAGTCTCCATTTCCTTTTCTCATCTTTTCTTCCTCAAGTAAAAGAATGAAAGATAAAGCTACTTCTAGTTAGTTATATCATTCATTTTTACCAGTATTGCTATAGATTTTATTGTATATTGAGTATTTAAATAAACTTAAGCCTTTGTGGGCTAACGTAGAAATTAATCACTATTTCATAAATAACATGGCTTATATGGAAAATTTTCAATTCCATTAACCTTACAAATGTCCACTGGAATAGTTTATGTCGTGTTGGAAACTACTTTTGCATCTGATATATACACGGCTCTTTGCAGTGTATGTTTCTGTATGTACGGAAGCCTGCTCACGTAACCAAAGAAAATACATACTGATTTTTGTGTGAGTGAAATATTTACCTTTGTGTTTTTCCCAGTATTTTAGAAGCCTGAATCTTCAACCCCTGAGCTTAGTATACAGTTAGGCCCACAATAGGCGCTTAGATAAATGTGAATTGATGATTTTTAAATGTATAAGTAATGGTCACTTCATGATATACAGTCAGTGGACTAGTTATGGGTTTTGGTTCTGTCTTCCTATATTCTTGTGCTGGAAAAGTAAGTGTACTGAGACAGTATTTTTGGTGGCACAGTCCTTTAGTTTGAATGCATTAGTAAATGGTGGAGTCCAAAGAATTAATAGCTGGAAAATTTTTGGAAAACCCAGTAAGAAATGTTTCCACAGCGTAATTTGAGTGAAAGCCAGATAACAGCTAGTTATTGGAGGAACTCGACAGTAAAAGCTTTGACATAGACATGAAAAAGAGGGTGGAAGTAAATCTGGGGGGAGAATAGGAAGTGGTCTGGCTGAGGCAGAACTCCAAAAAGAAACGCCTCCTGGGGCCAAACTGGTCATTTAAATGACTGAAGGCGGCTGGGTGGGAAGTGGGTCAACCTGAAAAGCTTCTCTTGGGGCTAATTGGGCCTCAGCTTCCCCCACTGACATGCAAGAAGGTGAGTCTTTAGGTTCTTCCAGAGAAGCAAGATGATGGGTAGTCTCCAGATTTTTAACTGTTGGCAAATCATTCAACAATTTAAAAAACCATTACGGGAGCCAAAACCAACCAAATAAACAAAAACAAAAAACAGGTCTGCAGACTAAATTCAGCCAGTTTGTGCCCTATGGTCTGTGGTTACCGGAGAAATCATTGAAAGATGAGGCTAGCATTAAAGGAAATGGACATTTACTGCTGTTTATTTTTATCATGAAAATAGATTTACCACAGATTCCCCAACTGTGAGAAAGAATGGTAGATTTGAAATAGGTAGTGTCAACCCTATTACAAAGAAAGTATGTTTTTCCAGCCCCCGACAAATAGGGCACAACATTTTTAAAAACTGTTTGTGAATTTGGTTATATGAAAAATTGTAAAAGATATGAAAATCAAGTCACATGTGATCATTTAAAAATGTCTCACCTTTATTATACAGAGTAAAATTTAATTAAACTGTCTCTGCCCTAGAGAATCTGGGATGTGTGTTCATTTGTGAAGAGAGAGTGGAAAGGACGGTTAATGAATGAAGTGTAGAAGAGAGTTGAAGGAGACTGGGGTAATTTTATAAGTTTGCGGAGTTCTGATAGTTGCGTCGGTTAGTCGAGTTGCCCGTGTGAAGGCTCAAGGAACACACGGGAGAGCAGTGACTGAAGGTTCTGAGTCAGAGAAAGGGAATAATATCGTTCAGCACAGTGATGAGAGTGGACTCTGTGACTGTTAGTCTCTTGTTACGAAGAAGACCAGAAGGAAAGAGCATTGGCTTGATTTGCTGTGGTTCTAATTGGAGCATGAAGAAGATGACAGGGAAGGCTGATCAGAGATAGCGGATCAGTTTAGAGACCTTGCCGATTGACGTTTCTTCTGACCATAAGGATGGCAAATAAGGAAGTGCTTGGGTGGAATAGCTTTTTCAGTGAGTTGACCGAAGGAGAAAAGGCACAATACGGAATTAGGGAGTAGGGAATGAAGTTAAGGATTTACATTCTTTGAGTGCCATGGCACTTGATCCCTCTGTTTTCGGTGCCTTACGTCACTCCCAGGTTTAGTTACTTCTGATGCCTCCGTGTCTGGTGCAGCTTCTTCTGAGATCAACCCTCCAGCCTTCTGTGAGGGTGAAGCCAGGGGTGGCTAGGATGCTTGGCTGCATGGGCTGGGGGAGAAGGTGTTGAGGGCTCTAAAGAGTTGCAGCTACTCCCTGCATTTTCAGCCACATCACAGCCCTCACATGAATTTAGGCTTGGGATTTCTCCTGAATCAGCTACTATCAGGTCATCTCCCAAGCTTCCAAGACACTGGAGTCTCTTCTCATCTCCTCTCCAGTTTTGTCTCTTTTCTTTTAGGTAGATGTCATTTTTCATTCTTTCTCTGTCATCCTAGTAGTTTGACATGAGAAATAAACGAGTCTGTTCCATCTGCCACGTTTAGCTGCAAGTCCCAAGACCTAAGTCCTTAACATGAAGCGCAGGGCCCTACCGTGGGCCTCCCCCTGCCTACCTGGGGTCATTCTTCATCCTTGCGCTCTGAGATTTCAGCAGTCTGGGCCTTCTTAGGATTCTTAATGGTCTACATTCTTCTCTGCTTAAGGGCCTTTTTAAAAAAAAATTATTTATTTATTTATTTATTTATTTATTTATTTATTTTTGGCTGTGTTGGGTCCTCGTTTCTATGCGAGGGCTTTCTCTAGTTGCGGCGAGCGGGGCCCACTCTTCATCGCGGTGCGCGGGCCTCTCGCTATCGTGGCCTCTCTTGTTGCGGAGCACAGGCTCCAGCCGCGCAGGCTCAGTAGTTGTGGCTCACGGGCCCAGTTGCTCCGCGGCATGTGGGATCTTCCCAGACCAGGGCTCAAACCCGTGTCCCCTGCATTGGCAGGCAGACTCTCAACCACTGTGCCACCAGGGAAACCCCTTAAGGGCCTTTTTTGAGCATGCTGACCCTTCATCTCGCTTTGCTCTTCCTACTCTTCACCTGGCTAACTCCCATCACCCTTCAGATCTTTGCTTAAATGTCACTTTCTCAGAGAGGCCTTCCTGGCCTGTGTTTCCCTATGTGCTCACTCTCGATAAGCGTTGAAAAGATAGGTGGAAGGATTATGGATAGATGGATGTCTTTTTAAAATTTTTTTTTCCTTGAGTAACATTGATTTATAACATTAAATGAGTTTCAAGTGTACAACATTATATTTCTACTTCTGTATACCCTACGGTGTGCTCAGCACCAAAAATTTAGTTTCCCTCCATCACCGTACAGTTGACCTTCTTTACCCATTTTCCCCTCCCTGCCTTGCCTTCTAGTAACCACTACTCTGTTCTCTCTATCTGTGTGTTTGTTTTTATTTGGTGGATGTCTTTTAAAAAGCTATAAACCAGTTTTGCCTGAAGAGTCTTTCTGAATCATTAATATTATTTTATATTTATTTTTTGATGGACAAGGCTTTGAGAATTAGAGCCCAAATCCTTTCTGATTTGAAGCTTAAGTAGAAGGAACATGGTGCAGCAGTGTCCACATGAGTCACCTCTCCATTATCCGGGGGAGAATTCAGGCCCAGAAATAGTATTTAAGATACAGGGTGTCTCCCCGCCTGCAGAACTTTACATTGGCCATTTGTTATGGAAACTGCTTTCTCAACAAACCTTTTACCAGAGCAGCAAACAAGAAAGCAAAGCTAATTTGAATTTCAACTCTTCAACTCTTAGAACAATGTTGCTAAGAAGTAGTGAGATTGAGCTGAGGAAGGCCAAGCAAGAGGAGGGAGCCAGAAAGCCCTTGAACAACCCACAGTCAGGATTTGGTGCTCTCTTTTACTTCACAGTTGAACTTCCCTATTTTTTTATTTTTGGTTTGGGTTGGTTTGTGTCTCTCTTTCACAATTCTAAGTCTTCCACATTTGTGCTACCCTGGATACTTTACTGCTTCTCTTCATTTTTCAGAAGAATTCTAGAGAATAACTGGTAGCAAATAAGTAATACCATTTCACACCTGGAAACAACTTGATGGTAATTATAAATTCACAGACTCAGCTTTCTGCAGTTCATACAAGTATGAATGTGTCATTCCTATTTATCTCTATGTAGGTTTATTTTTTCCCCACTTAAGTAAAGCTCAGTGTTGATGATGAGGTTTTAATGAGTGTAGATTGTAAAAGGCCTCAAATATATCTAAAAAATTATAGGCCAAGTGTCATGTGTTAATGTACCTCCTCTCTCTCGGCTAATTCTTTAAAGATATGTTCCAGAAATCCTCCGTATTATTGAAGAGTTCTTGAAGAGTTCCCCACAATACTACTTTGTACTCTAAAGCTTCTGAAGCCTGGATATCTTGGCTTAATTTGCTTTCAAGCCAGACTTGGTTTAAATTACTCAGTTTATCTCAAGCCTCATAAAGGCCTGTCCGTGGCTCTTGTCTGTTCTAGTAAGTTGGAACTGATAAGAATAATACTTGTCGTGTGGAGAGTCCATTAGAACGCAGGAAGAGTGAGGCTGGGGAATCAGAGATATATTATTATATTAATATTTTAAAATCTACTGCCTTTCTATATATTATATTAGTGTAGGAGGAGACTACCCTGTTGTGGCTTCTTCAGAAAATTTGGAGAATTGTTAAAATGGACATGCAGTAGTTTAATTCACATTGTATGCCAACACTGAAGTTGGAACTATACCCCCCAAAAAATCATACTTCCTCTAGATTTTATTTTTCACTCATGATCACCTGAGGGATTTGGAATACATTTCTGCTGGGAAATAGAGTTGGTAGGAAACAAAGACCACACCACGAATTCATCTGTTGGGATAATCTTCAGCCATCCAGCTCTTTCCACGCATTACATTTATGGGGTCATTGTCATTCTTTCTACCTAATATAGATAAACATACTGAAACTTTGGGCCTTTCTAAAAAGTGCCCACAAGGCATTGGAAAGCTGGACCGAAATACTCCTTGTTTTAAATTCTAGACCTCAGTTCGGTCATGGATAGCAGGATTTTTGAAGTATGATTAAAAGGCAGAAACCAGCTGTAAAATTGAAATGAAGGGCCTTAATGTTTTATTTCTATAATATTTTCCAAAATTTCCCATAACTTTAAAATGCTGAGGTGTTTTTCAGTCGTTTTGCAAGAGCAAGTCCAACAATGTGTAGGTTCATGGCTCAAACTTGATCGGTCATTCCTCTTTTCTGGTGAATTTGACACCTTCCACCACTACCTTCCACAGAATGAAAGTAAAAGTCATATAACAGAAATACTTACCAAAGTCAAGGGAAATTCATAGGCCAAAGAAAGGTGCAGCAAAACCTGTTATTTGTTTTGTGCCTCAAAATAAAAGTCAAATGGACCATCACTTCAGTAGCTGGTGATTCAACTTGAGAGCGTAGATGGTAT
Organism: Balaenoptera musculus; assembly: GCF_009873245.2. NCBI lineage: Eukaryota > Metazoa > Chordata > Mammalia > Artiodactyla > Balaenopteridae > Balaenoptera > Balaenoptera musculus. The sequence continues at coordinate 25,915,050 of NC_045806.1, forward strand.
AATATTTCCCCTTGTTCCTTGAGTTTCTAGATTTCTCCATTTTTAGGCCAGAACCAGCCCTGGATAAACTAATTCAAGTCATGAAGAGGAATGTACAGTTCAGCATGTTTATCCTTCCAAGTACGCTCTCTACCAGCTGCCATGCAAACATCGTGTGACTCGTTTCTTGGATAGCCTCACGCCTCTTGAGTTCCGGTTGTGAGAGCTAGTGAGCTCATCACAACTTGGGCCAAAGTCCTGGAAAGGCAGCTCCCAGGGAAAGTGGAGGCCGGCCTCCCACGGGGGATGGGGATCGGGGCTTGAAGCTTTATTCTGCATGCATACTTTAGCTACGAGATCAGCTCCAGCCTCAGCCCGGGACAGTGTCACATTGTCCGCAGCTGTACCGCATCTTGAGGTTTCAGTGTGTATCCTACACGTTTTCACAAGGCGGCGGAGACTTATCTCTTCCAGCTGTAAGCCAGAGGGCGGATTCAGACAACACAGATGGTTAACTCTCTGGAGTAGGACTTACAGGGCACCAGAACTCCGTTGCAGTTCACTGATGGTTACTGGATATAAATTTGTATGGCTTCTGTTGCATTATGTTGAAAACTAGACATTTTCCCTGCTACTCTCTTTTGGTCTTCCTGAATCACTGTTTGATAATGGGTTGGACTGTGGTACATAGAAAACTGGTGGCAGAAGTCTTGTTCTCTGCATTGTGTTTGGGGGTATGCTTGAAAGGGCATCAGAGTGGATTAACGCCAGGCAGAATGTGCCATAGTTAGAAGGATTTGAAAGGGAAGAAAGTTTGAACTGCTTTAGGGAAGCTGAGAGCACTGCTAGAGCAGGAATGTTCCAGATGCTTGTCTCTGATAGTATTCTACCATGAACCACGCCCTGAAAGAATCAGATCATCCTTGCCTCTCCCACTTGGATCTCTAGCTCCTGGAATTTGCCAATTCTTGATACAAACTGTGAGGATTGGATGGAGCTTCTGACCTCATTTAGACCATTTCTCCTGAATTCCGAATAGATCCAGGAAAATCGGACAGGGTAGACACTTTTAACTTATTGAATACCTTTTATTGGCATTCATCATAAACAAGAGACCCACAAATATATCCCAGAGGTGAGTCTTTGGTCAAATTGACTGTAATAGTCATTAAATACCCTGAAAGCCCACAAAATGGAATGTAGAAAGACAAAAACAAAAGCCCACACAGGTCTCTGTACAGAGTTTATACTTGCACTTTAACAACACGGAACAAGAAACTGTATTAAAATGTACAATTAAAGACTCCATTGCACTTGAAGGTGCATATGAATCACCAGGGGATCTTGTTAAAATGTTGATTCTGATTCTTAGAGCTGGGTGGGGCCTGAGATTCTGCATTCCTAACAAGGTCCAAAGCGGTGCTGGTGCTGTTGGCCCTCAAATCGTAAGTTGGGTAAAAAGGATCTGCCCAGGTTCTCTGGGGTAGGTAGGTGTCGGTAGCCACCCGTGGTTAAGACATAGGTGAGGGCTGCCTTCTTAACCACATCTTGGCTACCAGGTTCATGATGAAAGCAAGTCTCAGAACAAGCTCTGTCACATATGAACACTTACTAGCCACAGAGCAGAGAACAATTTTAAAGCCTGTGCCCAAGGCACAGTGAAGTCACAGCCCTGCCTTTTTGAGTGTTTGGCGGGAGAGCCTCACAATCCACACCTGCCACAGTCCTTAACACAGTGGTTCTCAAAGCGTGGTCTCTGGACCAGCAGCATCGAGCACCCAGAAACTTGTTAGAGATGCAGATTCTCAGGCCCTCTCCAGACCTGCGTAATCAGAACATCTGAGCATGGGGCTTGGGAATGTGTATTTTTAACTAGCCCTCCAGGTGATTCTGGTGTACGCTCAAGTTGGCAAACCCCTGCTGTAACAGCAGGATTTTGCCAGCCATCTAATTGAATTCAGGCAACCAAGAATCCAATGAGCTACAGCTGGAGATTTTGGAATCCAGTCTAGGGCACCATTTTTAAAGGTGGAGGGCCTGCTAGATTCTTCCCACACCCTGTTAATGTAAGGGCAGGGAATGTTTCTATTCTAAACCCTTTTCAACAGTCCTGGTATTTTGTAAACCACTAATATCACTAACACAAGCCCATCCAACATTAATTTGGATACTAGCTGTATTAATAGGATTTTAGGTGTAACAAGAGCTAAATATAGCTGAAGCACTTAACAGTGGCAGCTCTGGAGTGAGGCTTTTTGATTAATTGCTAGCCAACCGCCCCTGGAGTGTGCTTTCCTGATTAAGACAACTGACCGCCTCTGCAATGTAGCTAAGCTAACACACACATACTTCATATTGTACGGTCCCTGTGAGGGTTTCTTTAACTCTTAAAATCTACTTTATTAAGGCATACTTTAAACACAATAAAATGTACCCATTTTAAGTGTACAGTTTGAGTTTTTGACAGACGTATGCACTCAACCTTCATATCAATCAAGATATATAACATTTCAATCACCTAAAAAATACCCCTGTGTTCCTTTCAATTAGTTACCCACCCCGTCCCCGCTCCCGGCTACCATCTATCTGCCTTCTGTCAGTGTATAGGTGAGATTTACCTCTTCGAGAATTTCATATAAGCGGAATCAAACAGTATTTTTTTTTTTTTTTACTCTTTGTGTCTGACTGCTTTTACCCAGGGTAATGTTTTTCAGATCAGCTCACACTGTTGCTTTATCAGTAGTTAGTTCCTTTTTATTACAGAGTAGTATCCTGTTGTGTGACTACACCACAATTTGTTTATTCATTCTACTCTAGTTTTCTTCCCAGTTTTTGGCTATTATGAATTAAAGCTACTATGCGCATTCACGTACACATCTTTTTGTGGGCATGTTTTTATTTCTTTTGGCTGAATATCTAGGAGTCGAATTTTGGATCCTAAGGTAGACGTATGTTTAATTTCCTGAGAAATTGCTAACCTGGTTTTCCAAAGTAGTCGTACTATTTTATATTCCCACCAACAGTGTCTGAGAGTTCCAGTTGCTCCACTTCCTTGCCAACATTTAGTATTGTCAGTCTTTTTGGTTTTTACGTTGAATATTTTAAAGTAAATTACAGACATTGTTTTTCTTTCCCCTAATTTCAATTTAGGTTGTTTTATTCGGTCTCTGCGAAGGCCATCAATCTAATAATGTTGACCCAAGCAACTTGGATATGGGTTAAATTATTTCCCTTTCTTAACCTCCAATTAGAATTTGTTCTGTGGGTGCCATTTGATTATGGCAGTCAGTCATGTTTGCCAGTATATTTTTTCTTTTTTTCATTCTTTTGTTCACATATTCATTCAGTTTGTCAGTCAGTCCCTGAGCTGTATTAGACCTGTTTTTTCAGAGAGCAGTTGTATGTTAAGTCACTGGGAAATACGACAGAAGTAGGGGACGGAGTACTTGTCTTCAAGGAGCTTTTTGGAGCTGGGTTTATGAAACATAAGTACACAAAAATGCAAGAAAAGAAATATAGCTTGGCGTATATCAAGGCTTATGCAAAATTGAGTGAGGGCGTCATCTAAATATAGATTTCTGCTAGGTGAGGTGAGTTGGGGCTTGATAGACAGGTGACAGTAGAAACCACTGTAGCAGAAATTGTTGAGCTGTTAATACGTGCAGAATATTAGAATGATTGCACCTTAGAATATAAAGCTAAATGTTTATTTTAGTCCCAATTTTATTTTACTTATTTTAATCTCTTTTAGAATAGCAGTATCTTCATTAGTACAGAATACGGACAGAAACAAATATCCATTCTGATATGGATTCGCAACTTTTCTTGTTGACATCTAGTATCATTTTTGTATGTTTAGCTTGCATCCAAATTTTTGAGCAAAAACTTCCAATTAGTTCATGTGTGTGTGTACACGCATGTGAGTTTGTGAACTTCTTTTTAAGCCAGCTCTCTTTTATCCTGTCTTTGCTGAATTAGTTACTTTCTAGATAAATGCAAAATAGTTAAATAGAAGGAACCTGTGGGATCAGGTGGACCTAAACCTGGAATGAGGGTTAACTGTGCCAATTAAATTTTAAAATACATCTCACACACAGAGACACACGCCTTTGTTGGGTAAGAAATATTCAAAATGTTAACAGTGCATATCTTTGCGTAATGGGATTACGGATGGTTTGTTTACTTGATTTTATATTTTCCTTTAATTTCTAAGTTTTCCACAGTGAGCCTGTATAACTTTGATAATCACAAAAACATGTTATGTTGCCACTTGATTGTTTGCTAAATTCTCATAGCTGTTTCAGGGAAATCTGCCCTGTTCTCTTTCACCTTGTGAAGCAAAGATCCACTACAATAGAACCAAGATTACAGTCTAGAAAAAAGAAATACCTGTCCTTCTTTTCCCTCTTGGGAACAAGGGCTACATGAGCTCCCTGCAGGCTATGCCACCGTCGTCCCTCACAGAACTTAGCTTTCCTGATTGTCAAAGAGCAAAAAGACATTTTTTTTTCTTTCCCCACATCGACAGAATTTCACCTTTCCAAAATTGGGGCGTATACAAGAGATTTTTTTCCCCTAGCCTCTTGCTGTTGTTGTTGGCAAATCATTGGGAGTTTATCAGTGCCTTTTGAGAAAATAACAAATGATCTTTGTTTTCCCCCTTTTTTCTTCAGCTGACCTGAATAATGTCAGGTTCTCGGCTTATAGGACTGCCATGAAACTCCGAAGACTGCAGAAGGCCCTTTGCTGTAAGTATTAACCAGTGCTCGAAATACTTGATAGTTATTCTTTGGTTTAAAAAAAAAAATGGTTGGGAGTATTTGCTGTTGGAGCAGGGAGAAATAGCTCTCTCAAGTCCAGGTGTAACATAGAATTCATTTTTTTAAAGTATCTTTGGCTGAGTGTTCACCTAGACTGCTTTGTTACATTGTTTAGAATCATTCCTGTCACCATTCCTCAGCTACTGATGTTGAATTGATAAGATACCGGTAATTTTTATTTTCTAACTAATGGCGTTGGCATCTAGAATTATCTTTATGGAACTTGAATTATCTCCACCTGTTCTTCCTTTACTTCTTATAAAATGTATTGAATATTTGAAGTATTAGCATCAGATTGCCTTACCCAAACCAAAGTTCACAGATGTGTATTCTTTTTTAGCTTGAATGCTAATGTTCAGATAAATACTGTCAGAGAAGAAAGATGACAAGATTGTTTTCCTGCTTTTGCTAAATAGCTTACATCAGTGGGAAAAATTCCCAGTGTCATACAATGCTGTCTGTTCATCAGATAGTTTATATATCTGTTACCAGGTATAATATTGTTTGAGAGCCCACGTATGTTGTTAATGTGACCACAAAACAGATAGGCACAGTCCGTACCCTGATGGAACTTACAGTCTAATGAGGGATATACAGGGTGTCCATAAGTCTAGAGACATAGGTGTACGTATATAAGATCATCAAGAACATCTGCAGTCTGTAAAAAAAAAAAAATCAGTAAAAAGCAACCCTCTATTAAGGCTTCATGGACACCCTGAGAAAAAGTGAAGGGACAGTTTCAAAGTCATATATTTAGTCATGTGACAGTGGAAGAATGGGTACCATGAGTTGTGGGGTTTGCTTGAAGAGGTGGTATCTATGATACGTGAGTCCAGAAGGGTAAGTAGAGCTCACTCCAGAAAGAATGTTCTCATCAGAAGGCAGAACATGTGCCGAGGCGTGGGGTCCAGAGATGCAGTCAAGAGCTGAAAATACTGCAGCCTGGCTTAAAGCACAGGAGCTCCAGGGAGGGACTGTGGTAAAATATTTGGCTGGAGGAGAAGCAGGAGGCAGATTGTGAAAGGCCTTTTAAACTTAAGTTAAAGAGTTTAGAGGTCAGTAGGGAGCCGTGCAATGGGATGGCACGATGGGATTGTCATTTAGAAAGATGACTCTGTCTGTGGAATAGAGCCTGCACCCTGGCGGTGGTGTACACCTGCTGGGGGAGAGACTTGGTGAGCAGTTTCAGTCGTCTAAACCAGCAATATGGTGGCCTGAATTGGCAAAGGAGGAATGGAGATAAGTGGGGAGAGTTGAAAAATACGAGGTGGAATTGATAGGGCTTAGTGATGAGTTTGATGTGCTAGGTGAGGCGGAATCAAGGAAGATACTTAGGTGCTCACCTGGGGTGAGTGGTGGACGTGCCTGGCAGAGCTGGACATAGAGCTGTGGCGCTCAGGAGAAACATACGGGCAATGTTTAGGAATCGTAAGCGTGCAGGTGCTCGGGGAGAGTGTAAAGTAACAAGAAAACAGGATTTAGGGCAGAGGGCGAACAAGGTACAGAGGGGACTGCAGAGGAAAACACAAAGAGGGTATAGTGGCACATACTGCGTGGGCAGAAAGAAGGGGCCTGCCACCGGGGTCAGATGTTGCTGGGAGGTCAGGATGAGGTTGGCAAAAGTGCCCATTGGATTTAGCAACGAGGAGGTCCTTAGTAACTTTGGTGAGGTTTTAGAGGCACGGTGGAGGTGGTGAAGTTGGCTTCAGAGTAAAGCAGAAGTGGGGATGTAAAGACAGTTGAGACGATTCTTGGAGAAATTTCGTTGTGAAGGGGAGGGGAGAGGGGCGGTAGTTAGCTGGAAGGGGCTGAGGAGTTAATGGAGTGCACGTGCACATAGGTTGAGAGACGCTTGAGCCTGTTTAAATGAATATGAGAAGCGGGGACAAAATTGAAGTTGCCGGCTCAGGAGATACTAAAACATGTGAGTTCTCAGAGGAGAGGGGAAGGTAATCCAGAGGCCGAGAGAAGAAAGGGGACGCCTGTCTTCAACTGTAAGGAGTGGGGCTGAGGAAGGGAGCTGGGCCGGGCTAGGTAACTAAGGAGACCTAGTGGGAAGCGGGCGAGGGATGCCCGCGGGGGGGGCTCTGTTTTCTGTGTGAAGGTGGAGGAGAGGTCCCGTGCTGCGGCTAAGGGCAGAAGGGGATGGAGTCGAGGTTGGCCTTAACCTCTGTGGAGAGAGGGCTACTTTGAGAAGCAGCATCATGGAGCCCAGAGTCTGCAGAGCGGTTTACGACAGCACCAATCCGCAGGGCTGTTTCTCCAGGCACAGCCAGGTGGTTCTGTCCCAGGTGGGCAGAGGCCAGCCGGGCACGTGAAGTAGGGATTTGGGCAAAAGAGTGGTTAAGTGGTTGGAGTGCTGTCCGTCGAGTCTGCATGGGGTAGGAGAGGCTGGGAATTTGGGTGGAAGCTGGTAATTAGGAGGTAGAGGGATCGAGAGGCCAGCTGTTCAGGGAAGTAGAGGAAGAGATTGTGCGAAAGTGACTGGAAAGCCAAGAAGTTGTGGTCAGACAGCAGCAAAAGCTAAACGTTATTTCAGAAGCGGAACGGTTCGGCTGGCTCGGTCTAGGATATGACCACTTGCGTGGGCGGCAGAGACGGACCAGATGTGAATTTCCGTGGAGATGAAATAGGAAGCTAATGAACTGAGAGGCTAGAGTGATGCACGAGTCATCGCTGCCAAGGTTGAAATCACCCCGAACTGGGCCAGAACTGGGGAAGAGCAGAGGCCTGTGACCCCTGGCTACCCAATCTTCAGGAATGAAGGCGTCTGACCCAGGGGGTCTGCAGAGGCTAGCAGTAAGATAGTCAACTGGTGTTGCCCGTGTGTGGTTTTCTACATGGAGATGGAGAAGAAATGGCCTAGAAGTGAAATTATTGGGAAGGAGAGAGTAGGCTTTTCCTCCTTTTCTTGGTCTCTCCAATGCTGAGCACAAAGCCTGGCACAGAGAAGGGCTTAATCGGTTTTCAAGGAATGGATGCATGAATGAAAGTAAATTCAGGCTTCCATTTCCATATAGCTTATAGTCTGAAGCTATCATTTTTCAGCTGTATAGCTGCCAAGTGGTTTTTAAAGGACTCCCCAGGCCTAGGATTTCCTTAGAGACCTGTTAATGTACCAAAGCTGGAAAGAGGCAGTTTGGGATGGAGTGGAGTCACAAGGCTGGATGGAGAAAGTCTTCTGCCTCTTTTTCTTCTTCTGTCCCCGCCCCATCCCAGAGCTAGTGCCTTCCATTGAGAAAGGGGCAATTATGAAATGGTTACTGTAAAGTGCTATAGTACATAGAGAGATGTAAAAGAGAGATACTAAAAGTTCAGAAGAGATAATCAGCTGTTCCAGGTTATACTGTGAAAAAGCCCTCAAATTGACTAGATTGGAAAAACCCTTTCCATAATATTCCTTTTGACCTTGGATTTAGGCATTATTCAGTTCTCCTCCTGTTAAAAAACTCTTTCTATTCACACATGTGTCTCATTATCTATTATTTCAGTGTACATTATTAACATTTCCAATAAACGTTAGAAAAATGGGGATTTGATATTATAAAAAAATTTGACCATGGGCGATTATAACCCTGTAATAAAGCAAGCTCTGAAGGCAGACTGTAGAATTTTCACTTTTAAACAGATTTGAAATTCTCAGCATTTCCTTTCTAAGCATGACTTTTCTCATATTTGAAAAAGATTTAGCTACAGCAAAATTAGGGTGTATTTATCTAAATTAAGTACTAGATTCTCAAGAATGGTAGGAGGTTTCCACGTGTAGTATGAATATAGAATGAAGAGTTCAGCTATCCTTTTATTATTGAAAACATGCGTGGTCACATTACTTAACTAACTGTTCAGTAAATGATTTCAGAATTTCCTCTTAATTTTAGATTTGCTTAGGTTTATCTTCCGGCCTTTTTGTCATTTCTGTGCCTGTAAAGCCATGATAAAGAGCTATTGTCTGTGGTATAGACAAACAAAACTTGTCCTGGCTACCTTTTCCAACTGAAGGTCGTGTCCACTAACTCTTACTTTAATGAAAATTAATGACGTTATCTCAGTGATTTCCTGATGCCAGTAAAGAGTTTGAATTACAGGTGCCTTAGAAAATATGCCATGCTACCGCCGCTAAGCACTTGGTCTTATTTTTTTCACTTCACTATCAAAGCTTCGGTATTGCAGAAACCTGAATACCACAGTTTTATCCACTATAGAGGATTTGCTATTTAAGTCTAGAGCATCAACATTGGCCTATAATGTCCCCAGTTTGTAATCCGTTTAATGTTGCATGACTCCATACTGCCTTTCATTGTGAATGAAAATTCAACTCGACAGGAAAGCAGAGACAAAGAGAAAATCTGGGTAAGAAGGATTTATAAGCCCGTTCATATGGCTGATACCCCACTGAAAGTTATGAAGAAGATAATCTAAGCTTTTTCTTTCTCCGGCTGTAGTTCTCATGAGCATCCTATAGGTTTGCAGCTTCTAAAATTAAAAATATAGCCAACTTCTAAGAGCAGAAATAAAAATGCACTTAACAGAGCCCATGTATTTAGTTTATTAGCGTGTGGTGGGTTGGAGAGAGCCCAAACCATAGGGCTAAATATACTGCAGTTGATAAATGTGACAGATATTCTGCAAACAAGAAATATAGAACAATTTGCTTCTGTTCAGCAACTAAATCACACAGTAGAGAAATTTTGTACAGCCTGGAGTTGTCTGAATAGAGGCACAATGGCCAGACTCATCCTTACCATGACATACCAGGTAAAAAAAGGTGCTCCCTTCTTGGTACATGCACGTCACCTTTTGTGCATGCACTGAAAGGTGGCATCAGATAGGGTTTGGTCACTAAAGAAGACTCACAGGACCCACGGTAACATTGCTTACAAATCTACAATCTCTTGCATGCATAGGGTACAAGAAGGCAACAGCGTTACAGTGTAATTATTTGTCCCTTCCCCGCAAAAATCTCCTTTTCCCGTATACCATTATATTATTTTTCACATAGGTTGGAGGCCAGGTCTCTGTTATTTCAGAATTCAAAACATCTTGAGGATGGAGCCAAACTCGTTTTCTCCACTTACATGGTTTGATGGATATCGGTGCCCCAAGAGAGGGGTCCGGCCGGTAACAGGAGGCATCTCTCTCCCAGGGGGTGCATTGTAGTCCTGTCCGAAATGTGTCCAGTACCCACGAGTTGCTCACTAAGGGAAAGAAGGGTGGGTTCTCAGTCATGGTGCTGAGGCTGTTAAGGAGGACCTTGTAGGTTCCATTCTCGGGTTATCATTGGTTCCATTTCTAGTTGATATCCTCTTTTCTCCTGGAATTGGATTCCCTTGATGTGTTCTTTTTGCACTAGGCGGTCTTTTCCGTCGGTTTCTCTTTTCTCACTCAAAGCAAATTCTACCTTGCCAGGTAGTCCTCTCCCAGCTCCTAATTCTCCTAAGATTCTTTTATTTCAAGCAGTCCCATGCTCTTTGGTCCACCAGACATGTTGTTGCCACTGTGTACTAACGTCTTTACTATAACTAGGAAATACAGTTGAGATACAGAAATGTTGAGTCTCCCAGGCAAACATCATAGGAATAGTAGTCACTCCTAAATGAACTTTGGTTTGGGTATGCCACAGAAATATCTATAGCCGTCCACAGCAAATTTCTGGCTTTTCACCTTAGGCCAATGACGTAAACTTGCTCTATTGAGGACACAGAGACAAGCGCACCTGTCCACAGTTATAGTGTGATACTTAGCCTGGTCAATGGCCATGGTTTTTACTTGAGTTTCTGGAGCAAAGGACACATGGGGCCAGAATGTGTCTCACTGATGGGTGCCCGAATTAAGACCTCATGAATATTAAGTATCCATGTGTATAATTAGTGCCTCTTGTATATTTCGTATACAATAAACACTTCGTACTCAGTTGCCTCTGGAATATTACATATCTCTTGGTCCTTCAGTCCCTTTCTATGTTTAATATAAACATGCTGTTTATAAAACACATTTATCCCCAACACATCTCATGAATCCTGCCTATGTCAAACAAACTTCTGTACTCGAAACATCTTAAAAGGTTTCACCTATGATTTACAAACTACTTGATCATTTAAAATGGAATTGAAAATTCTCAAAAGTAAATGTATATTACATCCATATTATCAACTTAATCCAGACTTCTATGTGAAAACTGCAATATGAAGAAATCAGGTGTCAACGATAAATCTGAATGTCTAAGTAACAACAACAAAAAAATGTCTGGCTTTTCAATCTCAGGGAAGTGGGCCCACCAAATTCAACTGAGCTTTTTCCTCGGTGATCCAAGCGTCCCAATTGTCCCTCCACCGATTTGTAGCTTTCCTCACACACTAACGCCAGCTTTTTTTTTTTTTTAACACAGAATATTGTGACAGATGAGGCATATACCATATAAACTTTCTACCACATACCCAATACCTTTCGTAATCCTTCATCATCACAATCAATGACCATACTGTCTTCATTCAGATGATTATAAATCAGTGTTCTCCAGATATGACTGGGTAAATATTCCCACAGGGTACTTTCCAAAGCAGGTGCTTAATGACAGATGTATCCTGTGAAACAAGCACCAAAAGCCATAACCACTTTAATACTGCTCCGTGGGGTCTTGGTCACAGTCAGAACTCCCACCTCTTCATCCAGTGTGTTCGATAGATTGGCCAGCTGTCCTGCTCACTTCTTGGCTTTTTAAAAGGGCATCTGAGTCATAGCCAAGGGAGCATATTATTCTCTTATTTTAAGCCTCTTTCTAGGCACCAGCATTATGTTAGATTTTCCCTTTTTCACACCCATTTGGTGGCTTTCTTCCCTTCGGCAACAGTCTTTCTTCCTTACTGTTAAAATTTCATCCAAACTCTCTCCCCCAACAAAGAGTATATCCCCTGGGTTCGGCCACTGGACTAGTCCATATTTAGCTGGTAGCAGGATAAGACATGCCTGGGCTTCCCCTTTCCCTTCCCCTTCTCTTCCCAATTTTTGATAAGGGGTCACATTGGTTCCATACACTTAATTGTAGTCCCAGTCCAGAGACTACTAGTATGGCACTGAAAGAGAAAATTGTGGTAAAGTAGGGAACACCTGTAAGTTCCCTCACTTGAATTATCTTTTCAATTGTAATTGGTCTCTGAGGTGTCGCCCATTTATCAAAAAGTGCCAGTTCCCAGGTTCCTTTAGTTGGAACTCTACCTGCAGGCCAGAGAGGGCGAAGCTCAATGGAGGCAGGTGCTGAACTTATTTGAGCTTTTGCTCCTGCAACCAAGGAATTGAATTTTTAGCAGACTTACCATCAGTTTGCTCTCCCCTTCTAATCCATTCCGTTAGCTCCTGGAGTTCAGGTTCTACCATTTCCAGTTTGCAGTAGAAAGTTGTATTATTGATAACGAATTTCAAAGCCTGCGCTACTTCAAACCAAGGGTAGCTTGGCAACCAGCATCAATGGTTTATTTTCATCCCTTTTATTAGAATCATCTTTTTTTTTCCTTTTAAAATAATGCCTTACCCGTATTTTCAGCTAAGAATGAGTTGGGGTCTTCTAAACAATCTCCATTCTGGCACTGATTGCTCCGGGGATGATAGTTAAGCTCACAGAACCCAAATGACAGTCCTTACAAATGTACAGTTCATGACTGTAGAAAGGAAAAGCCTACGGTACAGCAGCAACATTAAAACAAGGATACGCATCACAACAGGATTGCTTTTAGCTGCTGGTAATCTGGACGTCGTCTTCTTACATAGCCAGTCCCAAACCCAGTGGCCTCCCTGGGCATCCCTGAGACCAGGTAAAAATGGCTAATGTTATTGCTAGCAGCAAACAACTGTGATAACCTGTAACTCGTGGCTACCCATAAACACAATGAGTCACTTCTTTTCCTTGCTTTGATCAAAGGGTCTGCGTCGTGTGTCTGTTTTAGCAAAACATCTCTTGCCAACTTCAGCGCCTCTGGAGTTAACCCTCACAGCAAAGATAACTACGGCAAAGTGCTTGACTTTCTTGCTGGGCAAAGATTTGCTTGGAAAGTCCTTTAGCCTGAAGTGTAAGCTGCCTGTAGAATGATGTGATGTCCACAACAGCCTCTTCTTCCCGCAGACGCCTTCTGCTGCCTGGGCCAAAATGTCAGACACACAGGAGTTATCCCACCATGACCCGCTCGCCCCTGTCTGTGTCTGTGCTAATTAGGTTATAGGATTGTTTATATTGTTAACCTGGGGTATCCAGGTTGACCCATGGGATGAGCCCAGGGTTGTGTGGGCACCATCGGGCTTATTCTAGCCAACATTTTGGTGCTTCTTTTTTCTCCCAGTATTATTGCTAGTAGAGAATGTGGGGTGGTTTTCTTTTCTTTTTCTGTACAGCCTGTAAGGACACCTTCTGCCACCCACCTTTCTGCTTTTCAGTACATACCTCCATGTATCCTGCCATAATACCCGGAGCAGGTCTCCTCCTGTCCAGTCTCAGTTTTCCCCACTGCAAAACGATTCTAAAGTGCTTTTGAGTTCTCAAAGCCTAGGATTCTGTAAAAGACCAAAAAAAAAAATCCATCTGAGCTCCTCACTTGTGGCGTATGAGGAAAAGAACAGAGTTAGCATTTGAACCTAGGGTGTTGAGAGGGTGACTGGGCACAGCCAGCGCCTCAGGAACCGTCCACCCCACCCCACCCCATCCCACCCCACCCCACCCCACCCCACCCCGTCCCACCCCATCCCATCCCATCCCACCCCATCCCATCCCATCCCACCCCACCCCATCCCACCCCACCCCACCCCACCCCATCGCATCCCATCCCACCCCATCCCATCCCATCCCGTCTCCTTCCTTTCCTGCTTTTCGTGCTTAGCAGAGAGGATCCTGGCGAGCCGGTCGTTTTTTATCTTGTCCCCCCTCTTTCACCCCACACCCCTGATGCATGAGGGGCACCACCAGATGCTCTCTATTCTTCAGTGGCATCAAAACCTATAGCATCTTCTACTGTCAAAATAATTTTTGAAAGAGAAGGGTCTATTAGAACACACTTGGGTTTTTATATAGCTTTAAAATGTATTCCCTAGTGAATACACTAAAGGAGAGAGAGATTTTCTCCTAAATGGAAATTCCTAGCTTGCGGTAAAAGGGTAGTTTTACAAAATTGTGTCTGCTGGTTGCTTGTTGAGGCTTCTTCTAGAAGCAGCTAATCATTATGTTTAATGTTTCATCAAAGAATCGCAATGTATTCTTTAAGATGCTCATTTTGAACAGTTAAGTGTATGTTTGTGGGGCAATTACATCGTCCCTATTGATTTTCTCACCTCTTTTCAAGTCCACAGTATCGGCTATATACACCTAAATAGGAGTCTTTTACAAATTGTTGCATGATAGTGGGATTCTGTTTGATATGTTTGTTTTGGGAAAATGAGTTCTCCAGTCTTCTGTGATGGCTCATTCTTGTGTTTAACCACATTTGGTTTTAGCAGAGCGCACTGCACAGTGTTTCTCTCCCAACTGTGTAACCTCCCGCTCCTGTTATTTCAGAGCAATTGCTTTGCGCCCCTCTGGAGCTATTTATGCTCCCAATTTCCTCTTCTGTGTGTTACCCATTCACCTGTACGGAGAGAAGAGTAGGCCTGATAAAAAATTGATGCCATTTTGCTGTTGGTTATTTGTTTCCATCACACGGGGAAATTAGACTCTTCATACAAAAGTGAGTCTAAAAATTCTCACTTGTTAGTTCTTATATCCTTGGATATAAAGCAAAATATTTATAATGATTACGGCAAAGTAACAGAAAGAAAATACTAGAAAAACTTGGAACCACCCATCACTTCCCTCAGTATATACAGAAACACATTGGGTTTATTGGTGTTTGGAGGAAATCTCCTCTCTTCTGCTAATGCAGATGGGGTGCTGCATTCCTAAACCTGAAAACGTGTCCTCAGAGAAAGTCAGGCGCACAGCAGAGAGGATGAAAGTTGGAGTCTTTTGTCTCTGCATGTCTCTCTGGTCTCCCATACAGTCACCACTCGGCCTTCCCCTCCTCCTGTCCCCCTGCCTGCTTGTGTTGTCATGTTTTTAAATTCTTTATTCTTTTTCCTTCCTACCTCCCTTTCAAATCAAGTTACATTCCTTTCTGCCACTTGAAACAAGTCTTGGCTTCAATGTAAAGAGGTCACTCCTTTATCTTTCGAGTATTTTTAAGCAAAAGGAGTGGGGGCTTGGCTTTGATAGGATGAGTGCTCGGCCAGGGTATTTTAAGGAAACTGGTCCATGGAAGCAGAGAGGTTTACTCACTGGGATGAAAGACAAAGGGAAAAAAAAAACCTCCTGCTTCCACCCCCGGGTCTCCTTCATGCTTCCAGGGAAACTTCAAAAGGTTACTATTTTCCTTTTTGAAAAGAGGAAAACATGCACTACAGAGGTATTAACCTACATAGGTATTAACCACCATTTGGGGGGTTCGTCCTTAACATTTAATTAGAAGTAGCCACAAATAGTAACTAGTAAAATGCATTAAAGCCTTAAATTTGCATCTGTTTAGTATGGGGCAAGCTGTTTACTGATTGGGATGGTGGTGTTTATCTGCAGTTACATTTATAATTGTGTTGCCTCCTCCCCCTGGATACGTGAGAGATTTACTTAATTACCATTGATTCTTGCTCTCAAAGGACTGAGAATTCAGACCAGAGCTTGGATGTATAAGGTGTTACAAAAGCAATGTTGTTGCATTTCCAATTTGGCTAATAAATTGGCTTTACAGAAAAGCATCTTTCTGTGACACTTGGGAGTAAAGCTTACGATTTGCTCATGTTGGGCAGTGTTGAGGCTTCACTTTTGATAAATGTTTGTCTTTCAGTATATGATTAAATACCACCTCAGATCACGGGAACCTCCACCCCCCCCCCAAACTTATAAAGTTCTTAGCGGACTTGAAAAGTACGTTGTGGACTGTAATTTGAAGGTGAAAGGAGAAATAAGTGAGCCTTGCATCTGAGAACTGGATAGATGATGCATTTATTTTAGTTGGCCTATAGAAAATTTTAGTGAAGTTGAGTATTTTTTCACCTAGTGTTAATGTAGCAGAGAGATTAGGAGGTGACTGATACTTCAAGGAGGAAAACGCTTAATGATTATAAATGCATAGCTGGAAATAAGAGTTTACACAACCCTAACCACGCAGATTAATCAAACTGACCTCCTCTAGTACTAATACAAGAAAGTATTCTCAGGACCTCTTTGAAAATCTCTAGTAAAACAGGTTTTTTTTCTTTCTAATTCAGGTGGAAATGACTCTGTTCCTGTAGAACACTCTAGGTCCCCTTAACGCTCAAATATTTCCTAATAGTTCAGGAATGAGAACTGTCTCTTCATCCACATCTTCACGCAATGCCGGTGGGACTTGAGGACAGCCTCAGAGCTTGAATACTCATCACACTTATCAGACTTAGAGCTGAGGGGTGAAAAGAAAACACTTTAATCAAAGAGGGTAGGGTTCGGGTTTGCTGTTTACTAAAGGGTACAAGCCAATCCTACCAGGATTGTCAAAAAGAAAAACAGTGAGAGAAGGATTTTCCCCTTTGAATCACCTGTGATTTTATGTGGCTTTTGCAGTGGATCTCTTGAGCCTGTCAGCTGCATGCGATGCCCTGGACCAGCACAACCTCAAGCAAAATGACCAGCCCATGGACATCCTGCAGATCATTAATTGTTTGACCACGATTTACGATCGCCTGGAGCAAGAGCACAACAGTCTGGTCAACGTCCCTCTCTGCGTGGACATGTGTCTCAATTGGCTGCTGAATGTTTATGACACGTACGTACAGCAGGCTTTCTCCAGACTGTACCACTGGAGGCTTAGTTTACAGACCGGTGGCGGTGTAGTTAGCGTCACAACAGGGCTCCAGTCTAGAAGTACGGTCCTCAGGATGAAAGTTTCATGAAGCCGTGTGACCTAATGCTATCCCCGTGATTAATCATTTTTGCATTTAATGGAACTGAAAAATATTTTGATAAGCTAGGAGGTAAGAACTAGAACGTAGAATGCTCTCCGATTAGAAAACAAACCAAACCCTGAGATACTCATTTTTCAAATAGTAGAATGAGTCAGTGTGTAGCCATGAGTTCTTTCCCTTTCTTGCCTGTGAATTTTGAACTCCTCCGTCCTCTTCGGGGGTGGCTTCCTCTCACCGGCAGAGAGGGATGTGCTCCTGGAGATGCTGCCACACCTGTCACCAGCTCTGAATAGTGTTAGCTGATACTCGAGAGATTTTTTGCAGAAGAGTGTAAATTGATAAGCCAAAAAAAAAAGAAAACAAGCCCTAATGCAGCAAATCCAGATCTTCAAACTGGGGAAGCCTTGTTTTTTTTTTTTTTTAATAAGGATTTATGAAGTTTCACTTTGGCACCTCCATTCATCCCTCTCTCTTAGAAAACACTCTTTTATTTCTTTTCGATTGCACATAGGAGAACTCCCCACTTTTGTCTTGAGCTTAATGAAGACAATTGAGGAAGGTAGCAGAAGGAATTGGTCTCAATTTCAACTGAATTCTTCTTAGACATCAGAATTACTATATGCCTGATTTCACATGTCAACAAGAACGTATTCTTCGTTTGGAAATCTGGGAAGGTCTTCTGAAAGGAGTTGCATAGCAACTATTTGCTTTTGCCTTTGGTGTACATTTCTACCACCTCCTGGATATAAATGTATACCTTTTTTCTTTGTTATTTTGATAAGGTATTGCTTTTTAAGTTCCAAGATCACCTGGCTGTTGAATTCTCATCATTATCTACCAAGCCCTTGATCATGTTGGATTTTAATTACGGATTATCCTTAGATTTGCTTTGATAAGGGTTTCTATTCAGGTCTTCCCTCAAATATATTTTGGCACCATTCTCTTTGCAGATGATGTACGAATGGATTCTGAGTATATAACTTCCCTTCTCTATGCCTGAAAATTATCTGGGGACAATTGCCTGAAAATTATCTGGGGACAATTTTAACTCCTTGAAGACCTGAGTCACTATATAAAGTTTCTTAAACTTTGATTTGCCGTTTTAAAGAGGGAAAAAGATAAAATCTTCCAATGATAGTACTTTTGTTAACGCAGTAGGACCCAGGATTTTTGTTTGACTAATGGATTTAGTGAATTGTACCAGTTGAAAGCTGAGCATATTGTTCACCAAAAATAACCACTCTTGGGACCTATCCTTTACAGTTATTCTACAGACTTTTTTTTTAACCGACATATATGGTTCAGTTGTTTTTCATAACAAAATAAAGGCTGAAAATTATCAAAAGACATTTTCTACAAAATGAAAAACTTTTCATTCTTTTAATTTTTTCCCATGGGCAAAATGAACTTGTTAATAAATTTGTCATGTGGAATGGTTTATATGTAAAGTGAAAGCATACCTATGTTAAAACATGGCTATAGCAATAGGTTATTTTTAAATTGCTCATTAAGATCATCTATTCAAATGCTCTCTAATAGACTGTATCATATTTTTCTTGTAGGGATAAATGTTCATATTTTATACTGTGTGTTTTGTGGCCTGAAGTGATTAATTTTCTTCTCAATAAGGGGCAATCTGATGAAAATCTAAATGAGTGTTTTGAGGGCAGAGCAGTTACTTGCTGGTATTTTTTGGCTTCAATAACTGAAGTAGGTGATTTTCTTAGTACGTAGTAGTAATTTCTCCCCTTATCGACATAAACCCAGGTGGCCCTCCATAGATGAATAGAAGGATATTTTTCTTATTTTTATGTGGAGAAACTCTTACCATTCAAGTAAGGGCTTTTAAGAATTGAAAACTTGGTAAATGTTCATTGGTCGAGTTGGTCAAATTTCCATCGCATTCTAGGTCATCAGCCAAATAGATAATGAACTCAGAAACATTCTAAATGATCTTAATAAAACAATGGTCAGTAGAGTTTCCATATCCAAGGTTTTTCCTCTTAACTAAGAAGTGTTTATCGTTCAGTAAAGTGTCAGTAATTGTTTTCTGCTTTGATTATTCATAACAGGGGACGAACAGGGAGGATCCGGGTCCTGTCTTTTAAAACTGGCATCATTTCTCTGTGTAAAGCACATTTGGAAGACAAGTACAGATGTAAGTCATGTATATTAACTCAGTATTCTTTTATTAATGTTGGCTAATTACCCCAGTTCCAGATGGGGAATAACATGGTGTTCTTATTTGACAGCAGGTTTCTCATGTAAGATGTAGAACTGCTTTCAGACTGTCATAAAATTTGATTTGTGCCGTTCCCTGTCAGATGTTAAATTGTAGGTATTTAAATAGAGAATGAGCATTAACTTCTCCAGTCCGAGTATTATTTTACATTACATCGACTGTGTCTGAGTAAAACACACGTTCCTTGGGGATAAAGTCCGATTTCCTAACCCCTTTGTCTAAGTCAGAAAAATAAATGTGAAGGTTTAATCCGTGCACTTGCCTCGTCTTTGGATTCTTATTTAAAGAGTACTATCTGGCATTCGTGTTCAAGAAACCTTGTTTATTTTATAATCATCTTACTGTGAGTTGTACTGACATACCTAATTCTGTGATGTGATTAACATTTTATTATTTGAGAGACAGCTTGCCATTTCTTACAGGGTAAATAACACCTTACAGAATTTCCTTTTGATTAGCTATTGGGCTCTTCTGCTTAAAATTTGTAAATCCAAATTAAAAGCAAATGCTAGAGGAGGGACAGTTGAGATGACTAAGCAACCATTCATTCCCACTGTGAAGGAATGTACTTGTTTTTCCCCCTTAAATGCTCGTGAGAAATCTTTTCGGTAGGAATATTAAACAAACCTAGTGTATCTTGTCTTTTCTCTTTTCCCCTAAGGCCTAGCCACACAGGGATGTGGAGATGTGCTGAGCTTAAGGACGGGCAGGAGATAAAAGAGATTGAATTCCTCCAAAGCCACTCTGGGTCCTACTGCGCATTTCCCCCCTAGGAGTAAGCCACAAAATACACAAGCTCTTTTAGCTCTTACTTTTATGTAGTTTCCACTTGAGTTTTCTCATCCTAAGAACCCAAGAAAAAAGAACAGAACAGCTTTTGTTAGCCATCTGAAAATGTGTTTTGGATAAAATAGAATATTTCTGTGGGCTTTCGTCCTTTAAATATTGTAGTTACTCGGGATAGGTATAGTACCAGCACATCGTAATACTAACTTGATTCATCAAGGAAGCTTCCAGTTTGTGTTTCAAATAACCACTGAGAGGGAACAGGTTTGAGGTTGGCGAAACAAAACTGTTAACTTCAAGCTGGGATATTTGAAGATAATTCATAATTCTGAAATTATGTGTGTGCGCTGGAGAGACGAGAAAATGCTGTTGAGAGCTCAGTGCTGTTACTGCCATCTTAAATATCTCGTTAAAACATTTAATTTCTTAGGGTTTAAAGTGTGCTTATGAGTAGGAGAATCTTCCGTGGGCTTACTTTTTGGGCAACTTTTATTTGAATACAAGGTAGGATTAAAATAATTTTATTTCTGAGAACAAAACATGTTGCGAGTGTTTGGTATATTCATTCATGCTGTGAATGCACGTATATTGGGCACCTGCTGTCCTCCAGGCGCTGCTCTTCTACTCCACACATTTCCGGCACACAGTTGACCAAGATATGGTCCCAGCCTTGAGGGGATATCATTCTTCAGCCAAAAAGACACATATGAAATCAGTGACAGTGTAAAGTGATATGAGCTAATTACGAATATGTACAGCATCCTGTGGGAACATGTACGAGAAACTCAGTGATCGTATGACTGCATAAAGAAGTCCCAATTTTGATATATTTTGGAATCTGATGTCCAAAGGGGATGGTGCTTTGGGCCCGTTCTATGTTTCTTAAGGCTAAAACATTTATTTTATGATGGTGGTCATGTCCTATATATAAAATATTTTCCAAAGGATTATGTTCTGGCTTAGGAAAAACTCACGTGTCAGAACTGTATGTGAGCTCTCATTACTTGCAGGGCTGTAGTTTATTTAAAAGTTGTCACACTTCATATATACACAGTGATGATTAACTTGATCCATAAAAATAATGTGCAGATTAGTGTACAGTAAAAGTACACTGTGGGAATATTGGCTACTCTTGAGAATTGGTGCTGGAATTGAGTTGGTCCTTAGATTCTGCTAACATCTACTTGGTTCTGCTTTTTGATGGTTGCAATTCTCTTTTTCCTTTTGTAGACCTTTTCAAGCAAGTGGCCAGTTCAACGGGATTTTGTGACCAGCGCAGACTGGGCCTCCTTCTGCATGATTCTATCCAAATCCCAAGACAGTTGGGTGAAGTCGCATCCTTTGGGGGCAGTAACATTGAGCCGAGTGTCAGGAGCTGCTTCCAATTTGTAAGTTATTCACCTTCTTAAGTAACATACTTATTCTTTTGTATTCTAGAAATTAATATAAAAACCCACAGAACTGTAGTTTGTCACATTAGCTCTTCCGTAGGCAGGTAGGTAAGGGATTTTTGATATTTGAAAACTCTGTAGGCAGTGGCTTCTGGAACTGTGGGTCTGGGGAGAGAGGACAGTGCAAAGGAAGGGAAAGAAATCTGCGTCTGCAGCCAGAACCCCACAGTTTCTAAGATGTTGGGAGGGAAGGGAGTCTGCATGGTTTAGCGAGGGAGGAAATAAATCTCCAGCCAGAGAAATCCTTTGTAAAAAAGAAAATGACCTTTGTCTGTGCGTGTCTTAGTCTCTTCGTTTTTTTTTCCTAACCTAATTCTGTCATCGTAGCCTTCTTTTCAGTAGCTGTTGGTAAATAGTTGACACAGCTATCTTTTTTTTAAAAAAAATAATTAATTTATTTATTTTTGGCTGCATTGGGTCTTCGTTGCTGTGCGCGGGCTTTCTCTAGTTGCGGCGAGCGGGGGCTACTCTTTGTTGCAGTGCATGGGCTTCTCATTGCGGTGGCTTCTCTTGTTGCAGAGCACGGGCTCTAGGTGCACAGGCTTCAGTAGTTGTGGCTCGCGGGCTCTAGAGCGCAGGCTCAGTAGTTGTGGCGCATGGGCTTAGTTGCTCTGCAGCATGTGGGATCCTACCAGACCAGGGCTCGAACCCGTGTCCCCTGCATTGGCAAGTGGATTCTTAACCACTGTGCCACCAGGGAAGTCCCTAAAGTTTTCCTTTTGTAACTTTGACATTCCTCTACTTTTCCAAGGCCTGGATGGTGACTTCCCGTAGGCTTACAACCAGGTCGGAGGTTTGTACTCTCTGCTAATGTCTGTCACTAGCTGCACACACTCCTGTCCATTCTCTTTCGTATCCTGCCCCAGTGCCTTTTCCACACCATAATCAGTGTCCCCAGAAATACCCTCTTCCTCCCAAGTGCCTCAGCGCTCCGTTGATAGCCATTTAGTTTGTTTCTCTTTTTTGGTAAGATAGATAATGCTGCAGTGAACATCTTTATGTAGTTAGCTCTTTTCTTTGATGCAAGTTTTTCCCTTAGGATAAATTCTCAGAAATGGGATTACCACATATAAACAGTTTTGTGGCTTTTGATACATATTACCAGATGGCTTTTTGTCAAAAGTTGTTTGTAGTACCACCAGCACTGAAGGAATGAGATATTTGGAGTGTTACATTATTCACAGTGTTCTTATGTTGTTTTTCAAATGCTAAGAACTACTTTTCTTGTATGGGGTTTCTCCATCCATCCATGCTAATCTCATTACCGATAGAACTAGGTGTACCAATAACTGGGTTAGACCTGTATGTAGTCTGACCACAGACTAGGATAAAACTATAGAAGGCCTTCTGGGCAGAATATTGTGAATATTTAGATATTTAGAGCAGTTTTCGCATTCGTTTAATAGTTCACTGGGCAGAGTAAATAAATGCACACATAATAAGGCCACTTAATGTAGCATTGGATATACTGTTTGGATTGTTTTGCCAAAATTATGGCAAATTGGCTATAAAAGCAAAACAGATGTGGAGAAATAAATGCATTTTTTCACCTCATACTCAAATCTCCCAAAACGTGAATAGACTATCACTTCCTCTGGGTTTTTTCTTACATGTTGTTGCGTTAACATTTCTACTCCAGAACGTAGACCAAGTAACTTTCACACAATGAATATTAATGGCCACAAATAGTCCAGATCCATTTTTTTCAAAATCCTATTATAAAACAACTTGCAGTGACTTAATTTTTTTTCCGAAGCGTTTTCTCTTTAGTCAAGTTTCAGTAACTTTTTTACTTTCTATTTGTGAAACCACACACACACACACACACACGTACACACACATGTGTTCATATATACATATATACACAGTTGTGTGTGTCTTGTGACTGAGGTTGAGAGTAATGGTCAGAGCTCGAACCTGCCGACAGCCATCTCTACTGAGGGACGGTTCCTGCCGCACAGTCAGGCGGGCTGGCCTCAGGGCCACTGGAGCCATTGTCCTGTCACCTCGCGGAATTGCTGGTGCTGCAGCCACCGTCACCCTCACTGCAGACTCTGGCTCTCTCTGTCTTTTTTTTTTTTATGTATCTGACATATAACATGGTGTAAATTTAAGGTGTACGACATGTTGATTTGATACATTTATATATTGTAATATGATTGCCATTGTAGCAGTGGTTAGTGCCATCACATCATATAATTACCATTTCTCTTTTGTGGTGGGAATAAGTAAGCGCTAGCCTCTTGAACTTGGTTGTCGGGACAAGGGGCTGCTGAACAGAAACTCTACTTTCCGTCGTGCCGTCCTCTTGTCAGGAGCCAGGTCTGTTCCACGACAGCCTGTTGCATTCTCTTGCGGGATGCTTGCCTTCTTCACTCACCTGCCTCCTCTTGTTCCGCTCCGTCCCTGCCCCTGTAACAGCTACACTCTTCTCAGCGTCAGAACTTTGAACTCAGTCCACTACCTGATGGCATAGCGATTGAACGCATCCTGGCTAGCCAGTCTCCAAGCTCTCAGAAAGGTCTTTTGTGAGATTGGGGGGAAATCCATCAAGATATTAACAGTGGTAACAGGACGGGGTTTTTTCCCTACTCTTTTGTATTTTCCAGATTTTCTTCTTTGAACATTTAGAATTAGAAAAAAAAATTAGTAAAGTGCTAACTTTTCTTTTTAAGGGAAAGAAACATCTTTTGTTTGATTCCTGTTCATTGCCACTCATACGCTATTTTCAGGCCTTCTCATCACTTGCACAGATAGATTATTGCACTGTCTTCCTAGCAAGCCTCCTCTAGACGCCCTGGTGGCTTTCGTCAGTCTCACCGCTCTCATACTGGTTTTAGAGAAATGTATTCACTGTATGACACCGTCCTTCGAAATCTTCAGTTTCTTTTCACGGTCCACTGAATAAATCCTAATTTCTCTACTTAACTCTCAGACCTTTCCTGATCTGTTTCCATAGCTGCCCACGGTTTGCTTTTACTACCAAGTAACAGCTTCTCCCTACCATTTGTACTGACCATGCTTGTAAATAATACTGTTACTACTGCTACTGATGGTAATATTTTACTTTTGTTCACACAGTTCTCTCATTTAATCTTCCCAAACCCTTTGAGGAGAATAAAATAAGCAGGTTGGGGGGTTGTTTTTATTGTTGTTTTAATAGATGAACAATTTATCAACGCCCCTGCATTTCCTCAACTGGTGGAAGAGTGTGATTCCTACTCCAGAGCGGATGCCTCCCGCCCCCATTTTCCTCCTCATCCCCAAATATGCATTTTTTTATTTTAAGGCTCTCCAGCTTCCCAAGGTGAAATAACAGGCATTTTTTTTCTGGGTCTCTGCTAGAATACATGATGCCATAACAAAACAGGGAACATAGAGTTGGGGAGAAGAGGAATCCTCATTTTAAGACACTGAGCGTTGGCAAATTGGATGTTGCTAAAAGGCTGGGGTGCACGTCCTGTGGGTACAGAGCCGGGCGAGGTTTATATTACTCAGATTTGGGGGCCCTCTCTACTTGGTAGGAATTGGCAGTCTGCTTGAACAGATCCATTGTGAATTCTTCCTTCGGAACTGGCGTCCTAGCCCTGGCGGGCTTTTCCTCAGCCAGGAGCTCTGGCTGTCACCTTGCCTTTCGGAAACCATGCAGCATGCATGAAAATTCAATGTTTGCTATAGGGAAAGATAACAGGAGTGAAAATGCCCCCTGCCCTTTGTTTGAAGCATAAGACCTTGGGAATGGGGCCGGGCTGGTTCCTTCAGCAAGCTTGTGCTCAAAGGCTGTTCTTTCTACCAGCCTAAAGAAATGAACGGCAGGAAAGTACTTGTTTCTCCTACAAATACATTCCCTGCATCACAGAAGGAGAAGTTGACTTCAGACTATAGTCTTTTTATTTCCTTTTTTTTTTGTCACCGACTAGAAAACTTCCTTCTTTTCAGGTCGGTACAGTTAGGAAAGTGTTGGCTTCTGGCTCAGACAAGGGCCTGGCAGGGACAGGAGGAGAGCAGTGTTTGCACGTGCAGTGCTAGCTGGGTGATCTTTTTATAGGTTTCCTCAGCCCATCTGGAGATGGGTGGTGGTGATGGTTGCACAACAGTATGTATATACTTAATACCATTGAACTATCCACTTAAAAATGGTTAAGATTGTAAATTTTATGGTGTATGTATCTTACCACAATTTTTAAAAATTGGGGAAAAAACCCCAAAAACTTTTTAAAAGAAAGAGAAAAGGAAATTGCCAAGTCCAAATAAAATGCTTTGCCTATTTAAAAATCAGTATAGGTCCATCAAGGAATTATCCATGAGGCCAGGAAATGAAGTCATATCTGTGGATTTTAAAGGGGAAAATTCACTATAAACGTATGGATTTGACAGTAGTATCTTCACTGATATTAAAGGAGGCAACAGGATATGTTTCTACATTAGAAGCATATGGCAGTCAACACGTGTACTGGGAAAATGACTCTTTTGGGCAGTAGTAGAAGTAAAGATTTGAAACTAGTTTGTTTTGGAAATACAGCTTCAATTAATGCATCAGCAGGTTGATCTGCTTTCATATTCCATGGAATCTTCCTTGTTAACAGAACAGATTGATCCTTATGACCTCCGCAAGGCCAGGTCTGCCCTGGCAGTGAGTCAACAGACTGCCCGAAGGAACTTGAGAGATTGTCCACATCTCTCCTTTTTCAGATGAGAAAACTGAAACCCAGAGAGGCAGAGTGAATATTTTCTACATTCTGCAATTATATTTATGTCAGAACTAGACATCAGGCCCAAGTTCCCTATGTTCCAAGCTAGCATTTCCTTCTGCTAAACCATCTGAGTAGAAATAAATGGCTTTAACCAGTTCAAATATTAGACTGAACGAAGAAAGTGTTAGCATGATCCTTTATATGAATTTTAGGTTATGATAGGATATGTGGCTAAATGAACACTCCTTCACCTACCCCAGCACACATGTGTACACACGCACTATGATCTTTATTTAAAATACTCTAATCCCAATTTCAGGTGTCTAGTCTACTTCCAAATGAAATGAAATAATATTTCCTCTTAGGTGGGCAAAACTTTACGTTTTTAAAAGTGACTCCAGAAAAGAGTCATGTATCTGTAAATTGGTATTTGGCAGTGCCCTGAGAGGTACTCCCTTCACCCCTCCCCCCCGATAGTCTTTGTAGTATTTTCTTCTGTAAACATTTTAAGGACCTTATTGTTTAGACAGAATCGAGTGTACCAACTTTACATTCAATATGCTTCACCTACAAGAGCTTGTGTGCCAAAATCTGTTTATTCTACATCTGTTTTCTGCCTCCTGTTGTGTTCATGCATTCAAAATGAATAAGTTGCTTTTTCATCTGTTTTCTGAGTTTTTATATTCCTCTGACAAAAATGAATATCATCTGTGCACAGTTGCTGTAATATAGAATGATACAGAAATGGGAATAAATTACCACCTCAACTGTCGAGAACAAGTGTGTGTGTGTGTGTGTGTGTGTGTGTGTGTGTGTGTGTGTGTGTGTGTAAATAGTAGATCATTCCAGGACATCTGGAGTAGGGAGTGGCAGAGTGGTTAAGCACATAGGCCCTGAAGCTGACTGCCCAGGTTCAAATCCCAGGTCTGCTATTTGCTGGGTGTGCAACCTTGGGCCCATTTCTTGACCTTCCTGGCCCCTAAGCTCCTGGAGCAGTTGTGAGGATTAAGTGAGCTAATAGAGGCAGGGCACTTAGAGTGGTGGGCACATAGTAGGTACTTACTGAGCGTTAGTTATGATTATCTAAAGTGTATTTTAACATGAGAATAGCCCACCAAGATTAACAGTTCCTTTTATCCATAACCCAGCATCTGTAGATTAGATTTTAGAGACTCTTGAGATGGTGTTAAAGTACCATGCCAACACACTTCTTAACCAGTTTGACAGCATTCCTCATGCCAATTGATCACATTTTATATTTCCCATCCTTAAAATAACTCCTAAAAAATCCGCTTTGCCTAGGTTTCCTTTGGCCGTTATGGGCCCTTTTGGGACTTCCCTGGCGGTCCAGTTGTTAAGATTCCACGCTTCCACTGCAGGGGGCGCCGGTTCGATCCCTGGTCGGGGAACTAAGATCCCGCATGCCTGTATGGCGCGGCCTAAAAAAACAAAATAAAATAAAGATGTTCCTTCAAAAAAAAAAAAATATGGGCCCTTTGGTCTTATGGACATTCTTTTTACACCCGTTTGGACTGCTGGATACTCACTAAAAACTACGATATAAGTTACCAGGGCTTGGTATATATAAGTAGAGGTAGCACCACCGAGCTCCTACTGGGCCTGCTCGCGGACAGAATTCCTGCAAATTTTTGGGAAAGACCTTTTATCAGGGTATTATCAGCATTGTCGGGAGTTCACTATTGGTTTTCAGTTGCTCTTCTTTTCTATTTTGACTATAAGCTGTGGTGGTTTACCTTCATAATTATGTCGTGGTTTATGCGGTTAACTTCTCCATGTGGAGCGGTAGATATTTTCTTCACCAGTGTTTCAAAGATAGGTTTGTGTTGGAGTTGAAACCTGTTTCATTTATACACTTACTGCTAAGGAAAAGCACATGTCATTCTGTTTCTCCTTTTTACCCTTCTAGAGCAGAAGTCTTTGTTAGGAGCAAATTTTCCTTCCTCTCCTCCCCTCCCCTCCCCTCCCCTCCCCTCCCTTCCCCTCCCCTCTTTCCCCTTTCCTACAAAAGCTGAGGCAGAGGTGGTAATGAAAAAAACCTTTTTTTTTTTGAGAGCCATGCTTTTAGTTGGAAGTGTATTCTGGACTCCCTTTGATCAGTTCACCATTAATTCTAACTCAAACTGATACTTACCCACAAAGCTCAGAGAAACAAGGAAATATGAGTTCAACATTTACCATTTTCTTTTTTCCCATGTTTGTCACTGGCTTGTAAATTGGATTTTTTTAAAAAATCTGTCTTTCTACGAAGATTATTTAAGATGAAGGGAAGTGCAAAACTTCTTCCTGGGATACCCTTATCTGTTTATCCAGGGTGTCTTGATATACTAACAGCTAAAGGGTTTTTTTTTGTTGTTTGCTTTGGGTTTTGGGGGAGGGCATTTGAAAAAATAGTAAAAAAAAAAAAAATTTCTAATTAGCTTTTTTTTAAGCTACATTAAAAAAATACAGTACAGTCTGTTCCAGTGTTCACTTCTCTGAGATTAGACATATAGTTTTGTCACCACCACTACAATCAAGACAGAACATTTCCATCACCCCTAAAATTCCCTCTTGCTTTGTTGTCATCCTGCCTGCTCCCAGTCTCTGGAAACCACTACTCTGTATTCTGTTCCTGTACTTTTGCCTCTTCCTGAACTGGATTTTAAATGATTGTAGGAGGCAGCAGTGGAAGAGTTAATGTGCTGTCTTGTACTTGAGCATAATTTGTCCTGATACCTACTTGAGAAAAGATATTCCATGATATCTACAGGCAGATATATGTGCTCTACCATGTATCTGTGAAAGTTTTCTGTTAAATAAGAACTCTCTAGCATAAATTAATAACGTTGAGTATACTTACAGGTTTGCATAGATTTAAAAATTGTGCTTCTGTTCCCTGGAGCCATGGTGTTAATTGGTTTATTAGTCAGGTGGAGTGGAAAGCCTGAGGTCAGGACAGTTGTCCTTGAACATGTAAATGAAGAGTGGATAATCACTGTGTGTTATTGTTTGGGCTTATTTTATCTTTAATGGGTGATTCAGAGTCTTGATTAATATTTAGAGCAGTGACTGCTGGCCTCCAACCTGCTCATTATCTTCAGAACTTTAAATAAAATACTTGATATCTACCCAAGACAGCAGTTATGGGAAGCCTTTTACTTCTTCTTGTCTCATGAACACAACTGTGGACCTCTCAATCCTTATTTCAAACAAGAAAAATTTCTGATAATGTTGGGCTTCTTAAACTCGTATTTATGGCTGAAAATTCATAGTCGGGTATCTGGGGAAAGCACATCTCGGCCGAGTATATGAGGGGACACATTAGAGCAATGAAGCTAAGAGAACAGGGAGGACATCAGTTTGGTGTTAGGTTTGTGTTTTGCGAGAAAACTAGTCCTGAAGAGTTTTTCACATTTTATACCATTGGTATTAATGCATTTCCCCCTCCCCTTTCACAGTTACCACAGTTCCTTACACTCTTGCCTTCCTTGCCCTCCCCCAGGAAGGGGTGCTTGGTAAGAAACAATGGTTTCCAACCAATGTTTTATTTTGAAAAAACTTCAAGTATAAAGAAGAGTTAAAAGGATAGTATGATCAACACCTGTACGTCTCGTACATCTGTCCAACCCCTGGTTAGCGTTTTGCCCCATTTACATTTCACTTTTCCCATGTATGTGTGTATTTGAATCTACACACACAGACACGTCTTTCCCCTTTACCATTTAAAGGTAAAAGGCCATCATACCATAAAACATAAACCCCTGAACATTTCACCATATATCTTGTTTCAAAAAAAGACTTTCTCCTGCATAACTGCAATACTGTTGCCACACACAAATTTAACATTAAGTCAGTAATACCATCTAGCATGCAGTCCACACTGAAATGTCCCCATGGCTTTGGAATGTTCCTTATTTCTGGTAGTTTTCTTCCAGGATCCAGTCAAGGTCTTTGTCTTTCATTGGCTTGTCATGCCTCTGTACTTTCACTTCATCTGAACAGTCTCCCAGCATTTTTTGTTTTTTTCATTCATGATATTGACATTTTTGAAGAGTCCAAGCAGCTTTCTTAAGAATGTCCCATATTCTGGATTTTTCTGGTTGTTTCTTTGGATTAGATTCAGGTTGAATTTTTTTGTTTTGGTAAGAGGACGATAGAGGCGCTGCTGTGTCTTTCCCACTACATCACAACTGGAGGAACAAAATGACACTTGGTTCTTATCAGTAATGCTAAGAATGGTAAGGTGGTGTCAGATATTTCCATTGTAAAAGTATCTTTTTCCCTTTGTAATTAGAAAGTCATTTTTGTGATATTTTGAGCGCTGGTGAGCATCCTATTCCTCTACAGCCTTTCACCCTATGGTTTTAGCCTCCATTGATGATCCTTTTCTAATTCAGTGATTACATTAGTGCTTGCCTAATAGTGGTTTTCTCATTCTACCATTCTTTCTGCGCGTATTAGCTGGTTTTCTTCTGTAACAGAGCTCCCACTTTTCCCCTCTCTTTTTCTGAGTATCACCACGGACATCCAGGGTGATTTTGCGTGTAGAGAGAATAGGACTTCTCCTGACTGAGCTGCTTTTGGATACTATTTTTGCCATGACATTGCTTAAAACGCCAGTGCACGGAATTAACCATCCTTTTCCCCCATAACAATGTAAGCATGTGTCTGATAAATACATTTCCATATCAGCCAACTCTTTTGTGGGACCAAGTCATATAACCTGAGTTATGTGCTACCGAGGATTGAGAAACTCATAGGCTTTTCTGTTTCTTTTTTCCCTTTTGCTACCTCAATTTATGTTAACCTGGCACCTGTCAGTCCATGTAGCTCATATATGTCATAGCATCTAATGGTAGGAGGAAGGACACGTAATGTCAAAAAGAAGGAGGAAAGGAGCCGATCAGAAGAGATAAGAGTATGCATTTATCTCAGTGCTTATTGAATATTCAGTTGTATCTTCATGTAGCTCTCAGTAGACCAGCATAGAATTCAGTTCAAGATTGGTACCTGGGCATTGTCTCAGGCAGGCCATATTTAGATATCAGAGCCTCTCGTACTCTTGGACAAGTTAAAGATTCAAAAGATTTTGGAGATCAGCCTTGTATGTTCCCATCGGAAATCACTTTTGTCCACCCTTCTTTAAAAACTCCTTTAGGCATACATATTTTAGTCTTAAAATAATAGATGATCTTGAGCTGTTTCCTCTTTGAGCCTTTTTTCAGCTGTCACATCAAGTGAAACAGATTATCTCAAGAGTTACTTATCCCCAGGTTTCTTTGATTATATTATATGCTAAGTGTTGTAAATGGAAAAGGCAGAAAGGGATATGGATTACTGTATATACTTTAAAGCTTGGTCATTATCAGCCAAGTCTTACCTGATCTTCTGGGTAACAATTCTTGTTTCTATAGAAAACAGTCTTATATGTATAGTGTGGCCTTTCACGTGAGACCAACTGTTCTCTGAATAGAAGTAGCGTAGACTAAGAACAAGATGTGAAAAAACATTGTGTGGAGCCTCATATAAATGATCCCTGGTGCCCCTACACTATAGTTTCCTCAACAACTCAAAGGTAAGACACAAGGATCTTATGTCTAAGATGATCAAAATGCCACTTTCCTTCTGTTTTATTTGTTACATGCAGGTTTCGTATAGTTTTATAGCAGATTTTTTTATCACTCATTTGATTTTCATAAAAATTGGGATTGTTTGGAAGAAGAGTCATTAATATTCTTTACAACTTGTTCCTCCTTTTATGTTCATTGCTAGTGCAGACTTCTCTCTTATGTAAAATATTCCACTGATGCCCTTGGTAGATTTAGAGGTTGTTAAAGAAATCGTAATAACAGCTCAGGGAACAGCCAGGAACTGCCTGTCCTATACCGTCTGACCCTGGCTAGCCATTCTCTTTGTACTTCTAAATCTTTGTGTACAGACTGTAATTCACAAAACAGTTTTGATCAATTTGAATTCAGCAAATCTTTCCAAACACTAGGGCTTTTTATAATCAGGGCCAGAAAAGTTGGGTTGTCAGCTATTAATGCTATAACCTATTAACAATGGCAGCGATATTGAAAGGGTTATTTGGATTTATGAAGGGAACATTTTACTTGTGAAAACAGCAGATGAAAATGGCCAGGAAGGAGAGATTAACCTTTTTTAAAAATCTGTGGTTTGTCCCCAGTATTTTCCATAAATTTCTGTCAATAAGAATGTTTGGAAATTCTATCCATGCATATGAATGCATGCAATATTTATAAATTTACTTATTATTTTTCTTCGAAATGGGCAGGAACTCTAGTAAAGAAATGAAAACATACACTCACACATGTACACACACACATACACACACACACACACACACACACACACACTCTTATACTAGCTGACTGCCTTAACCTTGCTTTGGTTAATTATTTGCCATGAATAAATAAATTTCTGTTATTTGTCGTGAAATACATTGCATAGAGTTTCTATTTGAAAAGCAGCCTGATTTCAAATCAGGGTCTACGATTTTAGCATGTTCCCTTGTTACTTCCAGTTTGGGCTTTTTTAATTTATCAGTCCTTTTTCTTTCCTCTCTCCACAACATGTAAATATATTTTTAGCTTAAAATTTTAAAAATTGAGGTATAATTGACATATAACATGGTATAAGTTTAATGTACAACCTTAAAATTTTTAATTGAGGTATAATTGACATATAAGATTTTATAGTTTAGGGACTTCCCTGGTGGCGCAGTGGTTAAGAATCCGCCTGCTAATGCAGGGGACACGGGTTCAATCCCTGGTCTGGGAATATCCCACATGCCATGGAGCAACTAAGCCCATGTGCCACAACTACTGAGCCTGCGTGCCACAACTACTGAGCCTGCGTACCACAACTACTGAAGCCCACACGCCTAGAGCCCGTGCTCCACAATGAGAAGCCCACGCACTGCAATGAAGAGTCGCTCCCGCTCGCTGCAACTAGAGAAAGCCCGTGTGCAGCCAAACTCAGCCAAAAAAAAAAAAAAAAAAAAAAAAGATTTTATAGTTTAATGTACAACGTGTTGATTTGACACGTATATTGCAATATGAGTACCACCCTAGTGTTAGCTAACACCTCTCCCATGTCACAGAATTACCGTTTCTCTTTTGTGGTGAGAACAATTGAGATCTAGTCTCTTAGCAACTTTGAAGTTTATAATACAGTATTGTTGACTGTAATCACCGTGCTGTGCATTAGATCTCCAAGACTTATTTATCTACTAGCTGTAAGTGGATAATCTCCCCAATTCCCCTACCCTCAGCCTCTAATAACCACCATTCTACTCTGTTTTGGGGAGTTCGGCTTTTTTAGATTCCACATATCAGTGATACCATACATATTTGTCTTCTCTGTCTGAGTTATCTCACTTAGCATAACACCCTCAAGGTCCTTCTATATTGTCAAAAATGGCAAGATTTCCTTCTTTCTCATGGCTGAATGAATGATATTCTACTGTATATATGCACACCACATCTTTTTTTATCCATTCATCCATTGACAGACACTTAGGTTGTTTCCAAGTCTTGGCTATTGTGAATAATGCTGCAGTGAACATGGGAGTACAGATATTTCTTCAATATCCTGTTTTCGTTTCCTTTGGATATATACCTAGAAGTGCAGTTGCTGGATCCCATGGTAGATCTATTTTTAATTTTTTGAGGAACCTCCATAATGTTTTCCATAATGGCTAAACCAATTTACATTCCCACCAACAGTGCACAAGGGTTCCCTTTTCTCCAGCCTCACCAATGCTTATCTCTTGTCTTCTTGATGATGACCATTCTAACAGGTGTGAAACGACATCTCATTTCTCTGTCCACAACGTGTTAACCAATGTAGCCGTTCTCTACCAATCAGTAATTGAACAGGCCTATCGTAGCTTCTCGGCTTCTGTGTTGTAGAGGATAGCTGCCTGCCTGTTAGGTGCCCTGTAGCATTTAGTTAATCAGAGTGGACCCATGTTGGTTTCTTAGTTTTGACACATGAACCATGGCCGTGTAAGGTGTTAACGTTCGGGCGAGGTTTCTCAATCTTGGCACTACTGACACTTTGGCCTGGAAGATTCTTTGTTGTAGGGGGCTGTTCTGTGCATTGTTGGATGTTTAGCAGGATCCTGACCTGTCTCTGTACCCCAGTTGTGACAACCAAAAACGTCTCTAGACGTTGTCAGATGTCCTCTGAGGAACAGAATTGTCTCTGACCTTGAGCATGACTGCCTGCCTGTGAGGTTCCCTTCAGGCCCCCAGTATAAATTTTGCATCTTCGTACATTTTAAGCCAGATCATTCTAAATATACCCTCCAAATCCAGAAATAGACTATGGATTAGCCTTTTGCGTGTGATACTGTAACAGACAAACCAACAGAGGCCATTTACTTTAAAAACTATTTAAAAGTAAACTGAGCATTTGAGAATGTACTTATTTTGTCTCCTATTCCTTAGACAACCCTTATGAGTTTTTTTCTTTGCTCTTCAGGATGAGTAGGCAGTATTTTTTTTTATTCTAACCTCATTCAGATATTATAATCCTTCCTTTTAATTATCGTGATCACAGTTTAATTCCCACCCATCGTTCAGTTCAGCAAACCTTCATGGAAGGTGTAGAAACATAACTCCTGTCTTTAAATAACCTGCAACCTAGGAGAGAAACGAAGGAGGTTTAGACAAGTATTGTTTCCAGAGCAAAAGGTGGTTCCTTTTTATCATCTGAGAACTACTGGGTACAGTCTCTTACATAATGTTTACTTTTCTCTATACTAAGCTTTTTCAGTTTATTAAGGATTGACATGGTTTTTCAAAAGCCTGACAATTGCGATGCCAGTTACCTTCTCTTAAAAATATGTTGTATGTGTTTTTGGCAGTTGGAGTGTGGGGCTTGCTGAGAAACCTTGCCATTGCATTTCTTCTGTGGCCATGAACTGATACTGTTAGCCTGAGAGAAAAGTAAATATTCAGGCTGACACCCTGGTAGCCATTCAGAGCCTGGCCCTTGAGTTCCTAAGGGTTTATGGAAAGCACAATGGGAAAGAAACCCAAAAGTTATTCTGAACCCTGGCAAATCCCCTAACTCCCAACTTGCCATGTAATGTCCTTTGAAATTATTATATTGGTAATTACATTCCTTGGCTAGAAATTCCAGATACTGGGATTCTGGGATTCCTTTAACTGTCTGTTTTGTTTTTAATATTTGTTTATTTATTTATTTACTTTGGCTGCACCGGGTCTTAGTTGTGGCACGCGGGATCTTCATTGCGGCATGCCGGCTCTTAGTTGCAGCATGTGGGATCTTTAGTTGCGGCATGTGGACTTCTTAGTTGCAGCATGCGGACTCTTAGTTGCAGCATGCATGCAGGATTTAGTTCCCTGACTGGGGATTGAACCTGGGCCCCCTGCATTGGGAACGTGGAGTCTTACCCACTGGACCATGAGAGAAGTACCCCCTTTAACTGTCTTTGTATGTTGTTAAGATGACATCTGTATAAAGCCACCCTGCCATCTGCTGTAAGGCAGCAGCAGTAATTACAGTGGATTCCTTCCCTAGCTTCCATGCTGTGGGTAGTTGCTGACAGGAGAGGACCAATAGAGAAGGAGTGGAGATGCAAGATACTTGCATACTGTGGCTGTCACAGTGGAAGGAGCTGTGATATCCTTGCTTTGTGTGTGTGTGCGCGCCATAAAAGAGGAAAGAGGAGGTATTGCCCAAAACAAACAAACAAAAAAAAACCAAAACAAAACCCAGGGCTAAATGGCCCATTCTAAGTTTTTGCTTAGATGGTTTGAAACTGGCATTTAGGGGCAGGGGCAAGGGCAAGGTCATCCTTGATACCAAGAGAAGCTATCTGAGACCTATATGTAGGTCAGCAGATAATGATACCTACAAGGATGATCTCAATCCATTGCCACCATACCTGTCTTTTGACCTCAGCAACTTCCTGTCATTCCAAACTAACCTATTTATTTTTTTCTAGAATGATCAAAATGTAATTTTAGCTGGGTTTTAGTTCCAGTTCTTTTAGCTCTTTAGAGACGCTTGCCTGATTTTTAATTCTTCCCTTCTTTATCGCCAGACAAAAGGAGAGGGAATATAACACTAGGATACAGAATGGTTTGTAGTAAACATGAAAGATCGAAACAGAATGAGAATGTGAATCCCCATATCTTGTCTTCAGTGCTGTCAGTTGGCATAGGCGAGTGGTTTTAAAAGAGCCAAAATGATGGATCTTGCGTCTTAGGACGTAGGAAGAACCTTGAGAATTTCCAGCCTTTAAGCACAGGAGAATCTATGGTATTTGAAAGAGGAGAACATTCTCTAGCTTCCCTTGGTAATTCACACTAATGCTTTAACAACTTTCATTATCAGGAAATGCTTCCGTATGAGTTACAGCCTAAATTCTTCTTGTTCTGTCCTCAGTGGAGAAATCGAACAGCTGGTCACAGGCCTCTACGGAAGAGCCATTCACATAATTGAAAACTGTTATTAAATCACCCCTTCAGCCACTCTGTCTTGCACAGTCTCATGTTTTTTGGGTTTTTTTTAATGGCTAAATAATCCCAATTCCCTTAAACTGTTCTCATAGGTCTTTCAAACCCTTTAATTATCGCTCTTCCTTTCTGCCAAGGCTTCTCTAAGTTCTGGGTCAGCTATAGCCACCAGAACTAGACACCGTTTTCTAAGAAGGCTTTGAACAGTACTTAGGGTAATGTGATCATTTCTTCACACTATACTTGCTATGCCTTTATTATACATCACAGACATGGTCTTTCCCCCCCCCCCCCTTATTTTGGACACCTACATTTGTTGCTGACTCATGGTCAGATTTTTTTTTTTTGTCTTCCGGAATGAATAGAAGCTTTCTGTTAATATTATGCTTTCTGTATTAAGCCTGAATTCTTTCTTTGTAGCATGTCTTTGAATCTATCATTAAACAAACTGTCATTTAAACCTAAGTCAGGGAAATAGATATAGGTTCAGATTAGGCAACAATAAACCCCATGTTTTAAATTGGAATGAATTAGCAATGCTTTTCAATTGGCTGTCTTTCTTTGATGGTTTTTGTCCTAGCTCGAAAGGGTTATTTTGATAAATTTAGTTTCTAGACCAGTGGAGCGAGAGATTGTTATAGGACATATTGTAGCCGAAACTTGCTGTTCTTTTGACACAGTCTCTCATTGTATCTTTGTTTACAAGATGGAGAAACACATTCAGTAGAGACTAAATAATAATATAACTGGAAAGAGTGACAGTCCAACAACCAGAGAGGGCTGG
Source organism: Balaenoptera musculus (assembly GCF_009873245.2). Taxonomy (NCBI): domain Eukaryota; kingdom Metazoa; phylum Chordata; class Mammalia; order Artiodactyla; family Balaenopteridae; genus Balaenoptera; species Balaenoptera musculus. The sequence continues at coordinate 25,952,266 of NC_045806.1, forward strand.
ATTCTGGATTTGTGTTGACCAGAGGTGCAGTCTGTAGAGTGCGGCCCATGTGTGACCTTGGCCTGTTGGATATATTCACTAGTGACTTTTTGGTGAAGACAGAACACATATTTTAAAATGTAAAACTTACACAGAGTTGGGAAGAATGGCTAATTCATTGGCTGTAAGAGTCAGGATTCTTAAAGATATAGATGAGATTATACAGTGGGCTAAAACTAACAGGAAAGTCCTTGACAGAAGTGGAAGGAAACGAATCCCAATTGAACAAGTACAAAATGGAGGAATCACTGGAAACAGCCAAACACTGCATTTCTTATCATGCCCAACAGTGCATTAGTACCTTCTGTTCACAAGCCTTATAACTTAAAAAAAAATGTTAAATGTCCTGGGATCACTGAATAATTAGTGTGGAAAACTCTGAGGTCAAATAAGGTTTAATGTGTTTCTTTACTGACAACCATCTCAGCTTTTAGTATGTTAGCGTGCATTGAGAATTTTAAGAGACAGATATAATGTGCAATGTGTCCTTAATTAATTTGACCTTCACTTCATGAAACATTTTGCTGGATCATTGATCTGCTGGACACACTGGGAAACACTGACCCAGAGATGTTAGTTGAGTAGAAACCCTGTGTGAGCCTATAGTACAGAACCAAAGAAAGTCATCCAGTTATACTGTCCAGAGAAATGGAGGTACCATTCATAGTAGATCATAGTTGGAGAATAGTTTTCTAAAGGACAATGGCAAAGCAAGCCATGTCATATGAGGAAGAAATAAAAGGAATAGGGATGAAGAGGCATGGACAGACATAACAGCTCTGGTAAAATATTTAAAGGGATTTGTGAAGGCTGAGAACTTCTGGGTTTCTGGTCAAACATATAATAATAATGACGATAACAATAGCAAACACTGACATGGCTATTGTTACGTGCCAGACATTGTTCCAGGTGCCTTTCATTTAAATCTTAAAGCAACTCTACGAGGTAGGTGCTATTAATAGTTCCATTTCATGTCAGAGGAAAATTAATACACAGAAAGATAAAGTTATTTTCCCAAGGTAACACAGTCAGTGGCAAAGCTGGGAGTTGAATGCTTGTGGTTGGATTCTGGAGCCTCTGCTCCTATTGGCTATGCTGGTGGATTTCAGCTCAGTGTGATGAAGCACTTTTGACAGGGGTACCTGTACACAAATGTTCAAGATCATCCATTTGCTCCCTCACACAGGTGGTATTTATATAGCGGCTATAAGAACACACTGACATTGGATAAGTTTGAACTCGGTGACTGCTGAAAGTCTTACAGCTCTGTGGTGCCATTCCAAAAGTATGAATTCACTTCCATGGTCCCTTTTATCTTCAGATTCTATAATTCTTTTTTAATTTTTAAGAAAATTTTCACAATGTACCTCTGTGATGGCACTCTACACAGAGAGAAGTACTCAACAAAACTTTTGATCAGTAGCTTGAGTTGATACCATTTTGCAGCTAGAAAATTCAAGGTTAAACAGCTCATTATAATGGTGTTAAATTTATAATCAGGGGTAACGAGTGGAGTACTACTGAAGTAGTGTTACAAGCCAAATGACCTGTCGGTCCAGATCCTACTATTCGGTTGGCCAAAGAGTTCATTTGCGCTTTTTGTCTAAAGTGTGAATAGATTCCTTATTAGCAAACCACATTCCAAGAGAAGCAACATGGGTTTGCCGTTCATATACTCATTACTTGTATGATACTAAATATCCCATCATGTATTCAGTGTAAATTGGTCTCAGAATAGGTAGTGCCCTTTGGCTCTTGGCAAAAGCAAATGAAAATTGTCTCTGGAGAAGTCACTTTCATTCTAGGGCTCAGTATCTCCAGAAAATATTTTTAAGGTTATTATAGTTCATAGTAAAGAGAATTAAGCCCACAAGAAACTAAAGTGAGTGAGAACCAGCAGAAATAGCAGACCCGCAATAATTTCTTATCTTGGAATCATTAGAAAGAGAGGATTTTTTTAAAACTATGTATATACTCTGTCAAAAAAATAAGAAACAACATTGAAAAATATCTTTAGGGAATCACAGACTTTAGAAGTGACCTTAAAAATGACCAAATAGGGCTCCCCCGGGCAGCTGATGTGAACCTGGTCTCCTCAGGACCCGCTGGGGCTTTGGCTTCTGGAACACATGGGGCTGAGTCCATGCTGACAGCCCAGGGGCTTCAGGACAACACGGGGTCAAGTCCATGCTAATGGGAGCCAAGTCTCCTCAGGACTTGCTGGGGCTTTGGCTTTGGGACATTGTGGGGTCCAGTTCACGCTGACAGGAGCCCTGTCTCCTCAAGACTTGCCAGGAGGTGGTGCGGCTGAAGGAAAAGGTAATCCACAGGACTCAAGACATGGTAGCTACTAATATACTCTTCCCACAGTGCCTCTTAATACCATGTGGACTCCTACAAGGGAAATAAGTATCACAACTTTGGCTGAACTTGGTTTGGCCTTGTGGCTGACAGGGTCTTGGTGCTCCGGCCAGGTGTCAGGCCTGTGCCTCTGAGGTGGGAGAGCTGAGTTCAGGACATTGGTCCACCAGAGACCTCCTGGCTCCATGTAATATCAAACAGTGAAAGCCCTCTCAGAGATCTCCATCTCAACGCTAAGACCCAGCTCCACTCAACGAGCAGCAAGCTACAGTGCTGGACACCCTATGCCAAACAAGTAGCAAGACAGGAACACAACCCCACCCATTAGCAGAGAGGCTGCCTAAAATCATAACAAGGTCACAGGCACCCCAAAACACACCACCGGGCACGGTCCTGCCCACCAGAAAGACAAGATCCAGCCTCATCCACCAGAACACAGGCACCAGTCCCCTCCACCAGGAAGCCTACACAAGCCACTGAACCAACCTGAGCCACTGGGGGCAGACACCAAAAACAAAAGGAACTACGAACCTGCAACCTGTGAAAAGGAGACCCCAAATACAGTAAGTCAAGCAAAATGAGAAGACAGAGAAACACACAGCAGATGAAGGAGCATGGTAAAACCCACCAGACCAAACAAATGAAGAGGAAATAGGCAGTCTAGCTGAAAAAGAATTCAGAGTAATGAGAGTAAAGATGATCCAAAATCTTGGAAATAGAATGGAGAAAATACAAGAAACTTTTAACAAGGACCTAGAAGAACTAAAGAGCAAACAAACAATGATGAACAACACAATACATGAAATTTAAAATTCTCTAGAAGGAACCAATAGCAGAATAACTGAGGCAGAAGAATGGATAAGTGACCTGGAAGATAAAATAGTGGAAATAACTACTGCAGAGGAGAATAAAGAAAAAAGAATTGAGGACAGTCTCAGAGACCTCTGGGACAACATTAAACGCACCAACATTCGAATTATAGGGGTCCCAGAAGAAGAAGAGAAAAAGGGACTGAGAAAATATTTGAAGAGATTATTTATAGTTGAAAACTTCCCCAATATGGGAAAAGAAATAGTCAATCAAGTCCAGGAAGCACAGAGTCCCATACGGGATAAATCCAAGGAGAAACACGTCAAGACACATATTAAGCAAACTATCAACAATTAAATGCAAAGAAAAAATATTAAAAGCAGCAAGAGAAAAGCAACAAATAACATACAAGGGAATCCCCATAAGGTTAACAGCTAGCTGATCCTTCAACAGAAACTCTGCAAGCCAGAAGGGAGTGGCAAGACATGTTTAAAGTGATGAAAGGGAAAAAGCTACAACCAAGATTACTCTACCCAGAAAGGATCGCATTCAGATTCGACAGAGAAATTAAAACCTTTACAGACAAGCAAAAGCTAAGAGAATTCAGCACCACCAAACCAGCTATACAACAAATGCTACAGGAACTTCTCTAGGCAGGAAACACAAGAGAAGGAAAAGACCTACAATAACAAACCCCAAACAATTAAGAAAATGGTAATAGGAACATACATATCGATAATTACCTTAAATGTAAATGCTCCAACCAAAAGACATAGACTGGCTGAATGGATACAAAAACAAGACCCGTATATATGCTGTCTACATGAGACCCACATCAGACCTAGGGACACATACAGACTGAAAGTGAGGGGATGGAAAAGATATTCCATGCAAATGGAAATCAAAAGAAAGCTGGAGTAGCAATTCTCATATCAGACAAAATAGACTTTAAAATGAAGACTATTACAAGAGACAGAGAAGGACACTACACAGTGATCAAGGGATCAATCCAAGAAGAAGATATAACAATTGTAAATATTTATGCATCCAACATAGGAGCACCCCAATACATAAGGCAAATGCTAACAGCCATAAAAGGGGCAATCGACAGTAACACAATCATAGTAGGGGACTTTAACACCCCACTTTCACCAATGGACAGATCATCCAAAATGAAAATAAATAAGGAAACACAAGCTTTAAATGATACATTAAACAAGATGGACTTAATTGATACTTATAGGATATTCCATCCAAAAACAACAGAATACACATTCTTCTCAAGTGCTCATGGAACATCCTCCAGGATAGATCATATCTTGGGTCACAAATCAAGCCTTGGTAAATTTTTTAAAATTGCAATCGTATCACGCATCTTTTCCAACCACAGTGCTATGAGACTAGATATCAATTACAGGAAAAGATCTGTAAAAACTACAAACACATGGAGGCTAAACAATACACTACTTAATAACCAAGAGATCACTGAAGAAATCAAAGAGGAAATCAAAAAATACCTAGAAACAAATGACAATGAAAACAAGACAACCCAAAACCTATGGAATGCAGCAAAAGCAGTTCTAAGAGGAAAGTTTATAGCAATACATTCCTACCTCAAGAAACAAGAACCATCTCAAATAAACAATCTAACCTTACACCTAATGCAGTTACAGAAGGAAGAACCAAAAAACCCCAAAGTTAACAGAAGGAAAGAAATCATAAAGATCAGATGAGAAATAAATGAAAAAGAAATGAAGGAAACAGTAGCAAAGATCAATAAAACTAAAAGCTGGTTCTTTGAGAAGATAAACAAAATCGATAAACCATTAGCCAGACTCATCAAGAGAAAAAGAGAGAAGACTCAAATCTATAGAATTAGAAATGAAAAAGGAGAAGTAACAACTGACACTGCAGAAATACAAAGGATCATGAGAGATTACTACAAGCAACTCTATGCCAATAAAATGGACAACCTGGAAGAAATGGACAAATTCTTAGAAAAGCACAACCTTCCAAGACTGAACCAGGAAGAAATAGAAAATATAAACAGACCAGTCACAAGCACTGAAATTGAGACTGTGATTAAAAATCTTCCAACAAACAAAAGTCCAGGACCAGATGGCTTCACAGGAGAATTCTGTCAAACATTTAGAGAAGAGCTAACACCTATCCTTCTCAAACTCTTCCAAAATATAGCAGAGGGAGGAACACTCCCAAACTCATTCTATGAGGCCACCATCACCATGATACCAAAACCAGACAAAGACATCACAAAGAAAGAAAACTACAGGCCAATATCACTGATGAACATAGATGCGAAAATCCTCAACAAAATACTAGCAAACAGAATCCAACAGCACATTAAAAGGATCATACACCATGATCAAGTGGGGTTTATTCCAGGAATGCAAGGATTCTTCAATATACGCAAATCAATCAATGTGATACACCATATTAACAAATTGAAGGAGAAAAACCATGTGATCATCTCAATAGATGCAGAAAAAGCTTTCAACAAAATCCAACACCCATTTATCATAAAAACCCTCCAGAAGTAGGCACAGAGGGAACTTACCTCAACATAATAAAGGCCATATATGACAAACCCACAGGCAACATCGTTCTCAGTGGTGAAAAACTGAAACCATTTTCTCTGAGGTCAGGAACAAGACAAAGATTTCCACTCTCACCACTCTTATTCAACATAGTTTTGGAAGTCCTAGCCACTGCAATCAGAGAAGAAAAAGAAATAAAAGGAATCCAAATCAGAAAAGAAGAAGTAAAGCTGTCACTGTTTGCAGATGACATGATACTATACATAGAGAATCCTAAACATGCTACCAGAAAACTACTAGTGCTAAGCAATTAATTTGGTAAAGCAACAGCATACAAAATTAATGCACTAATGATGAAAAATCTGAAACAGAAATTAAGGAAACACTCCCATTTACCATTGCAACAAAAAGAATAAAATACCTAGGAATAAACCTACCTAAGGAGACAAAAGACCTGTATGCAGAAAACCATAAGACACTGATGAAAGAAATTAAAGACGATACAGACAGATGGAGAGATATACCATGTTCTTGGATTGGAAGAATCAACATTGTGAAAATGACTCTACTACCCAAAGCAATCTACAGATTCAGTGCAATCCCTATCAAACTACCAATGGCATTTTTCACAGAGCTAGAACAAAAAATTTCACAATTTGTATGGAAACACAAAAGACCCCTGAATAGCCAAAGCTATCTTGAGAAAGAAAAACGGAGTTGGAGGAATCAGGCTCCTGGACTTCAGACTATACTACAAAGCTACGGTAATCAAGACAGTATGGTACTGGCACAAAAACAGAAATATAGATCAATGGAACAGGATAGAAAGCCCAGAGATAAACCCATGCAGATATGGTTACCTTATTTTTGATAAAGGAGGCAAGACTATACAATGGAGAAAAGACAGTCACTTCAATAAATGGTGCTGGGAAACCTGGACAGCTACGTGTCAAAGAATGAAATTAGAACACTCCCTAACACCATACACAAAAATAAACTCAAAATGGATTAAAGACCTAAATGTAAGGCCAGACACTCTAAAACTCTTAGAGGAAAACATAGACAGAACACTCTATGACATAAATCACAGCAGGATCCTTTTTGACCCAGCTCATAGAGAAATGGAAATAAAAACAAAGATAAACAAATGGGACGTAATGAAACTTAAAAGCTTTTGCACAGCAAAGGAAAGCATAAACAAGACCAAAAGGCAACCCTCAGAATGGGAGAAAATATTTGAAAATGAAGCAACTGACGGAGGATTAATCTCCAAAATTTACAAGCAGCTCATGCATCTCAATATCAAAAAAACAAACAACCCAATCCAAAAATGGGCAGAAGACCTAAATAGACATTTCTCCAATGAAGACATACAGATTGCCAACAAACACATGAAAGGATGCTCAACATCACTAATCATTAGAGAAATGCAAATCAAAACTACAATGAGGCATCACCTCACACCAGTCAGAATGGCCATCATCAAAAAATCTACAAACAATAAATGCTGGAGAGGGTGTGGAGGAAAGGGAACCCTCTTGCACTGTTGGTGGGAATGTAAATTGATACAGCCACTATGGAGAACAGTATGGAGGTTCCTTAAAAAACTAAAAATAGAACTACCATACGACCCAGCAATCCCACTACTGGGCATATACCCTGAGAAAACCATAATTCAAAAAGAGTCATGTACCACAATGTTCATTGCAGCTCTATTTACAATAGCCAGGACATGGAAGCAATCTGTGTCCATCGACAGATGAATGGATAAAGAAGATGTGGCACATATATACAATGGAATATTACTCAGCCATAAAAAGAAACAAAATGGAGTTATTTGTAGTGAGGTGGATGGAGTTAGAGTCTGTCATACAGAGTGAAGTAAGTGAGAAAGAGAAAAACAAATACAGTATGCTAACACATATATATGGAATCTAAGGGGAAAAAAAAAAGGTCATGAAGAACCTAGTGGCAAGACGGGAATAAAGACACAGACCTACTAGAGAATGGACTTGAGGATATGGGGAGGGGGTGGGGTAAGATGTGACAAAGAGAGAGAGTGGCATGGACATATATACACTACCAAACGTAAAATAGATAGCTAGTGGGAAGCAGCCGCATAGCACAGGGAGATCAGCTTGGTGCTTTGTGACCACCTAGAGGTGTGGGATAGGGAGGGTGGGAGGGAGACACAAGAGGGAGGAGATATGGGGATATATGTATATGTATAGCTGATTCACTTTGTTATAAAGCAGAAACTAACACACCATTGTTAAGCAATTATACTCCAATAAAGATGTTAAAAAAAATGACCAAATACAACCTGTAGATACTAAAAAGTACAATAATCAAAATTGAAAACTTAATGTATGGACTTACAGTAGACTGGATGCTGCTAAAGAGAGAACTAGATACCCAGGCAGTAGGGCAGAAGGAAGTATTGGGAATGAAGCAGAGAAAGACCAAAAATAGAGGAACACTAAGGAAAGCCTGTTCAGAGAAATGGAGGTTAGATTGAGAAAGTCTACCATTTACCTAATAGGTTTCTGTAAGCAGAGGAGAGGGGGAATGGAGAAGAGGCAGTATTTGTTGAGATCATGAGTGAGAAGATTCCAGAGCTGACTAAAGAGTCTAACCCACAGGTTCATGAAGCCCCGTGAATCCTAAAAAGTATCAATAAAATCCTAGAAGTACAGTACAAGACAGGAAAAGGACACATGACCTTCAGGGGACCAACAGCTTCACAGCTGACTTGTCAACAGTTAGCAGCAGAGAAAGTGAGATAAAGGTGGAATGATATTTCAGTGTGCTGAAACAAAATCAAAACAAACAAAACAAAACACAACAAAAACAAAAACAAAAAAAACCCTTTCAATCTAAAAATCTATACCCAATGAGGATAGCTATCAAGAATGTGCATAGAAAAAGAGACTTTCAGGCAAACAGAATCTGAGAAATTTGCCATCAACAGACACTTAACAAAAGGAAATACTGAAGGATACACTTTGGCAGAACTGATCCCAGATGGGAGATTTGAGATGAAGGACACAATGAGAAACAAAGCCCCCTAAAGTGGTCAATATATGGGTCAATCTAACAGTATAAAAACACGAAACATGGTCTTGTAGGGTTAAAAGCAACATATAATTAAAATGTTGAGTGTGGTAACATACCAATCAAGTGATGGATAAATAATATTTTGAATTTTCTAAAATCATTGTACTCGCTGGGAAGAATGGTATTTATTAAACTTAGACTCTGAAAGAGAGAACTACAGACAGACAGACAGACAGACAGAGAGACAGAAAAGCAGCAGGCCACCATGAAAACAGCACTAGACCAGGAGGTTTGGATGCTAGTATCAGCTCTGCTGCCAGAGAGTTGTCTGGCCTTTGAAAAAGCCACTTCTATCATCTACATCTCAGCTGTCTTGTCTATAAAATGAAGCTGTGGGACCAGATGAATTGTAAAGCCTCTTCATTATGATTCTATGAAACACTGAGAAACAGATTCACTAGAAAAAAAGGGAGCAATAGTTCCTTGAGTTGTTTTTTTTTTCTTTTTCTCCTTTGAAATTTTATCAATAAACGCTTGCATTTTACTTCTGGCTAACTTTTATATATCTGTTCCAAAACTGGAGCTAAATATAGTCTCTCCCAGATGTGTATTTTGCTTTACTTTTTCCGTTTGTTTGTTTTGCTTTGCTTTCTTGTCATCTAGTAGCCAAACAGAGTAATAGCAGTTTCCCAAAGCTTTAGGGGTAGGTGGCTTGTGTAGATGCTGGGGGGACATTTGCAGAAACAGCCTGTGAAGAGTGGGCCTCACTGTGCCACTATTGATCTTTCTTTCTTCCTTTAACGCGTTACCTGAGCTGACGTTTGCCTCCTTTACTTTCTTACCTTCTCTCCTGGCATTCTTCGGCCTCCTGTCTTTGCAGGCTAATAATAAGCCTGAGATTGAAGCGGCCCTCTTCCTAGACTGGATGAGACTGGAACCCCAGTCCATGGTATGGCTGCCCGTCCTGCACAGAGTGGCTGCTGCGGAGACTGCCAAGCATCAGGCCAAGTGTAACATCTGCAAGGAGTGTCCGATCATCGGCTTCAGGTATGAGGAACGCCCCCAAATGTCATTTTATTTGATCATTTCTCACCTTTTTATGACTTGATCTTTTATCTCCTCTACCAGTTGCTGTTAGTGTGGTCCTCTGCACAGTGGGAGAGGAGGTGATCAGGCTGGAGCACTGATCACTCCTGTCACTCCCCGGATCACTGGGTCGTTTTAGTGGATCTGCCTCATTAGGCAGGCGTCCTTCTCAGCCTTCACTCTTCAGCTCTGCAGAGCCATGTTCTTGGTCGATCGGGACTGACCGCCTGTCTCCACCAAGATATTTGTCCATTAAGTATATACAGATTAACTGTACCTCCTCTTTCCTCAAACCAAAACATTTTGATCATCTCTTTCTTTTTTTCCATGGTCTTTTCTGTTTATAGAAACTCTCCAAGAATCAGTTATAAAACTAAGGGATGATTCTGTTTCGGGAGACCTGTCATGGTAGCTCAGTCTCTTAATCAGTTTGCACCACTGTTCTTGCCCTAAAGTAACAAGAATTGTTTCGAGCACCCTAGAACATACTTCTTTATCTGTGAATCCGATTGCGCTCTTTTCATAGTATCCTAATGAACTTCTGAGGGAATATAAAGTGTGCAAGTAAATGAAAGATTCACAAAGCAGCTAAAAAAAGAAAACGTTCCTTATAAATTGAAAAGTGAAAGTGGTAGGAAACATCGCAGGTTATTATTCTGATATTCCTGAAATGTCCCAGAAAACGATTGGCTCTTAAATCTTCAGTCTTGTTGACCTGTTTGGGGAGACAGGATATTTTTAAATGAATTAATCTTATTGAACAATAATCCCAAATCCAGATTCTGAAATGATGATGTATTTAAACATCTGGATCAACATCAAGGTTCCCATAGCAACGAATAAGCCGTCAAGTTGCAAACTAGCTATATCATCTATGCCTGTTCAGAATCCACTTATCAGCTAAGTAGACACTCATTTCTGGTTAAGCTTAGACTTGTTTCATTACTTTGTTTCCTAATAACTGCTTTGTACCATTTGTGTGCTTTTCATTCACTGTGCTCCTTTACCATTGGTGTTTGTCCTTCCATACTTCATGCTGTTTACAAAGAGGTTTTACAGAAACCTTCAGAGGTTTCTAAAGCCTAGATAGACAACATCGAGTAGGCAGTGCTTGCACAGGACACCTTTTTTCCTTCCTGGTTTTGGCAGGTAAGAGTGATGCTGGGGGGCGGGGGGCGGGGCTCCATTGCATTTCTTACCTTTCTTTTCTTAGCTTCCTTCGCTGGTAAGATTTGTATACTGGGGGAAGTTTTATAAAATGAAAAAGGAGAATGCTTTGGAGGATCAAAGAGAGCATTTTCACATTCCATTCTTTTGCCCTTATGAAAGTAGATTATTTTAGGAATGAGCACTTCTCTTTCCTCCTTTCCCCCACTCTCAGAAGATGGTTGGGATCTAAAAACAGTAGCTTTTTTTCCCACATTCCCATATGTGACATAAGGAATATGTTTATTTTAATTGGCTAAGATTCTTATCTGAGAAAGCACAAGGCAGGGCTGGTATGAAACGAAGAATACAGTATTCTGAGAATGGGGGGGAAATGTACCATGTAGTACTTACATCTCACCCAAAATGTGTCTTTTCTTGGGGCTTCCATTATCATGTGGAGGTAATGAGATGAGGGATTTCTGAAGAGAGACAGATAAAAGAGATTATCCAAGTAACAATCTGAAGATGAGTCATCTCAGTCAATCAGAAAATGTAATTAAAGCAAGATTTGGTTTAATTGAGAGTTCTTGTTTAATTTTCTTTTGTCTTATGAAATTGCTTTATCTTTATAATTTTTTTTTTGAAAATAATTCCCTCAGAAAACTTTTGTGCCTTTTTGATGGGTATGGGAGCCCGCAATGCATCAATCTATCCTTTCTGGAAGTTCTTTCAAATTCTAGTATCTGGTCTTCAAAAGCCTGGAAGTTTGCCACTATCTTCCTACTTAATCTGAAAGAGTTCCTAGTGGAGTTTAAATAAGAGCTGAGTTTTTCTCCCCTCCCTCCAAATGTTTATAGGATAATCTTTCTGCCAAAATATTTTGATACTGTAGGAGAAGCACCAGAGAAATCTGGAAGTAGGAAGTTAATCACTTACCTTGTGGGATTAATGAACCCTGCATTCTGTTTCCAGAATTAAGACAGTGTGGAAGGAGGTTTATTAAAGAGTGTTCTTTGGGAATTTGATTTGAAGAAATACATATATGTTTGTTTTTGTTCTTTACCAGGTACAGGAGTCTAAAGCACTTTAATTATGACATCTGCCAAAGTTGCTTTTTTTCTGGTCGCGTTGCAAAAGGCCACAAAATGCACTACCCCATGGTGGAATATTGCACTCCGGTAAGTTAGATTCCTCCCTGACGTGACTTAGTTCACCTGGAAGAAGTTTCAGTTTTGTACAGTCTTGCAGATCATGTGTCACGCTGTGATTTGTAAGTTCCCCAGATGTTGCCCAGCTAAAGTGGCTCCAAATTGTAGACTCCGGGATTTACCTCATCCCTAGTGCGATGCCTGGCACATGTGGACTGTCGTAGACACTCAACACATATTGTTGGGTGAATCAATAGGTTTTTCTTCTGTTTTCGTGGGTTGTAGGGAAGACATTTTCACGTTTATTTTGCACATCCCTAGCGGCTGTGTGCAGAGGTGTTACGGCCATGGGGCACGTTGGGTATGGGGGGCGGGTAATATAGGTTCCTTAAAATTCGCAATCCACCACTTAAATTAATCTTGCTCACACTTACCAACTAAATGCTAGGCGTTTACCTTTTAAACTACTCTGTGTGAGATAGGTATTATTTTTATCCCCTTTTTATAGTTGAGGACTCTGAGATCCTAAGGTTAAAAAAGCTTGCCCAAGGTTCTATAATTAAGAGCTGGAGTCTTCTCCTAAGATGTTGTTTTGGGAAAATGCTCAGTGGCCAGCAGGACTTGGAAAAATCACTGGTGAAATGGAAAGGGCCTGGACTTGGTGGACGCAGACCTGGGTGTAAATCTTTTATTCCGTAAACACTAGCTGCTTGCTATTCAAAGTGTGATCTGTGGACCAGCAGCATTGGTGTCACCTGGGAGCTTATTAGGAATGCAAGAACCTCGGGGCCCACCTTGGACTTTCTAAATCAAAGCCTGCATTTTAGCAAGGTCTGCTGGTGGTATCCAACACATCAAAGTTTGAGAAGCTCTGCTTTAGAGCTTTTGTCTCTTCCATCTTCAGAGTGATTCTCCCAGTTATTTCATTGTCTTCCTCATTTTGATTCCTTTTGCAAAGGTATTCATTGATGGGGAATGTACCATGCTGTGAATAGAATGGTACTTAGTGGGTGAAATACTATAGCAATGTGGACAAAATCGTTTTAAAACTACTGTAAAGTGTGGCAAAACGGACGGTCAACTTTCTGACTTCCAGACTTCCATAAATTACCATTTGTTGGGTAGCCTAGTAGTTGGTATACTTCATTTATTCATCATCACAACCTGTTGAGGTGTTGCCCCGATTTTATAGGTGATTGGAGCCTTGGATAGGTAAATAACTCACCCAGGTTAACCCCATTAGTAAATGGCAGGTCTGGTTTCAAAACCGTGTTTTCATGTGATTCCAAAGCCTTTGCTCTCAACTCCTACTGCTCTTAATTATAATAAAACAAGCGCTCCGAGGCAGAGCCCTGGAATTGTGCTTTCTCTTGAGATTATACCCCCTCCCCAAGTCTGATGTCAGCATGGTTTCCCTTTCAGACTACATCGGGAGAAGATGTTCGAGACTTTGCCAAGGTACTGAAAAACAAATTTCGAACCAAAAGGTATTTTGCGAAGCATCCCCGAATGGGCTACCTGCCAGTGCAGACGGTCTTAGAGGGGGACAACATGGAAACGTGAGTAGTGGCCAAAGCAAACCAGCCTCTCAGTTGACGTATCTTTGAGCTCCTCTCAGCTGAATACCTTCCTTCACTCCCAAATGCAAACAGTCTCTCCTATTTCTTTCTTTAGATTTACTGTATCTAAAAAGAGAAAAGCAAGCTGATGTTCAGTCGCCATTTTCCATGTCAATTGTCCCATGACAATGACCTCTTCCAAAAGTTAAACTTTATCTCACAGGGAGTAAACCACCACGTTCCGGCTCCTAATTACCTCACAAGGCTTGCAAGAGATGTGGGACTGTTTACAAATGAGTGATTCCAAGATTTCATTTTGATTTTCCTCCCTTACAAATCAGTAGGCGTGTGTCTTTTTTGTATCTGATTGTGTGGTCGTACCTAGTCACGTTTTTCTACTTGAAAAAAAATATAGTCACAGGAAATTTCTTCACAGTAAGTAGTTATGATTCTCTAGATCAAAATGATGATGTCTTCACCTCTTTTGAACCTTCTCTTCTTTTTTCCATAACTCTGATGGCAATCGCACAACTGGTTTTCTTTTAATTCACTTTTCACCTTTGTCTGGCCGTTGCTTTCCATGGTTCATACTTGATTGGACTTCATTTATTTTGACCTTTCAGTGATTTTGTGTGTGTGTGTGTGGCTGAGTTTGCCTGTGTCTCTCTTCACCGCCTCATTTTTTGTTTTGCAGTCCTGTTGCTCTGATCAACTTCTGGCCGCTAGATTCTGCGTGAGTACTTCCACGGAAGGGTGCTGCTACCACCAACACATTCGCTTGCTTGATTTTTTTAAATTTTTGTTCTGTTTGTTTTGTTTAAAGACACTTTAATTTCCCTTCCTTCATTTCAAAAATGTTTCCCTTGATAAGAGTTTGAGGGTGCCATCCACCACAGATCAGGAGAATCAGTGAGGTTTTTAGGTCCCCACTTGGTCAAATGTAAACCAGCAGAAATCCTGGCCTGGAGTTCAAATTAACATCAAAGAAATTGTTGGGTTGTTAGTTATAATCCTGGGAGACATGTTTATATATTCTTTCATTATAAGCAGGGAAGAGCCTTCTGATTACATAATAACATTCTTTAGCCATATTTCTAGAGATTCAATGCTTTAGGACCTTCAAAAGGATGATGGTTTACTCTTTAGGGCCTGTTATAAGTGGACTATTTAAAATCAAAATTGGTTTCATGGTATGATGTTGAGTATGGTTGAATAATTTCAATTAGACATGTGGACTTTTTATCAGGTAATGCCATGCTATTTGACCAGTGTTTATATACATGAGTTTCTCAATTTTGACCTAAACTCACTTTGCTCTCTTCTCCAAGCTAAATACCCAGCTCATAAACACACATTTACACTGGAAAGAAGGTGTACTGTAGTCTTTGTTATTATTATTGGTGTATATTATTAATACTACTAATACTAGATATTAACAGATAATTGATTTATCTCAGAGTTTATAATGTCATCAGAAAACTCCTTTTAGAGTCCGTGATTTAAATATCAGCAAACAAAGTGTGCATTGTTTTAAAGTTATATTGTGTGGGGTTTTTATAACAAAATTTCGGTATTTCAAAGTGTACTTTATTAAAATATTTATTTAAAGTCAGACAGCTCTATTATATATAAGAGGGAAATGACCAATTTGGAAGACGGGCTTATATAAGAATTCAATTTATTTTTATTGGGTCTTTTTTATTCCACCATGTAATTTAATTTAAAGTAGGTCTTTTTTTAAAAAAACGTCCTGTAGTGATAAATGCAAACTATTAATTGAAGTTTATTTTAAGTCTTTAATGGCCTAAAGGAAGTATAACACTCCTTTCTTTTGTAAAGCTGCATTATTGTGCCCTTTAATTTTGAGATATGGTAGCTATACCCGATTTCTTTAATCATCATGCTTAAACAACTTGGGGAGTTATTTAGATTCAGTTATGTTCCTTGCTGTTGGTAATTATTTTCCCTATCCCAGGTAGTCTATTTGTTTATAGAAGGTAAAGCCTTTCATAAATAAAAAAAAAATTTAATTGATATACTGAAATTCTCAGCTTGATTGGATCCTAGTAAGCAAATAGAACTTATTCCAACACAAAGTAAATCTAACCAGCTGACAAATCCAAAGGAAAAATATGCTAAAGGTTAATGTCTTAAAACACATAGAGGTAGCACAACATAATAAAGAATAACTAACTAGAGGAAGAAGTTTACTGTATACATAAGCTAATGAGAAAAATTCATGACAGTTTAATATAACTTATTTTAAGTAGAGGGTGTTTGTCTTTCTTAAATTTTGAAGAACTTTAAAATTAATAACATTGTTTTAAAAAATATCTTCTCTAACAACTGAAACCTATCCCTACTTAGCCTTTTTATAAAAAAGTATGCTAGATTATTCAGAAATAGTGGGAAATTCTAACTTTGAGGAAGAAAACAACCCCAGCAGGCTAAAGTCCCTGTAATACCAACAATTTTATTAAAGTCTCTACTCATGGGATGGTAAATAATTTATAAAATGAATTGTAAAGCTATTCTATTCAGGCAGAAGAGCCAGGTCCTAAGGTGTTTTATTTTGCAGGAATTCTATCCAATGTTAACAAATCCTATGACGATGACAGCATTTAATCCATTCAATATGGATCACAGAATTTGAAAGTTTACTGAGATACAGATCTTTTGTTTTTCCTTAGAAAAAAACCCTTATTTGCCTGCATTTGTCATTTTATTTGAAAGTAAACCTAGCATAAACCTTTTATATTGTTTGTCCACAAATGAGACAGCCAAACAATATTCTTTGAGCTATTCTGCTTTGAAAACTTATTAATGGAGTTGTCACAAAAGAGAAAATGGTGGTGGGTGGGATGGAATTGGCCATTAGCAATAATAGGAATAGTAGGAATAATCCTTTTGGGGGTATATCATTTTGTATTTAGGAAGTGAGAAGGGAGAACAGTATTCTTACCTTCTCTTGGAAAAGCGTTTTAGAAGGCTTTGCATTTAGTGTTGTTTCTGGACTAAGTAGTTTTGTACTTTTACTAATTCTTGATTTTTAAATGATTCTTCTCTGACCAGTATTCCCTTTTGGCTCATTTTCTGGTTTAATAAGTACCTCCGTTAGTGGATATCTATATTTTTTAGATTGCTTGGTTATTATGAGTTCTTGAGCTTATGCATGCTGTCTTAGGTGCTATGTACATTAATAAGAAAAATAACATGGAAGTATCCTCAAGGCTAAGAATTAAAGCTCTGCATAGGATTTTCTGTTTAAGATTTTATTAAAGTATTTTGCATTTACATGCCTAGCTTTCTCGGTGTAGTTATGCTCCAAGGTCTCATGTTTTCCTTCTTCTCTACACTACCAAGGTAGCAACTGTTACAAGGGGAAACACTAATATATTTTCCTCGATGGTGGGCTTTTAGCTTATAAGAAGTATGTAATCGAAAGACTGGTCTGTTCCAGAAGATAGGGCTTATAAACTAAGTAATCCAGGTACTCAGTTATCTTGACCTGCAGTGAATATTTCAAAACAAACCTTAGCACTTTTTTAATAATGGGCTGTTCCAGGATTCTAAGAAATTAGCAGATTATCTCCAAAACTAGAATGAAGATTCACCTGGAAATCTTTGGATCTGCCTAGTAAATTGGGTAGTCATCCTTTTGTTTCCTCATGACAGTTTAAGCATCTTCGTAATTCATTCCAAATTTGATTATGGTGACACTTGACCTAGACAACTTTGGTTTCATAAATAAGACATTTATCTCTCAGGCAAGACTTCAGTTCCCTGGTTATTTGCTGTAGTGTGCTGTAATCATCTTATGACTGTGTGTCTTCTTTAAGAAATATAGATTTCTAGCACATTTCCTATGTAAGCCTAGGTAACTACATGTTTCTCTTTCTTTCTTCTTTTTTTTTTTAATGTAAGAAAAAACAGACATATTCTTCTTAGTGTCCTGACCAAGTCCTTGAATGCTGCTTAGACATTGGACTAAACTAATCCTTACTGAATAGGTTTCTGTTGACTTTTGGATTCATGCCTTTACCTAAGGGCTTTCTGTGTCAGGAGAGAAATGGAAGCGACCTTTTGTCCTATTCCAGTTAAAACAAAAAAGCCCAAGCCCAAACTGGTTTTCAGGACAGATGGATTTTTTCCTAAGGTTAATCTAAAAGATACTATAAAAACTTCAATGATAATTAATAGATCAGATATGAAAAGGTGAAAACATGTCAACCCTACCAAAATTCTCGTCTGTGAAGCCAAACAAAGTAGGTTTTTATACCCCCAAAGTAAATAGACTATACCTGCTAATCCTCCTCTCTTGTTTTCCCCTCTGTATATTAGCACACAGTATCCCTAATAAGAAATATTTCAGATATTGACATTCTATTGAAGTTAGTCATTCTTTTTAAAACATCACATTATAATTTAGGGCCATTTAGTTTTGCTTTATGAAGTAGTAATATAGTCCTGCTGCTAAATTGGTAGATATATTCCTTCTTTACAAAATTGCACAAACCAAGACATCTTGATACGTGGAATCTTAAGTAGTCATGGACTGGAGTGGCCTCTTTGGAACTAATATTGTTAACTGCAAACTTACTAGGCAAATGTACAGTTTCCATTCAATAAGAAGGCAGCTAATAAATGGCACAGGTGTAAACTGTTTAAAATTTTAAACCGCATACTGCTGACACAATTTCAGAACTCTAGGATATGAGACATTACAAGACAGGAGGACAAAATGTCACTTAGAGATTGTCTCCCCCGACCTTTTCTATAATTGAAACTTTCCAGAGAAGTTTTTGATCTCTCTTTATGGCTCTTGAGAAAAGCAGAAATATGAGAAATCATCTCTCAAACCTGGATTCTAAATACTTGATGATATCTAAGATACAGGAACAGCTAAATGTGTACATTATCCATAGTATTAGAACAAAAGCATTCTAGGCCATGTATATAACATAACTGTGTGGTGGGGTTTTTTTCTCCATTAATGGATGGTATCTGTGACTAATAACATTTTCTGCCTTATAGGCCTGCCTCGTCCCCTCAGCTTTCACACGATGATACTCATTCACGCATTGAACATTATGCTAGCAGGTATGAGACTAGTTGAATGCCAGGCAAATATTGATTGAAATAACTAACCAAGGAAAGCTAACCTATATTAATTTTAAACAAATCTTTTCTTTTTCCCCAATCTTGTCTGATTTCTACTAATCAGCTTGCCCTCTAACGTGCATGCCGTTCCACTGCATGTTGTTTTTGGACACCAATGAGAGCATCAGCCCACAATAGTCTCCCCTAACCCAGGCCTTTAAACATTCCTGATAGCTTTGTTATGTTTTATATACTGAGCACGTTTAATCAATTGACTTAGAAATCATCTAACCTTCTTAGAAAACTGCTAGACCAGACATAAGTATATGAAGAAATTATACTGTGTTATATGGAGACTGTGAAAGCACTGGCTTTCCATTTCTGTGTGTATTTTACATAATACGCTGTAAAGAAGAGAATCACTCATTTTCCTAATCCCTGGACCTTTCTGTCCCACTTCCTTTGTGTTTGAGGTAACTTTTATATCTAAAAACTAAATTGCTGATTGTAAGATATGCTTGTTAAATAAATCTGTAAGAGTTTGGTTCACTTTTAAGTTGTAAAAAGACTTTATTATTGTTTGAGGTGAAGGAGGTTTTTAAAGGTAAAAATTGGCAGAATGTATAGAGAGCTTACTGTGAATCTTATCTTTTATCAATAGTCTAACTGCTGAACATGTTTATCAACCGTAGGAAGTATTAACTAGCTATATATAATTCTGTCTTCAGTGGAAATCTTTAATTGTCTTAAGGAACACATGGGATAGCGTAAGGTACGGAGTGTATTTGTTGTTAGGGAAGCTTTTCTCGTGAAAACAAAGGCCTCTTCTCAGTGAAAGGAAGATCAATCTGTGAAGGAAAAAAATACAACTTCTCTTGTAATTTGCAGCGTAAATGTAAAGCTACTTAACTAGCTGTGGTCCACCACTCACTGCCTCAGACGGTTAGGCCAACACACACATCCTTTAATATGAAGGATTCCTTTCTCCTCTTGACATGATTTATCCTTTAGTTTTCAGGAATGTTCGATTAGGTCTTGAATAGATTCTAAGAAGTCACATAAGTTTTAATGAGCTTTTACGTTTTTTATCAGGCTAGCAGAAATGGAAAACAGCAATGGATCTTATCTAAATGATAGCATCTCTCCTAATGAGAGCATGTAAGTATCCTGTCTCTTTTTACAAAATGTTCCTGACCATGAAATTGCTTTGAGGGATTTAGAGGTAGGGTAGTGCAGAAGATAGGAATTAGCGTTTATATTCATTTGATCTTTCAAGGAGACTTTCATTTACTTTTTTTTCTCTAACTCTTGACAACCCGACACAGAATGAGCTCATCCAAATTGTGGCATTATTGGTATTCCAGATGTTCCAAAATGTTCCAAAACATTTTGCCTTATTCTTATTTAATGCCATACTACCACAAATTGCAGGGTCCCAAATACTTAAACTATATGAAATGTTTAATCTTTGACCAAACCTGCAGGATATTTAAAGGGATTAGGTATTAATTTTTAAAGTGATAGCTAAGTAGTGTTTTCTCCACTCGTGGGGAGTAGAACTATAATCTTGGTGTAGTTGCATTGGCATTCCCATATGGTAGGCTAGATGGGAATTTTCCTTTAGAGATCCTAACTAGTAGGTTTTTGTGATTTAGCGCCTTCAAGAGCTAAATAAAGTGAGGCTATCTTGTGAATTGTTTCAGAAGAAGAAGTACAAATTGAGGTCACGGTTTTGTAGTGGGATGATAAGCCAGGCCTGTCAAATTTAAGGAAGGCGAGAGAGCGGTGGCGGAGAACACAGCTATGGCAGGGAAACAGAGGCTTCGTTACAGAGTAGGGGAAGTATTCACAGTAAGGAGCACAAAGGAATCTTGCCATGAACCAAGAGGCTGAGGTGGAGGGAGCAGACTGAGAAGCAAATATGGAGGACAAAATAAGGATCTGCTAACTGAATAGATAATTTAGGGAGATGAAATCTAGTCAAGGTACAATAATGTTTTTAGTTTGATAAGTTATGGATGTCTCACCACTTTGTCATAGAGAATCTAGGCAAAGGGAAAATGGTAAATTTATCATATGTAGTTGGTGTGGCAACCCAAAGTCACACTCAGATGAGAAACAGGCTTTATAAGGATTAGACTGAAGGAAACAGTATCCAAGTGGCATTTATACATAACTGGTTATTGAAGACGTGAGACTAAGTCATCTCATCTGGTACATAAAGGTGATCAAGGTAATAATAAAGAATAAAGTCAACACTCAGCCATTCATATATGACTTAGTTACTGAAAAGAAAACAAAACAGCCTTTTCCCCCAAACATAACTATGGTGCATTCTCTTTCTTAACTGTGGGGGAAAGTATTAATAGTATTAATATATAAACTACTTTGACAGAAAAATATGTAACCAAAGAATCAACGAAATGTAAACAACCTGAATGATTTGCTTCTTTGGGTCACCGATTTGAATATTAGAAGCTCTAGCACATTCACAGTAATTCAAGTTGTATCTGTATAATAATGGCTGCCATTCATTGACTGCCTCAGAGAACAGTAAGAGAAGTTGAATTATAACTATATGTTGTAATTAAACATGGGAAGTCCTAGCAATCAAACTGCAGAATTTGGGAAGAGAGCTAACAAATTAGGTGGTCAAAACTGCTTTTGTTTTATTTTTAAACGAAATTTAGCTTTAGCTTATTCTGAGGACATAAAATCCATTTTGACTCAATGTTGGACGGTAATATCATGATATCTTAGGGGCAGATCTGGGGAAGTGGTTTGGTAGATTGGTTGACTTCACTTAAATGTTTGTTTTTAACACCCAAAAATTATTTTAATTTTAACTTACCAACCAATTATCTGACTTGATGGACCAAGATCATTTAAATTAGGAGGATTTTTTTCCCTAAGTATCTGAAATTTTTTCAACTCAGAGGACATAGAGTTGAGAAAAGGAAATTAAAGGGGTGTGGAGAGGGAAATATTAACATATCATCTTACTGATATGTAGCCGGAAGCAAAGGGCTTTAGCCTCTCACTAAGAACAGAATGAAGTTCTTATAACTCGGAGGTAACACAGGCTTTTCAGGAGCTGGGGGCGATGCATTTAGAAAATAATTTCTTCTGTGTATGAGAGAGTTCCTAGATATGAGGAAAGATTGCAGCTTCCTCCCAACATATAAGCCTTTGGCCTCTTTGTTCCCCAAGATTAGTCTTTAAAAGCTGCTCTGAGGAATGACTTGTTCAGTCCTCTTGTATTAGTCACCTTAATGGCTTTTTTTTTTCCCCTGCCAATTTTTGTTTTTCTATCTAAACAACAATTGAATGAAATAGTCATTTTTATCTGTAGTTTCATTATTGTTACCATCCTGCCTCTGTGGGGTTAATAAGTTGAAACTGGCTTACCAAAGCAACACTTTTCAGTTGCATTGCTTTCCACTTAAGAAAATATTTACTCTATTATTTTAAGGGCTTCAGTTTTTTCCTGGTCAGTATCAACAACACAGTGCGTGAGTGAACAGATTGTCTTGACAGGCTTGGTAGCAAAAGCATTATACAGCCATTATTACGTCTCTTAATATTTACTAACGACTGGTTAAACTGTCAACGTAGAGTCCCAGTATTACTGTAATTCTACCATTCATTTACCCATGTAAATAGGCCAACCAGATTCAATGGAAAATCTGAGCAAGAAACACTTGGAATTGTCACCCACGGGATGGTAGACCACAACTTCAAGAGTATCAAAATGTCTTTAAAAGCAGGAAAAAGGGTCTCATTAATTGTTAAGAGCAAATAACTGTTTCTATTTTAAAATACACACCCAAGTCCCTGACCCCCAAGGCAAAATAAGGGGGGAAAAAACCAAAACCTTTGATTTTATTTTCCAGAGATGATGAACATTTGTTAATCCAGCATTACTGCCAAAGTTTGAACCAGGACTCCCCCCTGAGCCAGCCTCGTAGTCCTGCCCAGATCTTGATTTCCTTAGAGAGTGAGGAAAGAGGGGAGCTAGAGAGAATCCTAGCAGATCTTGAGGAAGAAAACAGGTGAGTTTTCTTTCTAGCTTTGTCATTGGTATGCAGAGTGCATACACTTGCACACATAGAAAAGTGCCAGGAGTCTTCACTTAGAGTCATTTTATGTCTAATTGTTTTCTCCAATAATCTGTTTAGCTCCATTTACAGATTCTCTCCTTTTTTTTTGTCATCTGAAAGAAGAAAATGAATGCAATAGCATAAGTAAGAACTCATATAGTAGGTGTTAAAGGAATTAATGCTGATGGTGGTATTTGATTTGTTGCATGTGTTTCAGAGGCTTTGATTTTATATTTGAGAATAGAATTTAAGAACTAAGTAGGTCATTTAATTTTATGATGATATGATTTGTACATGTGTTTGGCCATATTATCTATCTCACAGCATTTAAGAAAGTAGGCTCATTGGTCATATTTGGGAATGAATTAGTTCATCTTGGTTTCCATCATCAAATACAGCAGTCATTTATGCTCACTGTCCTAGCAGATTAGTGAGACGATTCCAGTTGTCAGTCATCACCTGAAAAAGATGTCCGTGGAAAAAGAGCAGAAATTACAAAGGAAAAGAAAATTTCATAATGACTGCACAGAGGACAAAGATGTAAAAATCTGGCATATTGTGTGATGTCAGGATAATGCAAATCATTGGACTTTGACTTTTGTATTACATTTATTATATCACAGGTCCCTTGGTTAAGAAAGGCTTTTGCACATGATCACTTCTAACTCAGTGTGCCTTCCTTAGGCAGATGCCACCAGGCAAGTCTTTAAAGAGCACATGCTCAAATTTGTGGGACTTGAGTACTTTCATCTCTTTGGTTTAGCCCAAGGCACAAGGACCTCTTAATCTAGGCAACACAGTATGTCTGAGAACCAGTGCCCTCAGGGAGTATGTCACCTCAAGATGAAAAGGCAAATTGCCATTCATCCATTGCTTTCTCCTGCCACTGGCCTCTTTCTAGCTCTCAGTACCTCTGACCTATGGCCAGAGCTCCTTATCTGGTCGGCTTCCCTTTGTCTCTTTCTCACCCCTCCAATAAATCCTCCATACTGACTGTAGTTGTGCATCTTTCCAGAACCAAGACCCAGCATGGCATTGTTCCTTCACTGGATTTCTGCATCTTTTAAAAGACCTAGCTTCTCAGCTGGGCATTTTAAACCTTCCACAATTTTCTCTTGACCTGCTTTTTACAACTTCATCTTCTTTTGTACCTGTATTCTGGCCGTGCTGTTGTGGCTGCTGTTTCTGAATGCATCCCGCTCTCATCCACGTTCTGGGTCGAGCGCAAGCTTGCGTCTCAGCCTAGCTACTAACCCCCATGGCTCCACTGCCATATCTGGCAAAGGAGTCCTTCCCATCCTCCATGCCCTTGCTCAGAACGATCTTCCCCACAGAGCCCTGTTAGATCCCGGCATTTGGAAGTAATCTATCATTTGTCTATATTCTCAGAATACTTTGGACCTTTCTCAGAGACCTGTGTTTCAGTTTGCTTTTTTATCAGTTATTCCCAATGCCTCCCTCTAATGGAGACAGTGAATGCCTTTGGAATAAGGACTGTGTTTTAATCCTCTTAGTGTCCCCTATGGTACCTAGCACAGTGTGACTATTTAATGGGTTCTCCAGAAATGTTTGGTAAAAGCCTGAGTTAAGAGTACAGAGGGGATGCCACACACATACCATTCAGGAGGTAATACTGAACATTCTGTGGGTTTTGAATGGTGACATTGTTTTTGGCCTTATTTTGTAAGACTGGCAGTGAACATCATGGTAGATAAAACCTTTCCCTCTACTTTATTGAGTATCATTAGTATTCATTTATGTTGTCTTTAATTATTTTAGGGGTCAAAGTCAGATAGGAAGAAAAAGTTGGTATTGGCATTATAAATAGAATTTGATGTTACCCAGGAATAAAAATATGTTTGTACTATATGATTGTCCATTGTGTAACGTATCTTTCCATTTCATTGGTCAAGAGTTCTGTCTTGGTTATTATTACTACGCTTTCCCTCCATACCATGACAACCAGGCCAAAGAGTGCTGGTGAAGAGTAGTGGAACTATCATTTGTATATCATTTCATCATTTTCAGAGCACCTTAATGCATTTTGGGTCATTTAATCTTCCTAAGAGCTCTGTGTAGAAGATGGATGAGAAAATGCAGATTCAGAGAGGTTCAAACGGCTTGACCCAAATTTCACAATCAGCCAGTGGCAGAAGCAAATCCAAATCCAGACTTTCTGACTCAAAATAGCCAACTGTACCTTGCACCAAAGCCTAAAGAAGAGTCATCCTGTGTAAATATCATTTATGTAGAATTGTGCATTCTATGTAAATATCATTTATGTAGAACTGTGGCACATTCCATGGAATGTACCTTTACTTGAGGGAATATTTTTAGGACTACATATGAATAAACCTGTCCATCTACTTGTGGTACAGTGATAACCACTTTACCCTGAAAGATATCCAGGAATGACATGGTTTATTCTCTGAAAGAAAGAAAAAATAAATTGCACCAGGGCTGCTTAGAGCTCCAAAATGAAGAATCTGGTATTGGTGCAAGTCTTTCTGTAAGTTATCTTGACCCTCAAGTAAAGGTCAGGATGAGCTTCCTTCTTTCTGTCTCTACTTTGTCACATTTTCATTTCCTACCAAATCCCAAGACATGTCTCTACAGAGCTCCCCTCCTGAAGGTAGCCTCTGGTTTTCTTTGCTCTATCCTCTCCTGTCTTCTTGCAGTTCTTCTCAAAGAAATTCAGAGCCATAGCTTTGTCTTCATGATCCTTGAGTTCAGTGTTGCTTAAAGGAGCCTGTAATTCACCATTTCCTGTCCTTCCTCTGAGAGAACCCGGGAGGTCATTAGATGTCCCCTCTGTGTGCCCGCCAACCTGGCTATATTTCTCTAGTCAAATTGGCTATATAATTGGACAAATACAAGCAGACATTTAGAGCAAATGGGAAAGGATATTTAAAACTGAGAGTATCCCATGTCCCTTGGACACATGTCTATGTGTATTTTGTGTTCCTTTATCCTGTAGCAAGGGCTTATCTCCAAATGACAGTTAGCAAGGGAAAGAGGCTTGAAGATCCCCATTCCTGACTAGATATGTTTATTGAATTCTGTTATTCATGACACCTCCCCACCATCCCCTTGGAAAACAGAAATTGGCTAATTAGGAAGTGTCTCAAGGATATCTTATCTCTGTCTTTAGAATTCCATTTCTCCCAGTTTGTTGCCACATAGCATTCAATAAATATTTGTTGAATAAGTTAATGAATAAATGCATTGAAATGAAGCTGAATTTATTTTCATTGTAGCACTCATGCATGTACTTTTGGCTAAAATTCTTTTTAAGTTCTAATTTCATAGAGGAAAGCCTTTTGAAAGCTTTTCTTCTGCTTGCTTTTCAGAATACTTCCCTTTTTCAGACTTCTTTGATGAGCACCAAGCCTTACTTTGTCATAAATTAAGAATGTTCAAAATTCATTTTCCAAATCCTAAGCCCCGCGTGTCTCCCCCCACTGGCTTCCTCTGATTCTTGGCTTATGCCACAAAGATAAGGCGAAAGCTCTGAGCAAAAGCTAAGTCTGACTCTCAATTTTCTCAATAGTGTCTCTCATAAATTTGGGTGACTAGTGACTTATACGGTCTTTAATGTTTCACTTCTGCATAATGTTTCTCCCTCATACCACAGATAATTCTGATTCACCTGTTCGGTCGAGACCAGTTGGATGTCGAGAATTTGCTCTATTGTGTGTCCTTAGCATTGCAAACTCAAAGTTTGCTTTCTTCCTGCGTACATGACAGCCTGCAATCTGCTGACTTAAATCTGTAGTGACAAATTTCGATGTATTTTTCTCTGCACTGTCTAAATGAACTCAGACTTGCTCTGAAATTCTAGGTATGACCCTAGCAATGAAAAGGTAGCCTTTATGAGAGACAAAACCTCATTGTCATTCTGCTGCCTGCGCATCAAATTGATTAGATTGTTCCCAAGTCTAAAAGGAGGGTAAATACTAAGCTGATTTACTGTGAAGTCTAAAGTTAATTAAAATTGTTAGTAGGTGTTTTATGACGACAGAGGATTCTGAAGTTTTAGCACCTACTCGGTACCTTTCATATGTCTTCTTGTTGGGCAACCAGTCATGAT
Source organism: Balaenoptera musculus (assembly GCF_009873245.2). NCBI lineage: Eukaryota > Metazoa > Chordata > Mammalia > Artiodactyla > Balaenopteridae > Balaenoptera > Balaenoptera musculus. The sequence goes on from NC_045806.1 coordinate 25,979,320, forward strand.
GCAGCCTGAGTTTGAGTTTTCCCTTGATCCTTTTCACTCCTCCAGTGGCTATGCAGGATTGTAAATGTTATATTCAGAAAAACTCTAGATGGGTCACTTATACCACTGAATTAAACTAACTGGCCATCCGGGTCCTGGTGCTTTCCCTTGTAACTGACGTGATGACTGGGCCCGGGGCTCATAGTTTTCAATCTTCACCGTCTCAGGATGTCTTTGTCCCACGTTCCTTCCTTAGGTCTCTGTGTGAGTCTCACGTGATGGTGAGGAGATGGCCAAGATGAAGGGAAGCCGAAGGGGGTCAGGAGTGGGCATTGCAAGCTGAGCGGGGAGCATAAACAAAGGTGTCAGGGAGGAATGGCACAGGATGCTTGGGAAACTGCAAACAGTTGCGTGACTTCTGTAACAAGGCAGGAAATGGGAAGAGATGAAGCCGGACAGGTCGGCAAGGCTGGGTGGGGAGGGGCAAGGACGCAGTGCGGTGCTGTGTTGGGGCCTCCTCATCTAGTATAGGGAGCGTCCCGGGGGTGAGCCAGGAGTGATGCTGTTAGACTTACACTTACATGTGTGACCTGGGCAGCTGGGCGGAGGTTGGGGGGGACTTTGAAAAGCACAGGCCTGGAAGAAGGAAGTCAGATTGGGAGGGAGCATGGAAGCCCAGGAAAGAGATGATAAGGGCCTACAGGAGGGTAGTAGAAATGGGGAGGATGGGCTGAATCTGAGCGATATTGTAGGGGAGGGGCGGGGCTGTTTGGCTGGCTGGTGGGGTGGATCTGGGGAGGGAAGGAGTGAACCCCAGTTCTGGCGGGTGCAGGGCGAGGCCACGGTTGTTGGCAGCTGGGACTGACAGCTCAGGAGGAGCGGCGGCAGGGTCGCCCTTCAGTTCAGCAGGATTGACAGGGGGCCTTCCTCAAGGTCAGGCAGCTGGAAGATGGTGAGTGGGGTGCAGGGGACGTTGGGTTTGAGGTTCTGGTGGCACACCCAAGACAAATGTCTGACAGTGGGAAATGGAACTCTGAAGCTCGAAGGAGGGGTGTGGGCCAGAGATGACAGATCTGGGAGTCACCAGCTCATAACTGGTAGTTGAAACTGAGAGTCAATTTATCTACCCAGGGAGCACGTGGCAGAAGGAGAACAATGGGCTTGGTAAAACTCTAGAAGATGTAAACATTAAAATGTCTATACAGTTCCCTTTATTGTTTAGTAGGTAATCCATGCACATTGTATGAAATGCAAAGGGTTTAAAAGGCATATAAAGATAGTGAGTCTTTCTCCAACCTTGTCCCCTGGCTGTAGTGCTCCCAGCGCTGGCGGCTGCCCCCTTTGCTGCTCTCTCGTGTAATCTTTCAAAGATATTCTCTACATATGCAAATACTTTTGTGTTTGTTGGAATTATTTCACACAGTGCCATGTAGTGTTCACTCTGGTCTTTTCGTTCTACTTAAAGATCCCTAATTACACACGCTGGAGGAATATCCCAGAAGAAGAGGGGAAAAGAGCTTGGGAATGATAGGAGCATTTTCCCAGAGAAGGCAAGAGGGAGAGGGGCACAAGGACACAGGAGGAGGCTTGGTTTTGAACGGGAGAAGGGCCACCTCTGAAAATAATGTTGTAGGTGGCGAAGCCAGGGTAAGGAATGGGGGTGGGGAAGGTAACAGTGAATGTTAACTGTCCAGGAGACATCATTGGGAATTAGTAGAGACTGATTCCCATAGCTGGTCTACACATTTTTTTTTTTGAAAGAGGATTTTTTTTTTTAATGAAAGCTTCTTTATTTATTTATTTTTGGCTGTGTTGGGTCTTCATTTCTGTGCGAGGGCTTTCTCTAGTTGTGGCGAGCGGGGGCCACTCTTCATCGCGGTGCGCGGGCCTCTCACTATCGCGGCCTCTCTTGTTGCGGAGCACAGGCTCCAGACGCGCAGGCTCAGTAGTTGTGGCTCACGGGCCTAGTTGCTCCGCGGCATGTGGGATCTTCCCAGACCAGGGTTCGAACCCGTGTCCCCTGCATTGGCAGGCAGATTCTTAACCACTGCACCACCAGGGAAGCCCCCTACACATTTTTTTTAAGTTGAATTGGGGGGAAAAGAGTAGTATATGAGAAAGTTAATGAATCTGGGCCCTCATGCCACTTGGCAATACAAGCCCCCAAAACAAAGGGCTACAGAGCCTTTTTAGAGAAAGGGAGCTACTTTTCTCATATAAGTCAAACCGACAAGGTCTTTCATGGCCAGAGAAGCTGCCATATGAAGAGAAGCTGCTGTATGAAGAGAAGCTGAAGGGCATACCCACTGCATTTAATAAGCTGTGCAGGAGTCAACTGCCCCCGCTCTACGCAGGCAGGGAGGACAGTTACATGGGGCGGGGTCACCATGATTCCGAGGCTCAGTTTCTAACTAAGCCACCCAATAACTACATTTCCTTCAGTGTATCCTGAGTTAATCGAAGCTTGTGGGGGCCACTTCATCCTACCCAATTCATGTAAGTGGATGGATGACCCAGAATGACAATTTATTTCCTCCTTTATCCGAGTTCTCCCTCTTTTTAACTGTCTTGTTATACTAAATGTATTAATGTCACCTTAAACCTTTTCGGGGAGCAGCATGAGGTTTTCTTTTTTAGAAGAAAATTTTATTTTTCACAGTAGAGACAGTTTTAATATTCATATTATAAATTCTCTGTAAACACACAAAATTTAACTTGGAATACAGGTAGCCATGTATAATCTTTTTTTTTTTAATTGAAGTATAGTTGATTTACAATATTGTGTTTCAGGTGTACAGCACAGTGATTCGGATATATATGTGTGTGTATATTTTTTTTTCAATTCTTTTCCATTATTGAATATAGTTTCCTGTGCTATACAGTAAATCCTTGTTTTTTATTCTATATATGGTAGTGTGTATCTGTTAATCCCATACTCCTAATTTATCCCTCCCCCGCTCCCCTTTGGTAACCATAAGTTTGTTTATATATATATATACATATATACACACACACACATCTTTATCCATTCATCTGTTGATGGACAACATCATGAAGTTTTAAGTGCAAATACTCAATCTATTTAAATGGGGAATATATGTTTTTTAAAGACTGGAGTTATCACTTGATTTTAGGGTCCTCTGTCTTAGATATCTTGGAAATCATAACAAAAACTTGTCTGGTGAGTTTAGATCTTGGCATAGGAAATTGGATAGTCGTGAGGACTGCTTCATACCACAGAAAAACTGAAGTGCCCCTCTGGTGATAACAGTATTCACAGCTTATTGGTACAGCTGCCATCTTCCTAGAGCAAGCTGGATAAAAGCTGAAGTTCTTACAATCCAATTTCCCTTTTTAGATCCTCCATGAAGACCCTCATCCTTCTTTTGGCTTTTGTTACCAGACCATCCTGCTACAGTAGAACTGACTGTAGTCTTAACTTTCTTTAGTTACTTTCCAGGCCTGAGGATATCATTCCACTCAATTCAACAGATAGTTAGTGAATGCTAAATGTGTTTTTCAAACAGGACTACAAAAAAGGAATAAGCCTTGGTTCTTACCCTCATGGGGCTCAAACTTTAATAAAAAGACATTAAAATATAAACAACTAATTATAACCCAGTGTTACAAGTGCTCTGAGGGCACAGAGGTAAATGACTAATTCTGTCGGAGGGCTTGGGGAGTCTTTCACAAAGGGAGGTGAACATAAAGGCTGAATAGGAGTTTTCCAGGCTGAGAGAGGGCGTAAGGATGAGCTTTGCAGACTGTTGGGGCAGTGAGTTATGTGTGGCCAGAGCACAGGATGAAGAGAACAAGAGAGTAGTGGAATGGTAGGTGGAGACCACTGTTTAAAGGGCTTTACATGTCAGACAAAGGAGTTTGGATTGTATCCTATAAGCAGTTGAACAGTGAAGGCTTTGTGAGGAGGAGAAGATTTAGCAAAATAATTGTAAGCAGGGAGCTAAAGCCGTGGAGATTGGTAGAAGGATAATGCAACAGTTCATTGAAACATGGCCAGGTTCTTAACTAAGGATCTCTTAGGCAAGTGAAGAAGGGATAGAGAAATGGCAAGTCGCTGGATGAATGAGGCCAGGGGAGATGGGAGAGGGAGGAATTGGGTGGTATGAAATTTTTTATCAGGGAACTGGGAAATGGTCATTAAAAAACAATATCAACAACAACATAGCACACACAAGAAAAGCTACTGATTGGCCAAGGTCAATGGATAGAGAAAAAGAACTATGTATTGCGCATACTGAGTTCTGTTTGCCCAAGGAGATTCAAGTGGAAATTTCCTATATTGATTTTATGTATTCACTTTCCAAAAAGGACTTAAAAAAAAATAGGAAGATTCCTGTAGTAGAAATAGTAAATCAATGAATATAGTGGGGATTAGCTTAGTTGATATAATTGAACTTCAAATTTAGTTTGAGGTTCCCTGCAGGCAGGGGGAATAAGAGGAAACAATGATTTATCTATCTCTCAATATTGGATGAAAGAAGCGTGAAACTTTCTAAGGAAACAGCGTAGTTTTCCTGGTTCTAAATAACAGTAACAGCAAAAACAAATAGCTGTCATTTGAGTGCTTGCTGTGGACCAAAACTGTTCTGAGGATAGGTAAGATCCTATTCAATCCCCACAACAACCCTATGCAGGAGAGGCTGTTTCCCAAATAAAGACTCCATGACACAGAGTATGAAGGACACGTCACACGGCTAGCAAGGAATAGGGCCTGGATTCAAACTCAGGCATTCCTGGACTCTTAAACAGTGTTAATGCTTGGTGTGATTACTGGCTAGTCTCCTTATCAATATTTTTATAACAAAGACTGAAGGAAATTTTATGTGGCTGTTTCTAGTGGCCTTTGATAATTGTAGAAAGTTTGCCATTAAAGACCAAAGAAATGATGACGGTTCTCCATGGATAAAGGTCACTATTGCCCAAAATGTGTTCTATAGAATACCTCTAAGATACTCTAAAAAGACTGATTTTAAGGACAGATAAACTTTGGAAGTGCTTGTACTGGAAAGTGTTGATTAATTTGCGTTTGCATTGAAGAGTCCAGAAGTAAAGAAACATGATTAGCTTTGTTTAACCCAATGTTGGTTACACATACTTGACCTCAGCCCAGTTGTAGTTTTCTGTGGAACTCACTTTGGTAAGAAATACAAGTCTGTACTAATGTCTCTGAAAATGAAACCTGGATTTTTCTCACAAAAGTAACTTCTGATTTTCTCCAGTAGTAAAGCCCTACAACCCCAGAGACCAAGATGATTTAGTCTGAAAAATTCAAAGATAGGTATTAAATCACCTCCCGTAAGAATAGATAATTCTATGAGGTCTTTTTGTGGAACATCCCACTGTGAGTGACCTGGCTTTCCAATCAAACCACAAAAAAGCATTTCCACCAATAACTTGACAAAATTAATTTGCTATATGGAGCTCTTAATTGTTAACTGATTGAATTTCGATGGATGTCTACCGAAGACAGGAACTTTTGCTTCTGTAACAATTACTGTTGGATTTTGCTTCCTAAGCTGTTAGATGCGAAGGCCAGTTGTTACTTGAGGCCTCTCCTGGGTTGTGATATAGAAGTGTGTTGCCAACACATGGTAAGATATTAGCAGGAAGGCAGCTGTAACAGTCATCTCAGTGACAGATTAAGGTATACATTTTGAAGATGTGTAGCTAGTGTATGGTCCTGTGTAATGCTTCTTGAGGAAGCTGATTCCTTTTCTGGCACTGAAATGTTAGGGGAAGGATCAGTGATGAATCTATCA